>NC_142030.1:33137499-33445833 GCF_982192425.1 Myodes glareolus | reverse complement strand
GTGTTGTTTTTGTTTTAACTTGTTTCTAAGATGCCTGCACTAAGTTTTAGAGTACTGAAAAATGTGAAGGAAACACATTCAATCCTCAACCACCACTGTCCCTCAGCAAAAACAAAACCCTCAAGTTTGTGGGGGTGGAGTATCTATATGCAACACACATATCTAGTTATTAAGTCCAAATATCTTTGAACCAGTATTGAGCAACCAACCACAAACTAAAGATAATTTGGTATCACATGTTTTGACCCTAAGATTTCCAAAAAGCTGTAATTCTCATGATCCACACTAACCACAAACTGAAAGATGGAAAGGTTTACTGTGGGCACAGCTCAGTGGAAAGTGTTTAAAAGGCTTGGGGTCTTGAGTTCAACTCTCAATATCAATAACACAATTAAATAAAACCTTTGCTAGCTTAGTACAGTACCCACATTTCATGAACCCAAAGGCCTACAGAGTATAAATGACATATCCATCCATACACATATGCATATGTACGTACATACGTACGCGTGTGTGTGTGCGTGCACACATCTCTGGAGAATGATGAGCCTGGTATCCTTTCTTTAAGATTTATTTTTATGTTATGTATATGAGTTTTGTTTGCATAAAGAAAGTGTACTACATGTGTACCTGGTACCTTGGAGGTCAAAAGGCATCTGATCCCTGGAACTGTAGTGACATATTGAGCAATGTAGGTGCTGAGAACCAAGCTGGTTGCCAGCAGGACAAATAAGTGCTTGTACATGTCCAATCATTTCTCCAGTCCCTAAATGATCCTTTTAAAGGGTCACAAGCACAGGGAGGGATTTGGATTCAGAACTAGGGTTCTCCAGGTCTGGTCCTGTGCTAGCTAGTCTACTTTAGAATATTTACCCATGAGTTATGTTTACCAAAATTAGTTTAAAATTAATGTTTTTAAGGGTTTACTATTAATTTTCATAGAGTCTCAATAAATTCTAAGCAGAATTTCAAAAGCATCTACCTTGGATGACAACTACAAAAATACACAGCACTGTCATGGCAGGCTCAGAGTGATTAAAATACTACCAAGTAACAGCAGGAGGAAATGAAGAAAAAATCTTTCAGTTCCAGTATCTGTATGTAATTATAACTAGTCCAAGGTTTAGATTTGTTTTGTTTTGTTTTTCAAGACAGGGTTTCTCTGTGGCTTTGGAGCCTGTTCTGAAACTCACTCTGTAGACCAGGCTGATCTCGAGCTCAAGAGATCCACCTGTCTCTGCCTCCCAAGTGCTGGAATTAAAAGCGTGTACCATCACTGCCCAGCTAGATCATCTTTTTTATTAAACATGGAACACACTAAGTAGACCAAGCCTGCCCCTGCTTCCAGAGTGCTAGGATTAAAGGCGGGTGCCCCACGCCTGGTTAGAAGAGATTATCTCTAACACTCCCCTCCAGCTCTCACAGTGTCAGCTTGCTCTCTGCCTCCAAAGAAAGCCCTCCACTTTTTACTGATTTTCCTGGCAGTTGAGTCAATAAAGCAGAAAAGGTCATAATGGACCCACAAAAGATATATATGTTCTATGGGTCAAAAGTCTGAAATACTGTCAACTGTGTGTTGCCTTTGAAGAGGCAACCTACATGAGACCATTTGTAAAATTTGCAGTGAAAAACTACCAGTTTAGTAACGGTAGTGGGATTTTGCAATTTCACCTTGAGCCATTTTTTGGCTTGTTTTTTCTTCTGTCAGTGAAAACAGGTTTTGAGTCACAGTATCTCAAAGATTATCCACTTCAAATTCTTTACCTTAGGCAGTGCTCTAATTGACCAGCTTCCACACGCAGCTGCTAGACCTCCAGCATTACTCTAAGCAGTAACCGAAAAGCGGCCGCAAAATTCTGTCACCTAATAGCAAAACTAAATAAGGTTTTTATGGTTCA
The DNA here is from genome assembly GCF_982192425.1 of Myodes glareolus. Lineage (NCBI taxonomy): Eukaryota > Metazoa > Chordata > Mammalia > Rodentia > Cricetidae > Myodes > Myodes glareolus. The sequence continues at coordinate 33,443,935 of NC_142030.1, read as the reverse complement.
AAAATTTTAAAACGGTAAAATTAAGCTAGAGCAGTAGTGACTCAAACAGCTTTCTAGGCTTCCCGTTGCCCTTTCTAGGAGCGGCTATAAAACCGCTCTCTCAGGGTTCCCCGCACGCATGCGCGCTCTCCTGGCCCAAGAAGCAGACTTACCTCTGAGTAAGGCCCGCGACACCAATTGCTGCGTGACCGCGGTCGACCACCTTTTACCCTGTGGGCAATCAGGTGCTCGGCCAGGTGGTGCCCCGCCCTGCACACGTCACGTCGCCCTCCCGCCCGCCACTCCACCCACTACAGCGGCCTCCGGGGGCCGAAGGCAGCTAGCTCCTCCAGCAGCCTCTCCAGGGTGCACGCCGAGGGCTCAGCTGCAAATCACTAACCAGAGGAAAAAAGGTGGGCCGGCAGCGGATTGCGACAGCGGTCCACCAGCTGGCTGGGGTTCACCCCAGAGCTATTTTGATTTGGTTTGGTGGTGAGCTCTGTTTGGGGTTTTGTTGTTGTTATTTATTATTTTTATTTTTTTTAGAGCTTAGAAAAGCTGTTGCTGCCGGGTTGTGGTGGCGCTAGCCTTTACTCCCAGAACTCCGGAGGTAATGACAGGCGAATATCTGTGAGTTTGAGGCCAGCCTGGTCTACAGGAGCTAGTTCCAGGACAGGCTCCAAAGCTACAGAGAAACCCTGTCTCGAAAAACAAAAAGAAAAAAAAGAAAAAGAAAAGCTCTTGCTAGCCGGGTCGTACACGCCTTTAATCCCAGCAGAGGCAGGCTCTGTAAATTCAAAGCCAGCCTGGTCTACAGGGCAGCCAGGGTTACACAAAAACCCAGTCTCGAAATAAAACAAACACCAGAAAAGCTTTTGCTATGTAACTAAGACCGGCCTGAGGTTCCAGAGTGCTGGAACTGGCAGGATACAAAAGGGGGAAAATGAACCAGGACATAGAAAGGGAAAAAATGTGTCTCATTCTGGTATTTACTTCATATCTTCTGCTTTCTGAGTAAAACTTCAACATAACTGGTAAAACCAAGCTCGTTTTCCTAAAGACGTTCCAGAAAAAGGGTATCAAAAACAACCAATTGCAACGGAGTGTGGTGCTCAAATCTGTAATCTCATGTACCCGGAGGAAATAGGATTGAGAGTTAAAGGGAATGTCAACCACATCAGAATTGAAGGTCTATTCAGGACACCAAATGAACACCCCCACCCCCACCCCACACACACACCCTGCTTACTTAAGGCCAGAATGTCCTGACCTTGAGTTGAACTCCTCTCCTCTCAGGCCCTAGCCCCAAACAATACACCTCAGAAAAACAGCAGTTTCCTGTAAAAACCTTAACTCTTTAGCAGCTTACATTCTTTCTTACTTAATGTTTAAAATTTACTCAACTTTTAAACGTTGCTTAATCTTTAAACCTTTCTGTAAATCACAACTTTTGAGTACTGCGACATAAAAAGAGTGGTAGACACTTAAGCGCAAAGCTCAGAGACTACTGGTCTTGGCTAGAGTAAGTACTTCTCTTATCTCGGCTTCAAGCAGACTAGTGCAGACATTCTTTCCTGAGGTGTGGCCAGGATCAAGCCAAGGGCAGTGTGAGCTGACTCAGCAGGACACTGGAGGCAGGAACAGTACAGTTAAGGACCTATTTTCTCTTTTCTATGCATATGAAGTGACTTTAGTGAACAACAAGAGTAAAACAAAACCAGGAGGGAAGATTAAGCATCCCTAGCCACCAAGCCCCAGACTCCGTGGTATCTCAGCGGCTAGTGGCTGAAGGAGCAGAAGGCGCTCCCGCGGCACCAGTTCACCAGCACGGTGTCTGAGATCCCAATTCAAACCTTCGTTAGAAAGAAAGAAAACAACTAATTCCAAATATCTTTTTTGATAAGATATTTGGTGAAGATAAAAAAAACTAGATGAATGAAAAATGTATGGTTCTCTTCATGGCAATCGCTGATATTAAAGAAAAACTGATGTTAATCAGGTAATCCCAGCACTCAGGAGGCTACAGCAGGACAATCATCCTTGCCATCCTGGGCTACACTATGAATTCAAAGCCAGCCTACTTATATAAACCAAGACTCTGTTCAAAACCGAGGGCGGGGAGGAGCACACCTAATCAGTGTGTGGGACTGCTGTGATTCTTGACATTGCCATTTTAATAAACTAAAAATCCCCTCTTTCCAACCATTCACTCTACCCTGGACAGCTTGGTTCTCCAGCAATGTTAGACCCTTCAAGCTGTGCGCAGCACAAGTCGCAAGCACTAGAAAGCCTTTCCTAAACAAACCCATCGTTCTTGGGTATTACCAGCCCACAGAACTGCCCCGCTGCCTTCTTGTGCCTACTCACATCTACACAGGTTTCCAGTAGAAACTCTAACACAAAGGCTCCTCATGTTGGTGACCCCAACCATAAAATTATTTTCATTGCTACTTCATAGCTGCAATTTTCCTACTGTTATGAATCCTAATGTAAATATCTGTGTTTTCCGGTGGTCTTAGGCGATCCCTGTGAAAGGGCCATTCAGCACCCGCAAAGGGGTGGGGACCACAGGTGAGAACTGCTGCTTTAATACATGGTGATCTTGTTAGCTCTGCTTTCTTAGCCTGGGACATCCGGGCACTGTACACACCTGGTATCATCTGCACCTTGGCATTAAGAACATGCTGTATGTTGGACAGAGTTGGTCTAATGAGAAAGGTGCCAATTGTACCAATGATTGTCTTTAACTTACCAGTGCTTTTAATACATCTTTTACTAAGGGATGGATAAATAATGTATTAATGATCAAATTCAGAGCAGCCACGATAACATGTATTTCGGTTATAAACATAATCAACTTGATGTTGCTCCATTAAGGAGTGTGGTATCAATTTAGGAAAGTAATTCAAAAGAGGAAAATGTTTCTAACACACTGTTCTCTTTTTTCCCAGTTTTGAAAAACGCCTGGCCTTGTGAATGCTAGGCAACACTTAAGCTACACCCTAGCTAGCCCTTGGTTTCTGACAGAGCTTCACAAAGTTCAAGCTGGCCTTGAATTCGGTATTCTAACCTCTTGCCTGGGTTCCCAGAACACTGGCAATAACACCCAGATTAATTTAGTTCCTTGTTTTGAATCAAAACAGAACTGGTGAGGGTGTCAGCACAGAAATCAAAATCCCAGGGTAAGTACTGAGAAAGACTTTTTAAAATGGCCAGATCCAAAAATCTTCATTCTGTAGACTCAGAACAACAACAGGTTTGAGAGGTAAAATGTGCACTATGTTTACAAACCAACTCAACATCTTTCTCCTCCGACTTTGCAGCACCATAGAAATTCCAGGTAGACTCTCAGTCTAGTGCTGTACCCTATCTTCAGCTTGAACTTCTTCCCCAAGAGAGCCAAGGACAGGAAAATGGCTACTCATCTGCACCACTATGAATACCACTTTAGTTCCAGCACTCAGGAGGCAGAGGCAGGCGGATCTGAGTTCGAGGCCAGCCTGGTCTACAGTGAGTTCCAGTACAGTCAAAGTTGTTATACAGAGAAACTCATTGTTGAAAAAGAAAAAAACAAAAAAGAAATATCTTATCTCTGTTTTTATATTTAACTATTGTGTGTTTTTCCTACAGAAGCAAACAAGAGATCATTTTTCCCCTCCCTAAAGCCTGAGAGACTAGCAATAAAGCCAAAATAAAACTTAAAACTTATCTGACGTATTATTTTGGAAGCTGTAATTGTTCATGTATGGAAAGACTGTTACTTACTGACAAAACAAACCTCATTAACCAATTTTGTTAGCTACTCACCCAACACCGAGCCAAACTGCTAGTTCTGCAGGGCAATCAAGGTCATGCCAAATGAACTATAAGCTCAAAAGTCCCAAGTAGAATCCTGGCCCTCCAGAAAAACACCTGGATTCTACTGCACAATCAAGCCAAGCAAAGCCAGGAATGCCTGCCTGCCTGGTGTAAGAGTGGTCACGAGCACACCATGAGTCATCCATGCTAGCTGGAAGACAAGTCAACAGAGTACCTACACCATAATTATTTAGTTCACTTGCCTGTGAGCCATCTAATTCAGGGAGTACGTGCAACAAGCTAGGATCTGGGGTATATTGACTGTAAGCTAACAAATGGCAGCTGAAATGTTAGTTTTAACAATTACAGAAGACACGCTGGGGAGAACAATACGGTGGCTCCTCTGTCAGACAAGCAGACAAAGTACTACTGGTGACACTGTCCAGAGCCAAAGTGCTCAGCTTGGCATAGACTTGACAGCTATACACTAGATATCACAAGCTTGCAGGTCCAAAAGTCTGAGTCTGACTGCTTCTTAGTCTTCTGACTAAGATCCAGAGTGAGTCTAAAACACTCAGCTGTATTTTAAAGGGGCCATTTAAGGCTTATGTAGTCAGTCATTCAAGTATTTGAGGTCTTGAACTGACAGGCAGTGTTGTTCCTGAGGCTACAATGGTGAGACTGCCATCTAGTGGAGACTTTGTGCCACTGGTTCATTGACAACACTAGATTTCTGAAATAAAAGGCAGGGTAATTAGCAGGCTCAGTGACTGTCTCTAAGCGCCTACCAGTGTATTAACACTGTATGTGTTAGCACCGGAAAACACTAGCCAAGAGACTCTCAGATGGAGAAGGGACATGTGCCACAATACTCAGAGGTTTTAAAACTCATACAGAGAACCCTGAGGTTTCTAGTAGTCTATGCTGATTTAATAAATTGGAGAGGGAGTAAGTCCCGCGTACTTATAAAATTAGACACAAACTCCCCTTTAAGAAGCAATTCTCACTGGGCGGTGGTGGTGCATGCCTTTAATCCCAGCATTTGGGAGGCAAAGGGAGGCGACTGTCTGTGAGTTCAAGGTCAGCCTGGTCTACAGAGCTAGTTCCAAGGCAGCTAGGACTGTGACACAGAGAAACCCCATCTCAGGGAAAAATAAAAATACAACAATTCTCCCTTCTGCAGTTCAAGGATTTCTACTTTTGAAAACCTTCCCTCAAAGGAATGATGTAACTGGAGAGATGATAAATCATGATAAAACCTTGGTCACTAATCCCTACCCCTAACTTTAAATGTCTAGGTTCTTTTCCTAGAGACTCAAAGAACTAAGAAAGAGGTAAAAGAGAGAAGTGAATGCAAGGGTTGTTAAAGTGCCAGAGGCTACACATCTCAGCTGAGCAGTTCTGCGGGTTAGCAAACCTCCTTTCCCAACAGCCAATCAGCTGGGTGTGGTGGCATGCACCTGGTAATCCTAGCAGAGATTCACGAGGATTCCTGCAGCCCAACCTGCCTCAAATAAGCAAAACAGGACTGGAGAGATGGCTCAGGGGCCAGAGTCCAGTTCTCAGGACACACATCAGGTGGCTCCCAAAGGCTTGTACCTCCAAGTGTTAAGCGGATGTGACATCCTCCTCTTAAACAAACAAAAAAATCCAAAGAGCAAATCATGTAGCTTGCTGAGCAGTAGAAATGAAATAAATCTCCACGGTGAATTTCTTTCCAAGATTCTGGTGTACTTTAAAGTTCAGAAATGTCACAGTGGGATCCTAACAGAGAACCAACTGACTTACCTGTCCCAAACACACTCAGGGAAATAACTCAAGAGCCCTACAACAATATTCCAAATTCCCAAGCAGGTGATAGAAAGTCAAGTCCTTCCAAAAGGAAGCCGCGATGGTGACCAGGTCCTACTGACCAGCACTAGTAAGAAAGCTGTGTGTGCTAAGAGGGTCAGGTACTCCAGCCCTCTGCCTTGTCATTATCGATCCATCCTCCCAAGTTCCAGCCTGTAGCTTTTAAGACGATATTGTTTCCACCACAGACTTAGTTACATCAGAGCAGGGAGCATGTCCATTTCTTACACTGCTATACCCTCGACAGCCTGAGCACACAGCATTTTATAAATGAGTGCCTGAGCAATGAATCAACAACCCTGCAAGCTCTTTCTTCTAATCAGCCCAAGGCAGAAATCAAGCTACTTTGGGGCGGGGGGGGGGGGGGGGATGCTGGGAAAATTAACTGGGATGTTAAGTAATACTATGTTCACGACACAAACAGCCTCCAACATCCCACCTTGCCAAAACACAAGAAATAGGAGCAAATATGCTCTGGATCAATAATGAAAAACAGGTCCACCTGGGACCGGAGACCCAGACAAGACACAGAAACAGGGCTGTCAACCACTGAAAAAGCAGGGAGGGACAGTCAGGAGAGGGTAGGAAAGGGATGGAAGAGAAGCTTCTCCAAGGCTGCAGGCTGCAAATCGGGGCCCAGGGACGGAGCATGTCGACATGGGGACCGGGGGGGGGGGGGGGACCGAGGGGGGAGACACCGGCCCAGCCCTGGGCAAGAAGGAAGAGGTGGTGACTCCGGATCGCGGGGGAGGGAGAGGAGTCCAGGCCTGCGGTGACGCCGGGAAGGGAGAGGCGACTGGGCCCGGCACGCAGACCGGCAGGATGGTGGGCCGGGGAGATAGCGCAGGACAGGCCACAGGCCAGGGCGAGGAGGGCAGCAATAGGAAGCGCGCCCGCCGGCCGCACTCGTCCTTACCAGCTGGCAGGGCTTCTTCCGGTGACCCGAGCGCACCTTGGACCGACCCAGACACCCAGCCACGAAAGAATCCGGCCCCGGTACGCGGAGTTCTCGCGATAGTGTGGCCTCCCTACCACGCCTCTCGTTAGCGTTCTGACACCACGCCTCTCGTTAGCGTTCTGACAGTTTCGCGAGATTTCCTTCCGCACTTGCGCAAAGCCTCTTTAGGGCTCAATGTGGAGGCGTGTGATAGTTTTCACTGCCCCTAATCTGGGTCCTTTTCAAGCCGATCAGTAAGTCAATTAAGTATTTTGAAGATGTGCTATGCTGAATGGAGAAGTACGCCAAGTGAGCCCCTCGCACCAAATGCGCGCACAAAGTAGATTTTATTTAGCTATAACATTCATATGCAAGAATACATGTCAGAAGATACAAAAGATCATAAATCACATGACTCCGTTATTATAGAAATCAAGGCAAATCCTTTTATTAAAAAATTTAGAAGCGATGCATAGTAATTGTACATAACTTTGAGGTCCTAACTTTCAATGCATGTAAACAGTGTGTGGGGGTCAGATGTGGGCGATCGCTATATTTATCATCTCTTTGTATTGTTAATTTAGAAAATTCTATCAACTAATTTATTTTGAAATAGTTAATCTTGGTATGGCAGCACCTGACTGCAATTCCAGCGCCTTGTAGGATAGGAGTTCAAGGCCAACTTTCACTACTGAGTTTCGAGAGAGGAGGGAGACTGAGATGTCAAATGATTATTATCAGTATAGCTGTCCTACTGTGCTGAAGAATATTGGCTACTGTTTCTCATACCCAGCTCTACCCTTGCTAACAGGGCAGTCAAATTCTTTTTTTTTCCTAAGTTTTAATTAATTAATTAATTTTGTATACAGTGTTCTTCTGTATGTACACCTGTAGGCCAGAGGAGGGCACCAGATATCATTACAGATGGTTGTGAGCCATCATGTGTTTGAACTCAGGACCTCTGAAAGAGCCAGTGCTCTTAACCTCTGAGCCATCTCTCCAGCCCCAGCAGTCAAATTCTTAAGGACCGAAAAGAAAGAGAGAGAGACAGAGACAGAGACAGAGACAGAGAGAATGATGCATAGCAGGCTGGAGCCAAGGCTAAGTAGAGAGTTAGAGTTGAGTAAGTTTCCTTGTGGTTGAGGGCTGGAGAGACAGTGCAGAGGTTAGAAGCACTTACTGCTTTTGCAGATGGCCCAGTTTTGGTTCCAAGCACCTACATAGCAGCTCACAACCATCCATAACTTCTGTCCCAGGGATCCAGTGCCTTCTGACCTCCAAAGGCACCAAGCATGCACACGGTACACGTGCATATATGCAGGCAAAACAGTCATACAAATAAAATCTCTTTCCTTCAGGGCTGGGGTTTGAATAAGAGTGTCGCTCATAGGCTCATCTATTTACGTGCTTAGGGAGCAGGGAGTGGCACTACTTAGAAGTGCTAGCAGGTGGGCATCCTTGTAGGGGGGGTAGGTGTCGCCTTACTGGAGGAAGTGTGTCACTGCAGGGTGGGCTTTGAGGCTTCGGAAGCCCAAGGCAGACCCAGTGGCTTACCCTTTTTTTCCCCTGCTGCCTGTGGATCTGAATGCAGAAATCTCAGCTCCTTCTGCCTGCATCCCACCAACATGACAATAATGAACTAAACCACTGAAGCTGTAAGTCAGCCCCAATTAAATGCTCTCTTTCGTAAGAGTTGCTGTGGTCATGGTGTCTCTTCACAACAATAGAACCGAAGCTGAGACGGCTGATGGAGAGCTCTGAGGTTAGATGCAGAGGACGGCTGTCTCTATCTCCACTGAAGAAACACTAACAAGTGCTGGGTAAAACATTTTAACTTAGTGGGGGAAAGTGCTACAATGTTTTACACAGTATTGAGAAGATAAACGTCAGAGGCAGTGTTGTCACCCTTTCAAGTCAATTTTAGGTGGGCTGTGCGTGGCACACATAGCTGATCCTAGAGCTAGAACCCACCATCCACAGGAGTCTGGCGTCTGATTCGCTGGCAGCTGGCATGAGGTCTGGAGGGCACCTTCTCAGGCTGTCTCTAACCTGTCCCAACCTTATGCAAACACAGAGGGATGTGGGGACACACCTGAGAGGAGATGCCCAAGTGAGTGGAAGGAAGGATGCACGGGAGTACCAAGGGCAGAGAAGAAGGAGGGTTTCATCATGAACACATGCTTTTTTTTCCATTATAAACCAGCAACAGGAGACAGAAGAACTCAGCATGGCAGAAGTGGTAGAAATGGACATGGGTCCCAGAGGGAAGCATCGTGCTTGTAACCCATTTGAGCCCAGGGAAAAGATTGTAATTTGTAACTGGTGTTGTTGAGTTGATTTTTTGAAAACATGTTTGGTTTTCTTTTTGTCTCCTTTGTGTGTTTGTTTGCTTTATAATATGCATTAAGTTCATACAAACATAATTGGCAAATTTATTTATTTATTTGCATTTTTGAAGACAGGGTTTCTCTGTGTGACCCTCCATAGACCAGGCTGGCCTGAGATCCGCCTGCCTCTGCTTCCGAGCGCTGGGATGATAAACCACCACCACCCAGCCTATAACTGATAAATTTACATCACACAAATATTCAAATGTGGCTCAATGTTTGGGCCCACAGAAAGCACATTTACAATATCCAGACAGGAACAGGACAGGACTTTCCTGGGTTTGTCTTTTCCACTACACTGTAGGTGCAGTTCTCTTGGTGGAAAACTTCCTTACACTTCTCTTTGTCGTAGCCTTTGGGTACACTGGTTCTGTCAATGAGACAAGACAAGACCTGTTAGAAGGGGAAATTCACTTATTCACCCAGCCCTGCTGCTCACACACATTCAGTGCAAGAAGCAAATGACACACACTCAAGCTGCCTAGGGCTACCCTCACCAGATTGAGGGCTTCCTTGAACTGGAAGACCCAGAGTGTAGAATCCGGGCATCTGTACCTGCCTGTGCCATGGAGTCACAGGGACAGTCCCTGACATGGGGGTCTTGCATTCTACTCTACATGTATTGAAAGGCACTGGGAAGGTCTGACAGGCTCCGGGGGTAGGTCTGGGTGATTCTGGGGGCTGCAAAGCTTTTACTAGCCTTGCCCGTCCTTCCTGCCCTCCCTGTTCAGAGAGTGGTCTGCAATAATGGTGCTCCCATTATCCAATAAGCATGGTCCCAGCCTGTGGAGGGCCGGACCACATTCTCCATTGCTTCTAGGAACAAAGGTAGAGATTGACCTCTGTGACCCCAAGGTGTGGCGGTACACGCCTTTAGTCCTGATGCCTGGGCGGCAGAGGCAGATTGACCTCTGTGACCTCAAGGCGTGGTAGTACACACCTTTGGCCCCTATGCCTGGGAAGCAGAGACAGGCAGATCTCTGTGAGTTCAAGGTGATGTAGCACACGCCTTTAATCCCAGCGCAAGTGCTTGGTAACTCTCTACCGCTGCGTCCCTGCCTACTCCCGAGGCATCATCTGGGATAATGGGCAGCGGACCAATCCAAGAGTGACACGTCAGAAGCGAGGACTGTTTCCTTTATAAGGGCTGGGTTCCCCTCATTCTGGGTCTCGCCATGTAAGCTTATGCTCTCCCTCTCAAGACGCATAAAGCTTTACTGCAGAAGAATCCTAAGTGTCCCGCGTCGTTCTTGCGGGCGAGACGGTAGCGCGGGACACCAGCCCCGTGTGATGTCTGGTTAGAAGAGGAGCTCACCCACCCAACAGGAACAGAGAATCATCCCAGTCCAGGGTCGCGGGACCCAGGGAGAAGCCTCTGGAAGCAAACACTCCTGGGAAAACCCACCCGTTGGGGCACACACAATTTAGGAGTTATTGTCCTCAAAGCCCATTTACAGGCTTGGGCTTTAAATTAATTGTCCTTCCAGAACCAGACATGGTGCCATGCAGCACTTGGAGGTAGAGGCAGGAAGATCAGAGTTTAAGACCAGCCTCAGAAACACAGTGAATTTGAGGCCAGCCTAGGTTTCAGGAGCCCTTGTCTCAGAAAGAAATCTAAAGGCTGGAAAAATATATTCAGTGGTTAAAAGTGCTTGCTTCTCCTTCAGAGGATGGGAGTTCGGTTCTCAGCACCCATGTGGGGTGACCCACAAATGCCTATAACTTCAATTCCAAGTGAGTCAACACCTTTTTCTGGCCTTCCTGGGTAATTGCATATATGTGTATATACAGCCACACAGACATCTACACACACACACACACACACATATATATATATGTAATTAATAAAATGAATCTCTTTTCCTTTTGGGGTTTTTTTTGGTAGTCTTTTGTTTGTTCATTTGTTTGTTTGCTTGAGACAGGGTTTCTCTGTGTAGATCAGGCTGGCCTTGAACTCAGAGATTCTCCTGCCTCTGCCTCCCAAATGCTGGAATTAAAGTCATGTACCACTACATCCAGTGAAATGAAATCTTTTTTTTTAAAACAAAAGAATAAAATAAGCTGCCCTACCCAGAGTCTATATAAGCAGCCTTTTCTGTGCCCTCTGTAACAATGTCTCACGTGCCCTCTGTAACCATGTCTCAAGTGCCCTCTGTAACAATGTCTCAGTATTAAGGTCTGGAATTGTATCCTAAAGGAAAAAGACATTCCTCTTCCCCAAGTTATTTTAAAACATTCATGGATCTCAATTTTCTGGTCCCCAGGACATCTAAATTAGTAGCCCTCAGTGGTCCATACATAGAGCAGAAGACATGACATCTTCTCACAGTTGAACAGGGCACTGGACCCTCAACTAAAACCTTCATGGCCCAAACCCATGGGAACATTGCCCTGTGGGTGGAAGTCCCCGCCACATGGAAGTATGCCTTTGACTGTACGGTTCTGGTTTGATGCTTTTTAAGACTAACTGCTGATCACTTGTAGCCTGTGACATTTTGAATACGATTGATCACATACACACGTGTACACCAATAATGTTTATTTTAAGGGCGAGGCTGAAAGAGATGCCTAACTCTCCCAGGGGCATCGGTTTGCCTCAGTTCCTGCTGCTCAAACAGCTGACGGCTCCTTCACCTGTTGGTCCATCTAGACCCCGTGCTGTATTTAGCCTGATGGCTTCAGTAGTCCAGCTCCTCAACTGGGCAGCTCAACTAGGTGCACCTCCAACAGACTCTGCGTCTCTATCTTATTTCTGCTTCCAACCCTTTTTCAACTCTTCCAACTCTGCTGTACTCTCTGTCAGCTTTTATAGCCATTTTGTAATGTATATACATACATGTATACATACACACAGGCACACATATACAAACATATATACATGTATACATACATACATTTACTGTGTGATGTATAAAGTATGACCTTAAAGTTCATTGTAGTAGTTAAAGTTAAAATAAAGGAAAATCTGTTTGCCAGTGACTAGGCATCATGGAAAATTGGGACTGCTTGACAAACTGTAGCCCCCCCCGAAAACCAAACACACACACACAAATAAATGTAATTTTTTGTTAAAAAGAACTCAAGGTATCTTGTGGGTAGATGCAAACATGTCTGCCTATGCTTCTTGCATACACTTACACCACACCCAGCTCACACAGGAGGTAGCAGGATCTCTTGAGCCCTGGAGTTTGATGGCAGGACAACTTAAAAAGACTCTTTCAAAACCAAACATAAAACAAAAGAAAGCAGAACCCTTCTAGAGTGGTGATTTGGGACCCTCAGAATCAGTGGTTGAGACTTACAGGCTGCAGCAGTTGATTTTATCTGGTCCACAGAAACACTTATGACAGTTTTTCACCCAGTAAGAGTTCAGGGGGTGTTTGGTACCATCAGGATCCGCGCAGTCTGAAACGATGCAAATTCCCAGGTCACATAACAGACACAAAGCTTGTAGGGACACTGAGTCAGCCACTGGTGCATGACTGCAAGCAATTGTAAAGGTGACTGGGACAGTGCTTTTGTATTCAAGATGGCTAAAATCTAGCACGCTGCAGCACCTGCCTCTCTGATGATGGCTTTGTTTTTGTTTGTTTGTCTTTTTAGACAAGGTATTGCTATGCAGCCTTAGCTAACCTGGAGATCACTGCTTAGACCAGGTAGTCCTCCAGCTTACATAGATTCAACTGTCCCTGCTGGGATTAAAGGCCTGAGCCACCATGCCCAGCATTCTAATAATGTTTCTTAAGTTAAAATCTTTCTAGATTTTAATTCAGAACAGGTATTAAAAAATAAATAAACCCTTCCTTTGGAATCTAGTATCTCTTAAGAGTGACTGGGGCCCAGTTAGTTTCCTCTGGTTGTCCTGAACAAACCGCTCACTTCTCTGCTACCATTGCTTTTTATCAGTGAGTCTCAAGGCTGGGTACACATGGGAAGCATTGTGGGTAGTTAAAATCCACCCACAGACCGGGGTGTTGCTCAATGGAGAACAGGTATTGCACATGCACAGAGCCCTGGGTTTAATTTCCAACACCAAAATAAACAAACAAGCCCTGATCCCCACCAACGAACAATAAAATCAGCATCTGTGGGTGGAGCCCAGACCTTTTTGTTTACTTCGGGTTTTGTGTGGTTTTGTTTTGGAAGGCGTTGAGGTGCATGCATCTTGTATTTTCAGCTAATATTGAAGTTCCCATTTACCCAAAGATTGTATTGAGCTTTTTTTGAAGATTTATTTTTATTTTATGTGTATGAATGTATGTAAGGCTACTGCATCATATCTTCAAAGACCAGAGGAGGGCACTAGATGTCCTGGAATTAGAATTGCCAGTAGCTGTAAGTGGCCATGTGGTCTTCTATTAGAACAGCCAGTGCTCTTCACCACGAAGCCCTCTCTCGAGGCCCTGCTTTGGACTCTTAACCTTCCTGTCTCTGCCTCTTGGACACAGGGATTACAAGAATGCATCACCATCCTTGCTCTATGTGATGCTGGAATTGATCTCTGTACCCCATACGTACTAGGCAAGCACTCTACCAAGATAACTGCATCCCTAGCCCTCTGCCTTATTTTTAAAAATGTTCAGCCAGGGTGAGAATTTCTGCCTTAGATCCAAGTGATCCATGCTTGAAGGACCACAGCGTTAGCACCCCCGGAGCTGCACTGTACATTAGATTTTCATGCCTGCTCTCAGATCCAGTGAATTAGACTCAGTGGGATAAGAGAGGTAGCTTAATGGTTATCATATTTAGTTGTTACCTGTTTTTTTATAATATATTCTTTTTATTTACTTAAACTTTTTATTTACTGTGCATTGGTGTTTTCCCTGCAAGCATATTTGTGTAAGGATGTTAGATTCACTAGAATTGGAGTTACAGACAGTTGTGAGCCACCCTGTGGGGGCTGAGAATTGAACTCGGGTCCTCTAGAAGAGCAGTCAGTGCTCTTAACCCTCAGCCATCTTTCCAGCCCCGTTATATATAGTTTTAATTGTCAACTTGACACAGCCTCATGTCATCCAAGGAATGCTTTTCAAGTTCTTGCTTGCTTGGGCTTTGCCCCTGACTTCTCTCAACAGTGGACTGTGGTCTAGAAGGGACCTTTCCTCCCATAAATTTCTTCTGATTATAGTGTTTCATCACAGCAGCAGAATGTAACAATATTAAAGTGTTTGTTTGGTGTATCTGAGCATCTCCAGCAACATTCACCCCCCCATACACACACACACACACACACACACACACACACACACACACTGCATTTAAACAAGATTACAGGGATGATCATGTACATTCAAATTCAAATGCTGCTTCTTAACCCTGACTGCATGGGAAAATCAAAGCGTTTTCAATGTGCAACTCCAGCCCCAAAGGTTCTTATTCAGCTGTTCTTAAAATGGGACTTGATTGTGGTGCATTTTGAGCTCATCTTGCTAGAGTTGAGAACAGCCTTCTTACTCTGTTTCTGTGTCCGCCCAAATCCTTCTTCCAGTGTACATCCCAAGGTGTCCCCATCTGCCATAGGTCATAGGTAGGTCATATCCACATTTTGTATCTACCAGGCTTCCCCATCTGCCATATATACTAGATCATATCCACAGGTTGTATCTACTAGACTTTCCCATCTGCCATAGGTCATATCTAGGTTGTATCTACCAGGCTTTTTAATCTGCCATATATACTAGGTCACAACAACATATTGTATCTACCAGGCTTCCCCATCGGCCCTCTAGGTCATATCTACCAGGCTATAATGGCATTTTAATTGCTGGGAAACCAGGACTTACCACCAGGCAGTTGGTCTGGAAGTCCCTTACGTGATTCAATAAAGCACACTGCCTTGCATGCCGTCACCAAGGTGGCAAGGAACAGCAGACTGCCCAGCAGAGCTTTCTGCAATACAGGGAAAGGTTGGAAGTGGAGAATGAGTGATTCTTGAAGGTCATACTTGACTGAGTATCCTATAAGGTCCCTGCTGAACTCTGGCAGAAGGGCAGAGCATGGAGCAACTCCCAGGTACCACTAACTTAGCAGTCAGGGACTAAGACATAAATCAGTCACATAAAAAGAAAAATCTGCTGGGGGTGATGGCACACGCCTCTAATTTCAGTACCTAGGAGGCAGAGGCAAGCAAATCTCTGAGCTCAAGGCCAGCCTGGTCTACAGAGTGAGCACCAGGATAGACAGGACTGACTCCAGTGAGAAACCCTGTCTCAAAAAACCAACCACTTGGGGGAAAAAAAGCAGAGTTGACTGTGAGAGTGTCTGGCTGTGGAGCTGGAAATAGGAAGGAATATGGTGAGAGCCTCATCACTGGCTGGAGCATCAGCTCTGTCCTGGCTTGTTCTCGGTGCCCTGGGGGCTCATGTCCCAGGTGCTCATCCTCCTTGAGCCCTTTGACATGAGAAGAGTCATCTCCACCTCTGGAGTTTCTCCCATGAACCCTTTGCCCTGGTTTTTCCTCTTTCTATAGTTCTCAAATAGTCTTGGGAAAGTGGTTGCTCAATTTTTATGGGGAAGACATAGTCTTACTAAGCTAACTTAAATGTTTCCTTAATAAGATCATAAAGTAAGAACAGAAAGTTATATCATCTTAAGGATAAAAGAGATTTTAGTGTTTACATGACTAAATAAATAAAGCTAAGACTATATCAAATTTAAACATAGCACACGAAATAGTTTCATTATAACAAAGAAAAACAAAGTACAGTATAAAAGTAGCAAGGGCAATAAAGAGAGATCACATGTGCGTGAGCACAAATACACACATACAAACACAGATGCAAAAACAGAGCAATACAGAGTCATCAAGGCATACAAAAATATCAATAAAGAAACATCACATACACACACACATACACACATGCAAACACACGCACACACACACAAACATGAAAGCAGAGAAAGGATCAATAAACACCTGGGAAATTCAACTACCCAAAGCAAAAGAAATGTGAATGTAGATGAAGGAGGATGGAGTGATCATGCCCTTTAGAATCTGCAGAGGGAAACAGGCCCACAGGGGAAGCGATGAGCACAAGGGTCGTTCCCATGGAAACAGGGTCTATGGAGCAATTGGAAGTGTAACCACTCGCATTTACCTCTAACAGGACCCTGAGAACAGCACAGAGGTGAAGACAGACCTAAAAGGCAGCTCAGCTCACTGCAATGTGAAAATGGAAAACCATATGACACCCAAGCAAAGACTTGACTGAGAACACAGTGGCTCGCAATAAAAGCAACAAAACTCAAACAAAGCAGGAGGACCTGAGAAAGCGGGGAGACAAAAGCAGGGCAAGGACCCTCTATGCACTGTGGGGTGCAACCCTGCAGGCTGCACAACACAACAAACAGCCTGGGTGCTCTGACTACTGCAACACAGAGAGAGCTGCAGCCTGGGCTGACCTGGAGCTCACTATGTAGCCCAGGCTAGCTTTGAGCTCAGGGCAGTCCTCTTGCCCCAGCCTCTCAAGTGCTGGGATAACAGGCTTGAGCCACCACACCCGGCTAAGAAGGCATTCTGCTGTGGCTTGTGACACCTTTCTTTGGTCTCTTCCTTTTTCCTTCCTCAGTGACATCCATCCAGCGTAAAACTACAAAGAATACATAAATCTTCCCAAAAGAAGGAAGGAATGAAAGAGGAAAGAAAATGAAACCAAAACAATCACCAAAAAATATTGCTCAATATATTTAACACACCGACAATTATAATTTACTTTTTTTCTTTTTTTTTTTTTTTTTTCAGTCTTTAGCTCACAGTCAATTCCGCCTGTTGATAGGGTTTCGGTGCCCTTAGACAGGAAGCCTACTTTTCCATGCTAAGGTGATCATGGAAGTTTAGAGTCTTGTTTTACTGAGTCACAGTAAGGGAACGGAGGAGTCAGACCTGCTCCCAAGGCTTACGGATTGTGCAAGACACCAGAGACTTCTGCAGGACACACAGGAATGGTGGACGGACCTCAGGCTCACGTGCTCTCCTTTCCTCCCTCCCCTCCACTCTCTCCCTCTCCCCGCTCTGTGTCTGTGTCTCTGGCAGGGTGTAGATTCAGATTAAGTTCACTGACAGCAGACAGGACTATTGTGTCCTCTGCTCTCCCATGTGAGCCCCAGAGGAAGTGATCCACGCTTGGCTGCTCACTACTGCTTTCAGGGAGACTGTGATGAAGAGCAAGCTTGAAAATTCTGCTTCCGTGGTCTTCAGGCTTATGATCAAAGCTCCCAGGTAGGTGATGCTGAGATCCCAGTCTGAGGACCTCCGCTGAGTAGGGAGGCTCCCAAGGCGCCTCTCTCCCCTGTATTCTGCTCTGTCCGCCTCCCTTGCTGCAGACAGTAGCCATGTGCCCCTGATGCGTGAGGGCAGGAGAGTAAAGGAAACTAGTTCTTGCTGGGGCTTCTAGGTGGTGTGGCTTTGTGACCAGCTTGGGTGAAGCAGATTGGCAGTGTCCCCTGAATTGTGTCCCCTATGTTAAGTATTTGTTCCTGGAAAGGAGGGCCTTGCTCTCCATAACCAAGGGTCAGGGTCTTCAGACTCTTAGTCAAGAAAGGGTACCGACAGTTCTGCAGGTACCAGAGTTGATTCCCAGGCCTCATGGGAGGAGGTTGGGAGAAGGGGTCTGACTGCAGACAGGGAGGGCACCATCCACCGTTATTATACCCCTCCAGCTCTGTCTGAGGAGGGGTCCATAGAGAACATTTCTCCTGAGGTGGGGCAAGGGTCCCTTCCTGAGGGCCTCTCCACCCTCATGTGGCTGTCTTCCCCAGCTCCTGTTTCCTTCCTCTTATCCTCCTGTGGGAAGCCCCAGTCATTCCCTAATATTGGCTCGTAGAAAAGACACTGTAAGGAAAGACCCACTTCCAACTAAAGACAGAAAGAAGTCCTGTGTATGAGGTCTGTCACCCACCATTGTGAGAAGCAGGACTCCTGACAGGCAGGCACCTCCAGCGAAGCCTCAGCAAGAGCGAGTGCTGGTTCCCTATTTATGAAGGTGAGAGTGGCCACGCCTGCATCTTCTGGGAAAGACTTCATTCCAAGAACACAGTAAATATTTACAGAGGGTTGAGCGGGAAGTTATTATTTCAGTTGATTCAAGTTTTTCATCTGTTAAGCCTCTACCCTAAGGTGTTCACCATTTCCTCACCCTTGGCAAGCAGTTGGTCTTGGTGTGAGAGCAGAGAGGGAAAGAACTTTCCTTGGAAGCCTTCATCCTGTGCTGGCAGATCGCTAGACACACTCCATGCCCTTTGCTGGTTTGTGGACAAAGAAATGCGATTCACAGCAGCCAAGTGCCGAGGCTGTGTTTGGGAAGGCATCAGATTAGCCCAGTAGGTCAACCTGGCTGGCTAGGGAGCTGAGGTCCAGGAGAAGAGGGTCCAGCATGGGAAAGCACAGTGCATGAGCCATCTTCCCTCCAGCCTAGGTTTCTTTTGATAGGTCACATGCTTACATCTCTCAAACAGCCAACATCCTCCTAGATGTTTAGTCTTTGGTCTGCTTCCTCAAGTGAGCCCTCCTCCTTGTTCAATAGTAATCTGTGTGGGAAGCAGTAAGGAGTTCCTGTGAGCAATGAAAACCTGAAGTGCCTTAGAGTCCAGCCATCCCACCCTGAGGACATCTGTGCTCCAGCCTCTTTATAGCTCTGGTCACAGCTGCCCTGCCTGGTGATGAAGAGCAAACATCACCACCCCGTGTCCAGAGCTGATGAATACATAAGGAAATAGGCGGCCAGAAAAGGGTCAACTTGGGACAGTGATGGAGCTCAGTTTGGGGAGTGTTTGTCTAGCTTGTGAAGCCCTCAGTCTGATCCCCAGTACCATATAAAACCAGGCAAAGGATAAGGCGGGAAGGTATCCTTGCCAGTGAAGTGCTTGGCTGCAGCCCTGAGGACCTAACCTAAAAAGGCTATTCACAGCATCAATGATGCTGAAACCGGTGGGTTCCTGGGATGATGGGCAGCAAACCCAGGCAAGTTCTGGTGAGTTTTGGACTAGCGGCCAGTCCTGTCTCAAAAGCTAATGTGTATGGTGTCTGAAGAACAAGTGAGGTTGTTCTGCCTCCTCTTATACAGCATGTTCCTCCAAATGGAAGCATTGCCCTAAGGAAGGAGATGGGAGGTTCATGAGACTCAGAAAGTAAACAAACTTCAACCTGCCCAGGAAGCTGAAACCATAAGACTCACCAGGATCCCTCCTGACAAGTATAGGAGCTGTTAACAACTGTTGCTGGAGACTCTCATGAACCGCCTGTTGATCTGCCAGTAAGCTGTGCAAAGAGATTCAGTGCTGCAGTTGGAGTTGCACCCCTGCTTGTAGGGCTTTCAGCTAATGTGCTGCCTTTGTGTCATCCCTACTTCTGTATGTAACCCCTCATCCATTCACATGGAGCTAGCTACTAAACGCCAGGCTTCACCATGGTTGTCTTTGATGAAACTGTTAATTTGGTTTGTACTTCACTCCTTATGTGGAGTGAATAGTTGTGTGTTCATGTCTCCCTAGGAATAGTGTCACCAACATCTCCACATTCATGCCTCTCTCTCTCTCTCTGTCTGTCTCTGTTTCTGTCTCTATCTCCCTCCCCCCCCCCGCCTCACACACACACACATACACACACGCAAACTCACACAGTTGACATGGTGGTGCGTACTTGTGATCCCAACACTGAAGAGGTGAAGGCAGGAAGACGAATCATTTCAGTAATCGAAACACGTTGACGCTCTCATGGTTCCCCGTTAGTACATACCATTTTAAGATTTTCCTCTCCTAATAGCCTTACACAGGGAAACCAGATTTCAGCTTGTGATTAGGGGTAACAACACATCAACATTCTATGTATCGTATAGCAACCTCTTCCTTTAGAAGATGCCACCTTCTCAGATGCACACCTACAGAATTGCTGCTGGCTAGATTCATGCAGAGGCTGTGGCAGATGTGGAGTCAAATCCAAATCCTTCCTTAAAGAGTTGTGGGAACCTGAGGTAATCTCTTAACATCTTTGACTCTTTGTTTACTTATTAATGATTACGGAGAGAATGATTCTCCACCTCCAAGGACTGACATGCAAGATAAGGGGGAATGTGTCTAACTCTTTTAGCTCAGCGCCTGATAAATGGTTGTAGGGAAGGGCACACTTTTACTATTGCTATCTTACTGTTTTTATCTGGGCCTAATAATTAAATAGACCCAAGATAAATAGTAGAAGTAAATTACACATATATTTACTTTAAAAAAAAAGTTTTACATGGTTCAGGATCACACGGAAGAGTCAAAGAAGCAAGGTTTAAATAAACAGTGACTTAGAGAAAGAATCTTTGAAAATGCATCAAGGCTGAGGCATGGGAGGGCTAATTCTGTAGAGCCGCAATGAGGGCCACAAGGGTTAGCGTAACAAGTTTATTTATATAAATTTCTCTCTGTTCAGAGTTCCCACCCTCACTGGTAAGATTGTTGATGTTCTCCAGTGTGGAGGATATAGAAGAGAAAAGCCTCAGTTGCTGTTCTCTTGCTGTGCTGAGACACCACGACCAAGGCAACCTATAGACAACAGTGTTTGTTAGAAGCTTACAACTGCAGAGGATGAGTTTATGACCATCATGGCAGGGAGTATGGCAGTAGGGAGGAAGGTGTGATGCTGGAGCAATAGCTAAGAGGGTAAATCTTTGTCCATAGGCACAAGGGAGAGAAGGAGCGAACTAAGAATGGCATACATCCTCCAAAAAGGCCACACCTCCTAGCCCTTCCCAAACAGTTCCAAGTGGTCAAACATGCAAGCCTGTGGGGGCCATTCTCATTCAGCCCCACAGTCATGGTGCTTAGCAACAGCAGTAGAAGAGTAACTTAAGACACAGTGATTGCAGAAGGATTACCAGTGCCCTCCACTTTTTGGGTGTCAGGGAGCAAAGATAGAGCCTCCTTCACACATGCTAGGCAAGTCCTATACCATTTGCCCCAAATATAACTTGCTATTTTAAAATTTTACTTTGGTGGGGCTGGAGAGATGGCTCAGTGATTAAGAGTTTTGCCTGCTCTTCCAAAGATCCTGAGTTCAATTCCCAGCAACTATATGGTGGCTCACATCCATCTGTAATGAGACTTGATACCCTCTTCTGGCTTGCACAGTATACATAATAAATAAATATTTTTAAAATTTTTTACTTCGGTTCAAAATAATCCCTCTTCTAAAATGGCATATTACTATAGTTTGAGTTCTGGTGGAAGTTCCACCTGAACCCCTGGCACTCATATACCCAAAGAGTCTAGGATTATTAGGTGGAAGTCCACCTCTCTCTCTCCCCAGACCCTGCCCTTCAGAAAGCCCTCCAAACAGTGGCCTTTCCCCTCAGAAAGCCAGCCAAGAGTTAACTCCTCCCCAGGGCTGCTCAAGACCACACCTATAAGCTACTTAAGACCATTTGTCACGTGATTCCTCTCCTGCCCTCCTGAGGGTCATCCAGAAGTTCTTTGCTCTTTCCGTTAGACCTGGATTTATTAACTCAGTTTGATTGACTTATTACATCAGCAGCGGTGGATAGCCAATAACTGGTTTCTGTCCTCCTACCAGGTCCCACAGCTGTTTAGCCCCAAAGAAATCACACAGAGGTCTATATTTTATAAACTGATTGGCCCATTAGCTCAGGCTTCTTATTAACTCTTATAACTTTATTAGCCCATTATTCTAGTATATGTTAGCCACATGGCTCAGTAACTTTTTCAGCGGGGCAGGTCACATCTTCCTTCTTCACTGTCTGGACAGGACTGCAGAGGGAGCTCTGAAGTTATTCTTTTATAAAGAAAAACGGCTGAATGAGTAGGAGAAAGACTCTCCATTGTGGGTTCCCCTGATGGCTTCTGTAAGGATCATGGAGATGTCAGTCAGCTGTATTTTGGAGCAGTATTTCATCTTCTCCTCCTGAGGAAGACTATGGCTGCTTCAAAGCATGTATTTGTTGATGCAAGAAATGGCTGGGCCAGAAAAGATTGCATGAGTCAGGATGGCATACACTCTCGTGGCTGAGAGAAGCTTGTCAGCAGTATGACAGATTGTACCACAGCGTCAGCCATGTCATCCACAAGTATAGCCACCCGATCCTTCACACCTCCCACTAGCACTTCATTGGCCTTCTCCCGTTCCTTGTGAATCAAGGCAAAATCCACATCCAATCGGTCTGCAAGGGAGGTCGCTCACTTGGCTCCACCAGCATCAGGTGAGACAATAGTACAGTTTCTCCACTCAGATATATTCTCCCTTATCCACTTGAGGACAGCTGGCTCTGCATAGAAATTGTCCGCTGGTCTATCAGAAAAGCCCTGAATTTGAGGTGCATGTAGATCCATGGGGATAATATGATTCACTCCTGCGACAGAGGATTTGAAACAAGCTCAGCTGAGACGGGAGCCTGGCTCTTATCCTTCTTATCCTGGCAGGCATAAGGGAAACTTGGAATGACTGCAGTAACCAGGCTGGCTGAAGCAATCTTGCAAGCATTAATCCTAATCAGAAGCTTCATTAGATTGTCATTTGTCTCACCACACCCACTCTGAACAATGTAGACATCCTTCTCCACATGCACTTTCTCCAATTTCCACACAGGTCTCCTGGGTTGCTGAATTTCTTAATCACCACCTTGCCTAGCTCCAGGCCCAGGCGGTCACCAGTTTTCTGGGATAAGTTCTGGTGGGAATTCCCACCGAAGATTTTGATATTTGGCATCTTAGGCAACTACACAATGTGTTCTTCACTCAGTGGTCACCCCTGCAGCAGAGACCGGACCTGAAGTCAGCCGGTAGCATGAACACCTACAGTCCCTCGTTGTTGCTCCACCATCTTACAGTCCCGCCCAGGGCGTGGCTCTCAAGCCCTTTATTCTTATATGCCAATTAGCTCAGGCATTTTGACATCGTGATGGAAAGCTAACTCTCACACATGCTCTGGAGCTGGAGTTATGGATGGTTGGGAAACGCTATGTCCCACACTTCTTCATCATCTTATTTTGTAATGACTGATACCATCAAGCCACAGGAGCTGGCTACATTTGCCCTCCCAGGGGGTTGGATGGCCAAAGCCTCTTCTAGAAGACTGTGGGGAGGGCTAGCAGTAGCCTCCTCACTTCTGTCTCTCTGCTGTGGTCTCTGCCTTCACACACATACGAGACCACCTGTCTGGCTTCACACTTCCCGTTGTGAGGCTGGAACTGGGTTTGGAGAAGAGAATAAGTGCCAAGCAGCGGTGGCTGTTCCTAGGTGGTTGATCTCACTACAAGGAACAGAGCTGTCCGTTGGTATTCTTGGGAAATTGGCTCCGTGCTCCGTGTGAAAACCAAAATCCATGGATTTTCAAGTCATCTATATACAATGACATAGTATTTGCAGATAATTTAAGTAAATCTTTAGTCCCAGTTTGTTTTCTTTTATTGAGACAAATGCCATAACCAAAAGCAATTTGTGGAAGGAAAGGGTTTGTTTATCTTAGAATTCCAGGTCCTTGAGGGGAGTCAGGGCAAGCACTCAATCAGGAACTTGAAGGCAGGAACTGGCCATGGGGCGCACCGATCACAGGCTTGCTGCCTAGTTTTTCCTCAGCCAGTTTACTCCTTCGCTCTCTCCCTCCTCTGTCCTTCCCTCCCTCCCTCTCTTCTTCCTCCTTCCTCCCTCCCTCCCTCTTCTTCCTTCCTCCCAGTCCTTTTCCTTTTGTTTGTTTGTTTGTTTGTTTGTGAGACAGGGCCTCACTATGTAGCCTTGGCTGTTATGGAGCTCACCATGTCGATCAGGCTGGGATGAGTTCCTAGCACCTCCATGGTGGCTCACAATCATGCATAACTCCAGTTCCAGGTGATCAGATGCCCTTTTCTGATCTTCAGAGGCATCAAACATGCACGTGTGTATGAACACAACATGCAAGCAAACACTCATGCACATAAAAGTAAATTAATCAAAAACTGTATTTGACAAGGATTCTATTCTGGTTCTTCATGCTGGCGTTTGTGCTGACACACAGCATGAGCTTCAGTATTCCGGTCACATATTTTAGTGGCTACACTGGAACAGCATGGGGGATTCTCTTCAGTCACTGTGTGGCCAAGGATTCCTGTTCCGTGCCGGGACTGGAGTGAGGGGTGCAGAGTTCTGGACTGTGATAGACTTCCCCTTCCCCAGATCCCAGCACTATCTATCATTTGCACCAATGAATGGAGTAGACTTTATTCTAAGGTTACAGAGTTTGTTCTCTGGCTTAATAGCACTTTGTGTTCTGTTCAGGGTTTCATTTGTTTGTTCTGCTCCCCACTTCCTGGTTCACAGCCTCTTGGCCTGTGGTTTAAAGGAATTGCTCTTTGGATCTGCTGGTCTACTTCAAAGCTCTGTCTGTGGAACACATGGCACAGCTCCATTCCTGACCAAAGGTCTTTGGAGCATGTCCCACCAAATTGGTTTGATGATGGTTATGACGCTACAAAGAAGAAAAGAAAAAGGTGTATTTTTTTGCTGTTGTTTGTGACAGGGTCACTCTGGGTTGCCCTGGCTGTCCTGGAACCAGCTCTGTAGACCAGGCTGACCTCAGACTCACAGAAAACCGCCTGCCTCTGCCTCTAGAGTGCTAGGATTAAAAATGTGCGCCACCATGCCATAGCTTGAATAGGTGCATTCTTGCAATAGTTTGGCTACTCTATGTTTTGAGTTGTGGGGGAAATGGCCACAAGGATGAATCTCTCTGTTGCATTATTTATAACTAGAGTTGTTCTGCAAAGCACTGGGGAAGTAGCAAAAGATTTGCCTCAGGTTTATGTCACAAGCTTCATCCTGCATCTTGTCCTTTCATTAATCAAGCTTCAGGAGATGCAGATCTTCTTCCTCTCTTCTACTGAGGCTGCACTGTGAAAGGATTTAAACACAAAACAGGAAGGCAGCAAAAGGCTGACACATGGAGAGAGATTTCTGCATGATTTCCATATGAAATGTACATGGATTTTATCAGCACTGAGCTGGGCTATTTCAAGGTTTGGAAAGGAACCTGTCACTTAAGCTGGCAGTACAGTCATTGTGTCCCATTTCCCAGGCAGGGTTTCACTGTGTAGCCCTAGCTATTCTAGAACTCACTCTCTAGACCAGGCTGGTCTCGAACTCAAACACACCTGCCTCCCTCTGCCACCAGAGTGCTGGGATTAAGTGCCACCACTGCCCCACAAGACATTCTTTTATAATGTTGAGGCTAGATGTTTTAATATCTGATTTGGTATGCATGCGTGTTATATAATTATCAAGATAAAATCAGTATTGCTCACAATGTGACAGGGCAAGGCATGCAGTGGGCCCTCCATCTCGTATTCTTGCTGAGGCCATTTCAGGGTTAACTAGAATTTGATCTCCTTGATGGAAAATTCCATGGAAAATTACTCAATTCTATTCTAGGAACCAAAGATCAGGATGTCCTACCTAACTTAGAGCCTTTGTTAAAATTGCTTGTTTGTGGGGGAAACTCATCCAGCTAACCATTCATCTTTGCTGCCTGTTTGTGCAGAACCCTCCTCTGACTGGCTAGCTGCTCCTCTTAGCTTCTGTTAACACTGCTTTCTTTACACTGTTCACTCTGTGAAGCCTTCTGCAGCTGCTGAGCGAGACGCTTCAGCAAGATCTCTGCCCTTAGACACCCCATTATCTGGACATTCAGGGCCACACCTAGGTCCCCCAAACACTTAGGTGTAGTCCCAGCCAGATGGAATAAAGACCTTTTAATTTCTTTTAATTAATAATTTAATTTCTTTTTGAAGTCTATACACTATGTAATGACCGCTCAGGAGCAAACTAACTCAAGGAGGAAAAAAATCTAAGTAGGCCTAAATAATGGGAGGATCTCACGCTGAAATGAAGCTCACTGATTGGCTACACTGGCTGGCCATCCAGTCTCTCGGATCTTGCTGGGTCCACCTTCCAGTGGATAACAGTGCTCCCCATGCTAGGATAGCAGGGGCACACTTCCATGTGAGCTATTTATGTGGGTGTTGGAGACTCACACTCAGGTTCTCACGCCTGCTGAGGAAGTATTTTACCTGCGGAGCCATCTCCTGAGCCGAAAATTCAGCTGCCTTTCTGCATGTGAGCAATGAACAATCTGAAAACAACGTTGAAGAAGCAAACCTGTTCACAACAGCCTCCAGACGAACAAAAATACTAAGGGTGCATTTAACTAAAGAAGTGCAGGAGCTTTTACGTGACAGCTACGTTGAAAACTATCTAAATCAAGGCCAACAGGCTACCATTCATAGGCCTGAACTGAACACTTTACTCTGTTGCAGGGAATTCAGAGGTCATGCAGCAGACATGTGACCTAAAACAGCATTCTTTAATTTCTGATATCTTGTGAAATTATGATGATTTTTAAAAAATAAACTAAGCCTCTGCCATGTTACTTCACATGTATGTCAATACCTCCCTTTATACTACAAGGACAGGGTTGGATAAGGTCCACAAAACCAAAAATAGTGACTATCTGGCTTTGCTGAATGCTTCTGACCTCCTGATTCAAATAATCCTGTGCTCAGAGATTCAAAGGCTCCCACATCCACTCAAATGTATCTGAAAAATTCTATGTTATTTCTAATTAATAAATAAATCAGTGCAGTAGATCATTTGAAGGATCTGCCAAAATTCACACTGGCATCAGATTACCTAGAATAGACAATATAAGCTTGAAAAAGAAAAACAAACTGAAATGACTACCCAATTCCAAAACTTACTACCACTTAAAGAAAATTTTGTATCATACAGTTGGTAAAAGTATCAAGCTATTTTATTTAAATAAATGCAGGTAGAAAGGGGAAATTTCAGGAAAAACAGCTCAGTTCTATCAGATTAAAAAAGGCAGACAGCCATTTAAACAAACCAGCATGGATTAACTGTATATATTAATGGACATCAGGGGTACATTTCCATACATGCATGCAATGTACATAATCAAATCCAATTGCTCCCCTCCGTCCTCCCCATCTCGCCTTTCCCACTTCCAGTTTTCACTCTTTGGTTGTCTTCCCAACATTTTTTAGTTTCCATATATGAGAAAGAAGAGAAAAATGTAGCTCTTGCCTTTCTGCGTTTCTCTCATTTGGCTTAACATAGAATCACTGGTTCCATCCATTTGGTAGCAAATGACAGGATTCCATTCTTTTTTATAGCCAAACACTGTACTGTGCTTCTAAAAAGCGAGGTGCTTGTTTGGACACTGCCATGGCACAGTTGAACGCAGCCCACAAAGTCAAAAGCAATGACTGTCTGACCCGCTGCAGAAAGTCTGTCCCCTTCTGATCTAAATTATCCCACGTGCAGAGGTTAAAAGAAGGAAGAGACTTAGCTGGGGAAGTTTGATCACTGTGTCTGGGTCATCTGTGTTTGCAATTGATACCCCACACTGTGAGAGTTCCTACTCCAACACAGACTGGACACAGTGGCCTTCTTCCTGATGATTACAGTTCAAAGGAAAGAAAGACAACCTTGGGCGCTAGATGTATTGGGCATTTGCAACTTCAAAATTTCTTAATAAAGGTTCTGAGACAAAGGGAGGTAGGGGCCTCTAGTCAGGTTAGGCCTGAAGCAAAGAGTAGTTCTCTAGGTGGCAGCCATAGCAATTACAGATTCTCGTGTCCTAGAACAAAGAACTGGAGCAGGCCCCCGTGGCTATTGGCAGAAATAGAGGTTGTGTGTTAAGAAGGAGAACAACATTCCTGAAAGTGGAAGTGGCTAGAGCTGGGGAAAGGACCATCAATACAGCTGCTTGGTGATCCTTGCTGCTAAATCCACCCACTTTTACCGAGAATGCCCAACTTTTTCTTTCTCTGGTTCTGCTGCCCTTTCCAGACGCTAACTGTATTCTTACTTTGCTTGTTGAGATAAAATACACAACCACAGCAGTTTAAAGAAGGGAGGGTTTCCTTTGGCTCACAGCTTAAGGGCATAAGCTCATCTTGGTGCAAAGGCAAGGTGAGGGGATCTTGAAGCATCCAGTCATCACCAGGAAGAAGAAACGCAGAAATGCAGATGTCTGGGATCCCAGCCCATAGAATGGTGCCACCCACATTTTGGAGTGGGTCTTGTCCTAACTAATCTAATCTAGAAACTGCATCAGAGATACAGAAGTTTGTTTTCAGTGGTGATTACAAATCTCGTCAAGACTAACCGCAACGCAGGCCCAAATTCTAAACCTGCTCGTCCTGGCTCTTTGAAAGGCCCTATCAGTCCACACAGCTGTTCACAGACTCAAAAACGCAACTCCCTCTCGCCCATCTCCCTACTCCTGGCCGGTGCTTGAATTCACAGCTTGCCTGCTCTCTTGTTTTCCTTTCAGATTCTTACAGACCTCGAGTTTCCTTTTGATTCTGTTTTAAAAGTCTGTGATCTTGAAGAATGAGAACTTACAAAAGGAAGCCCATCATTACCAGAAATCAAGCATTCTGTTACGTACTGGAATTACTATAAGTCCTGTCTTCAATTATTCTTAGCTCCGTGAGGACCATATTTTATTTGTTTTTGAGACGTCTCACTATGCAGCCCTGGTTGGTCTGGAATTCTCTATAAATGTTAGACTGGCCTGAAAATCAGTGCAATCCACCTGCCTCTGCCATTGGATCTTTGGAATTTAAGGTCTGTGCCGCAATACCTGGCCCAAGGAACACATTTCATGTTAAGAGAATCATAGCAGAGTACCAAACGCCTTCTATAGTGGTATATTATTTGTGTTTTAATAAATAAAGCTTGCTTGAAGATCAGAGTGAAAAGCTAGCCACACTAGTCAGCCATGCAGACTAGGCAGTGGTGGCACACACGTTTAATCCCAGCAGCCATGCTAGTTAGCCATAGAGACTGGGTGGTGGTGCACACCTTTAATTTCAGCACTAGAGAGGAATATAAGACAGGAGGAGATGGGTCTCAGGCTCAGTCTCAGTCTGAGGATTCGGGGGAGGGGGGGGGGTCGGGTAGGATTGCCCATTTTGGTCCTAGGTAGAGGTAAGAGTTCGTGGCTGGCTGCTTTGCTATTCTGTTCTTCAGCTTGAACACCAATATCTGCCTCTGGGTTTTTATCATTCATGCTACAGCCTTCAGTCTGCCTTCCGTTTTCCCATTGACAGAGTGAGGAAAGTATCAGGTAAGGGGTACAGGCCTGCAAGTTCTGAAGGAAACCGAGGCAGCAAGATTCCAATTCAGTGTTATCTGGACTACACAATGAGCTCCATCTACCACATATATTGTAGCAGTTTCCCGCTGGCCTGGTGCCAGAGTTCGCAACGAGCAGCCACACCTGGCCTAGCTCCAAAGTTAGCACCTAGCCCTAATCCATCCTCTGTGTTACAGATAGCTTTTGTCGCCCTCTGTGATCTTATCTGAGGGTTTCCCATGGAGACAAAGCCTATGCAAACCTTGGTTATGGGGCAATCCGGAAAACAGTGGTACCTCCTGAATCAGGTATTTGCACGTGGCATCGTATTTTTGGAAGCTTCATTTAGGTTGTTTTGAGCATATGGAAATCAACAGACTAAAGCATAAATACAGGAAAAAATTAAAAGCATGCCCTGGGCGGAAGGAAAGTACGTCAGTCCACCGAGGCTGCAAAGGATGAGTTCATTCTCAAGTGTCTCTGAGACCCGCGTGAACTACACAGCCGTGCCATGCCAGCTGGGACCTTTTGGTGCCCAATGCGAAGGACAAAGGATCCGCTGAAGAAGGACAGAGAAGCAGGCTACTTTGAGAACTGGAAGGCGCGCTCTCAGGGTAAGAGGACTTCAGGATCGGCAGGGTCACGGGGAATTTAAACGCCCCATCTCAGGAGCCACAAAATGTACAGTTACTAAAATGCTTCTCAAAAGAAAAGGCAGTAATAGCATAATTTTTAAAGATAGGAATAGAATGGCTCCTGAGACGGAAAATAAATCAAGAAAAAAAGGCCCTTCTCAATAGAGAAGAAAGGAAATAAAAGGAAATTTCTAAATAGAAAAGGGAAAAATATTTAACTGAGAAAATAAAAAAGGATTTTCCTGGGAGGAAAAAAGGGAGGGGGGAATATTGATACAGGCCAAAAAATTAAAAGGACCCACTTAAAAAAAGAAAAGAAAATAAAAAAACCTTTTCTAAGTAGAAATAGAGGAGGGAAAAACGAATCTTTCCAATATAAGAAATTAAGCATAGTTAAAAATCAGAGCTCTGCTTTAAGAAGACCTGGATTTGATTTCTAACATCCACATTGACTGGCTCACACCTACCTATAACTCCAACTTTGCAGGGGGAAGGGGGATCGATGCCCTCTTCTGGCTTCTGTGGTTACTGTGCACATTTGTGTGTGCCCAGACATTAATGAAGCAAAGCACCCGCATACGTAAAATAAAAATAAATAAAATTAAAAAAAAAATCAGAGCTCTGTCTCTCTGGCTGCAGGCTGCCTGTCTGCTCCTGCAGAGATCAGCACAGAACTGCAGCACCCGAATAGCAGCAGGCGGGCCTCACTGCCAGCCTGAGAGAGCCCAGCAAGCCCAGAGCTTAGAATTCTCTTGGATTCGCTCAATGTTGGTTAAAATTCTGTTGTTACTGTTTTTCCCTCAGAGTGGGAATAACTCATTATTGAAGGTCCCTTCGTGGGAAATGTTGTTTTCCCCTAATTGTGGGAATAACTCATTATTGAAGGTCCCTTCGTGGGAGAAAGAAGGATTTAAAACAAGCCTAGCTTCTTTTAAGAACAACTGGAAACAGGGCATTAAGTCAATTGCTGTTTAAATTTCCGAAGATATTAGTAATTCACTGTTTGGGAGATGTTCTCTTCTCTTGATTGTCTGATTACTATTTAAATGAAAGTTTAATTTGGCTCTGCTCTTAAAGTTACTTTTTAAAAATTCATGGTTAAATTCTATAAAAATGTAGCCCCTGAAACAGATTGGGTTGTTAGGTTATTAGATAATATAGCTACTAAGTTAAAAGCTTATAGAAGTAATCTTTTACTGATAAAGAGATTACAGAATTGTTTCTTCATGAAATAAAATACAGGTAGATTTTTTGATCCACACTGTTAATAACTGGCAAGTTACATTCACATGGAATTGTTGGAATCTTTTTTAAAAGATGCTTTTTTAAAGATTTTATCAAAATGCTCCATGAGTATTGCCCCGTGTTGCCTCTAAAATCCTACAGAGATTGTCTTTAGTGCATTTTAGATGGCTTATGTAAAAAAGATTATACAGATAGAAGCTGATGAGAGAGTTGTTCAACTATGATTACTCCCATATTTTAAAGGTAAAACAGCTCCAA
This sequence comes from Myodes glareolus, assembly GCF_982192425.1. Classification (NCBI taxonomy): domain Eukaryota; kingdom Metazoa; phylum Chordata; class Mammalia; order Rodentia; family Cricetidae; genus Myodes; species Myodes glareolus. The sequence continues at coordinate 33,412,720 of NC_142030.1, read as the reverse complement.
TTACACGATAGAAGGTTTTAGACGTCTGTGACAATACATCACACATGCGTGCATACGTAACAGTGGGAAAACTGGATGAAAACGTTCTTCTGGGATATTAAAAAAGAGAAGAACCAGCTGGAGACATTTGGACAAGATAATCTTAGGCTCCTTCAACAAAGAGTGCAGTTCTACACTAAGAGGTCCCCAAGTCAATCTGGCTAGGCCTAGCACTTGGTTCTAATGCAACAGACCCTACAGCAATAAAGGATTGCTTGAGATATCATGTTTGATTTTTAATGGTCTGTGATGGAATGGTTCTTCAAAAATTAAGTCAGAAGCAATAGATATAAACAAAATTAAATACAAACATTTACCTTTTAGCTGTGTTGGCAAACATATGACAAATGTAAATGCCAGAATGATTTTAAAACCATTTCTGTAGGGAAAGACTTAAATTTAAAGAAAGGAAGAAGAGAAAGGGAGGGAGGATATTCTCTACATAACTATCTGCAGAGAACTGGTTAAATAAACTATGAGTTGACCTAGAACTACCAATATCTCTTTTAATAGAACAACCTCTCCTCTCTCTGTTTTGATTTTTTAGAAAGCTCTACATAAATGTTTAAGTAAAAAGCAAGGTGTACAACTGCTTGTGGCCTACTGTATTCTGCAATGAAGGCCAAAGCCATGTCTGTTCTTCCGTAGTGTGACCTGGTTTCCCCAGCACCAGGAGCAAAGGCAATGAATCGCCTTCCCTCAGAGTCTGAGATGGTCTCATAACGCAGAGACAGGGGAGGGTGGCAGAGGGATGCTGTGGTTACAGTCAAATAGTGGAGTCTGGTGGCAGCTTCCAGGACTTCTAGGTTCTTCTGTGATGGAACAAGAAACTGGACAGAGACATGCACAGAAGTAGAAACAGAGACCATTTATCCAAAAAGAGAAACTTCTGAAGGAACATGGGGGGAAAGCTTAGATGTCTAATGGCACCCCTGCCCCTGTGCCCTCAGGTTGAACCTTCATTGATCATGTGCATAACCTGTGCTTGTGTGCACATCAGCGTTCGTGGAGGGTGTTCCGGTTTGGACATGTCAGTCTTAGTGGTGAAGTGTTTCTGGTTTGTACACTTCAGCCTTGGTGGAGAGGCATTTCCAATTTTTCTTCTTCTTGTGTTAATTTTTATCTCTGTCCCTGTTCCACATTCCTGACAATCCTGAGATCTGTAGTCCCCGAAGCTGAAGGATGATATCAGTCTTCTTACCTCTTCCTTGCTCATGCAAGGCCCAGTCCCTGTCTGACTGGGAGCACAGAACTCTCTAGTTCTAGCTCGGGTGGGGAGGAACATTTGACAGCTGGTGATATTCTGAGCATACAGCCTCATCTGAACGTCCTCTAGCTTCCTCCCAGGGCCTCTGCTTCTCCCTAGACGCACAGCAAGAAACCCGAGATAAGTACAGATATACAGCATTTGTACTTAAAACCACAAGCTGAAGTTTAGGTCTTAAAGTTACCTGGAAATGGAAGCTTTGGCTCTCAGCTTTCGTTGTGTTGATATCCGTTCTCTTCATTCCTAGCCGCAAGCGTTTACAACGAAGGTGTGCTGGATACTGTCAAAGGTCTTTTCTGCATCCCTACTACAATCATGTGATTTCTGTTCCTGAGTCTATTTGTGTGATGTTTTACTGCTAAGGTTTTGAAAGTGGTAGGTGGTTCAAGAGGACACTGAGATGGAACAGGGGACTAAGGCCGTGTGCCTGACATCTAAGATGAGGTCCGAGAAAGCATCCCCAAAGTAAAATGGGACTGGAAAGAAGAGGCTGTTCTCTAGAGAAGATCCCCTGCCCATCGTGTTGGGTGTAGAGCAAATACCCCTACAGAGATATTATCTCTATAGAGATAAACTTTGAAGACACATCTCCCTTCTCTCTCCAGTTAACTCTACATCAGTTAGCCAGCACAGGCCCATGTCCCACCCGTTAGGAAAGTTTCTTTCTTTCTCCTCTGGGCCCAGGCAACACCGTTCTGCCCAAGGCACATTCCATTCCAGAATTTAGCCATCTCTTGCTTTTCCCAGCTAGCTTTACTTTGTCATCACATCCTTCCCCTTGTATCCTTGCTGCACTCAAAGAAAAAAATAGAATAAAAATGTCAACAAAGATATTTTCTAATCTGATTTGTTTTAAAAATCAGAAGGAATTATGAGTGCTTATAAATATATAATAAATATTTAATTTGTACTGTACTCAAAGGAAAAGTGATAATGATAGCTTATGTCAATATTTAAGTAGATAACAATAATGTTTAAGGTAGGTAAACACACTCTGCTCATTTCCTCCAAATTAACTCTGGACTCCATGACATATATAAGTATTACAGACAGATCTACACACCCCCCCCCCCGTCCTTTATTACTTTATTACTCAGTTTCTGGGTTCAGGAAGGATGCTTCCTACAGTAACTCAGAGAGAAATCAATGCTCTAGGGAAGAAAGGCTTTAAGGGCATTAGCTAATCCACTTCTTTCTTTTCTTTGTTTAATTATTTGTTTTTATTTTAAGTTAATTCGTGGTTTCCCTGCATGCATGTCTGTGCATGTGATGGTGTTGGAGCTGGAGTTACAGAGATTTGTGAGCTGCCATGTGGGTTCTGGGAATTGAATTCAGGCCTTTGGAAGAACAGCCAGTTCTTTAGCCACTTCCTAGCCCTAAAAGACACATGAGACCTTCTAAAGCTTACCTAGACTAGATAATGATGCAAGAGGCCAAGTGTGTGTGGTGGGAGCTAGATATGGGATATTGTTTATTTTTGTTTTGTTTTGTTTTGTTTTTTTGAGCCCTGACTAGCCTGGAACTTGAAGTAAAGACCAGGATGGCTTCAAATTCACAGAGACCGGCCTGCCTCAGCCTTCCAAGTGCACGACACCACATCCAGCCTGATACGGGAATTTGTTGTGAGCTAGCTATGTTGGTCCCTGACAGCATATTGCCCTGGGGTGGGTGTTAGAAGAAAGTCCAGGCAGCAGGATGTAAGTAGAGACTGCTCATTTATTTTCCAGCTGCCCAGACCCAAATAATCACACATAACTATATTAATTACAATATTGTTTGACCAATAGCTTAGGCATATTCCTAGCTGGCTCTTACATCTTAAAGTAACCCATTTCTATTAATCTGTGTATCACCACGAGACTGTGGCTTACCGGTAAGGTTATGACGAAGTTTTTTTCCTTCGGCATTGACATGGCTTCTCTCTGACTCCACCTGCTCTCTCTCTCTATCTCTGTTCAGATTTCCTGCCGGGCTTTGCTCTGCTAAGTGATTGGCTGAAACAGCTTTATTCATCAACTCATAAAAGCAATACATATTCAGAAGAACATCCCACATCAGCAGGATCTCAGAGGGCAGTAGGAAAAAATAGTTTTACCTTCTGTGGGGCCTTGAGAAGCCAAGAAATCTTGGAGCATCCCCACACCATCAAACGTAGAACCAATATCCATCTGGAGCAGACACAACAGCAGTACAGACCCCTGAGCTCGAGGGCAAGACTGTAGCATCTTGAACAGAGGATGTGGATACTGGAACTGGTGATGTGTTCATACCCGCTAGTACTTAGAGCAGAAAGGCCAGGTAGAGCAATCACAACAACTGCCAAACCCGCAAGCCACACCCTCTGCAGGCCACACCCCCGCAGGCCACACCCTCCCTACTGGGGTGAGCACAGCACAGAGATGAGCACTGGAGGGGAATATCTCAAGGGTTCTGCTCTCATTAGAAGACAGCAGCCCAAATCTTCACTGAAGGAAAAACAAGATGAAGTGGCGCAAGATCTGCTCCCCCCGGAACCTCTAGGCCAGTGGCATACCTGGTGGATGAGAGATCTGCCCTTTTCACTTTTATTATTTTTTATTATGTGGTGTGGGAGAATTGTCTATATTCTGTCAATCATATTTTAATAAAACGCTGATTGGCCAGGCAAGCAGTATAGGCGGGAAAGCCAGACAGGAAGTAGGGGTGGAGCGAAGAGGACAGGAGTATTTTGGAAAGCAGGAAGCTCCCTTCGCAGTTCTGCCCAGACCACCGGAGAGGAAAGATGTAAGCTGCCCCGCTGGAAAAGGTACTGAGCCATGTGCTAACGTAGATAAGGATAATGGGGTAACATAAGTTATAAGAGCTAATAAGTAGCCTGACCTAATGGACCAATCAGTTTATAATCTAATGTAGACTCTGTGAGATTTTCTTTGGGACTTGCCGGCTATGGGGTACTGGGCAGGACAGAAACCCCAACAAGCCGGCCCTCATGTTACATATGGCACCCAGACGTGGATAACTGAATCCACAGAAAGCTTGAGAAAGCTTGGGAAAGAATAGAGTAAAGTATGTTTTGTTGGTAGCAGCAATTTCTCAGATCTGCTCTGCTTGCTAGAGGCAAGCAAGCACTCTCATCTAAGGGAGGCTTCCTGACTCAGCTTCAGCTGCAAAACCTTGCAGCTCATTAAGAGGTCCTGCCACGAAACACTTAAATGGTGTTGACGAAAAGCTGAACGCGTGCTTTTCGGTCTTCAGCCGTAGCAGGAAAAAGCTGTGCTGTTTTAAAATGCCAGTTTTCTGGGCTGTCCTGCCAGGGCAATCTCTGACTCTTTCAGGCAGGCAGTCCGACTGAGAGTGGTCTGTGAGCAGAATGCTGCAACTTGCTTGCTGGCAGGGACCTTGGAACACTGTAGAGTTGTGACGATAAAAATGGCTCTGGAGGTACCTCTGCCGTGAGGCTGGAAAGCTAAGGAATGGGCTGGATTCAGCCGTCAAAGCCACGGCTTTCATCCTCTCCTTAAAAACTCCTGTAGTCAGAAAAAGAGAGATATATAGTAAAAGAAAGATTCAAAGTTGAAGAAAACGTCTAAATGGTTTACTATGTGTTAAAAATATATGCAGGCTAAAGGTTAAAGTTCTTAAAAGTAAAAAAAAAAGGAGTAGTTGGGTGTGGTGGTACACACCTTTAATCCCAACACAAGGGAGGCAGAGGTAGATTGACCTCTGTGACCTCAAGATGTGGTAGTACACGCCTTTAATCCCAATGCCTGGGAGGCAGAGACAGATCTCTCTAAATTCAAGGTGTGGTAGCACATGCCTTTAATCCCAGCACTGGGGAGGTAGAGACAGGCAGATTTCTGTGAGGTCAAGGACAGCCTGGTCTACAGAGTTATTCCAGGACAAAGATGTGTACAGAGAACCTGTCTCAAAAGCCAAAAGCTAAAAGTAAAATTAAAAGAATAGAGGTTGGCATAAAGATGGAAAATACACAGAGAATCTTGATACTGTATATTATTATGCTCTCTTTGAATTGTTTGAATGCTGAGGAAGGAGCAACAGTCGCCAAAAGACATTTGCTTATAAATGCTGCAGAATTAATACAAGATAGGTATTTTGAAAATACCTTGGCTTCAAAATTGAAGCCAAAAGGTATGTTACTTTGGAGAAGAGATTTTGCTTTTGTTTCCACAGAAAATGAGAGGCTGTGGATTCATTCTGAGTTAAGAAAAATCAGGTTTAAAAAAGGAAGGCCACCTGAGAAATCTCTGACAGGAACAGATGGCCCAGATGACAGAGTACTTCATCCAGAACAGGTTCAAGATGCTGCCTGAGATGATCGAGACTCACAGGATACTCCAGTCAGTACTTGATTATAACTCTAAATTTTCTTTAGGTCCCCATAAGATCATCAGCACCCCCAACCAGCAGGAAGTAGCCTGAAATACTACGCCCACATTCCCAATAAATGGATTATGGGTATTTTCCTTTGTTTAAAAAAAAAAAAGAGGGAAATGGTGTGGGAGAATTGTCTATATTCTGTCAATCATATTTTAATAAAATGCTGATTGGCCAGGCAGGCAGTATAGGCAGGAAAGTCAGACAGGAAGTAGGGGTGGAGCAAAAAGAGCAAGAGTATTCTGGAAAGCAGGTTTCCTGCGCAGACTACCGAAGAGGCAGCATGTAACTTGCCCAGCTGAGAAAGGTACGGAGCCATGTGGCTAATGTAGATAAGGATAATGGGGTAACATAAGTTATAAGAGCTAATAAATAGCCTGACCTAATGAGCCAATCAGCTTTATAACTTACAGAGATCTCTGTGTGTTTGATTCTCTGGGACTTGCTGGTTGTGGGGTACCGGGCAGGGACAGATACCCCAACAAGCTGGCCCTCATGCTACAATTATGGTTGTGTTTGTTTTTATTACCTATTTTGTTTTGACATTTCCAATGTACATAGTATCCACTGTTATAAAAATATTTTCATTCAGGGGCTAGTTCCTTCTTTTTATTTGTTTCCTCTCTGGGGACCAATCCCAGGACATTGTATGTGTGTTTGCTAGGCAAATGCCCCTCCACTGAACTAATTTCCTCACCCTTTATACATGTTTAAAATATCTTTGGGTGTATTTTTCTCCATGAGCCTCTGTCCTTTCATGTGCTTCCTTCTATTAGTTCCTTTCATTACACTAGGAAATTTTGCACCTATTTTCATTATATGTGTGCAGGTGTTATATATAACTGATATATATATGTATATATATACATATATATAATCACATATATTATGTATATAAAATCTATAATTTACAGATAGAAGAGATACTAATATTTTCTTTCAGGCACTGAATTAACTCACTTAATGTGGGAATCATCTTCTTGTAGAGGGCATAATTTCATTCTTATTTACAACTGAATTAAATTCCATTGTGTGTATGCCACGTTTTCTGTACCCGTTCCTCTGCTGATGGATGCTTAGGTTGGTTCCATGGGTGTAAAATTCTAGGATAGGTTTACAGAGTTCTTTGAGTAAATATCTAAGAATGGTATACAATATTACATGGTCTATCTATTTATTTGGAAGAACCTCCTTCTGGTTTCCAGAGTAACTACATTAATTTAAATTTCCATCAGAATATAAGGGTTCTTTATATCCTCATCAGAATCTCTTTTCCTTTTAAAAACCATAATATTTTGAATAATTCTTAGAGAATTTCTAACAATGTATTTTACCATAATCACCCTTTCTACTCTCCCCAACTCCTCAGCTTCAAATCCTCTGAGTTATTTTGTTGTTGTTGTTGTTTGTTTTGTTTTTTTTTAAATCTGAACGTGATGTGCAAGATTTTAATCCCAGCACTCATGGGGCACGGAAGATGACTCTCTGTGGATTCCAGACCAACCAGGGCTACATAGTGAGACCTTGTCTCCAAAACCACTTAAAAAACAACGCACCTGAGTTTAAGTGTCACTTCCCATGTACTCAGGAGCATGGGGCCACCCACTAGATTATGGTTTACCCACCAGGGGCTACACCCTTAAAAAAAAAACTGACTCTCCTTGTCCTTACTCTCCTTGTCCTGACTCTCCTTCCCTGGAAACTGTGTGTCACTAGCTCAGCTGTTAAGAGGTGGGAGCATGTGCGCCCTTCCTGCCTCTGTGCTAGAATGCTGACTGACTGGATCTTCGGTCGGTCTGTGCGTCCTTCCCGCCTCTGTGCTAGAATGCTGACTGACTGGATCTTCAGTAGGTCTGTGCCAGCACACACAGCTGCTGTGTTTCGCGAGGGCAGCAGTCCTGTCGGGTCCACAAGATGTCATTTCGCTCCAGTCCTTCTGGCTCTTACAGTTTTTCCTTCCCCTTTCCCTTGATATTTTCTCAGTCTTCAGGGGTGCATTTTGACTTGGCACTCTACTGACACTTATTTTCTGTTCTTTTTTTTTTTTAAAAAAAATTATATTGATTTTTATTGAGCTCTTCATTTTTCTCTGCTCCCCTTCCTGCCTCTCCCCTCCCCTTCAGCCCTCTCCCATGGTCCCCATAATCCCAATTTACTCAGGAGATCTTGTCTTTTTCTACTTCCCATGTAGATTAGATCTATGTATGTCTCTCTTAGGGTCTTCATTGTTCTAGGATTGTGGGATTGTGGTTTGTAGGCTTTGTGTTTAAAAACCACTTATGAGTGAGCACATGTGATAATTGTCTTTCTGGGTCTGGGTTACCTCACCCAAAATGATGTTTTCTAGCTCCATCCATTTTCCTACAAAATTCAAGATGTCATTATTTTTTCAGCCATTTTAGATTCCTCTGTTGAGAGTTTTCTGTTTAGGACTGTACTCCATTTTTTTTTATTGGATTATTTGTTCTTTTGGTGATCAATTTCTTGAGTTCTTTGTATATTTTGGAGATCAGACCTCTGTCTGATGTGGAGTCAGTGAAGATCTTTTCCCATTCTGTAGGCTGTTGTTTTGTCTTGTTGACCAGGTCCTTTGCTTTACAGAAAATTTTCAGGTTCAGGGGGTTCCATTTATTAATTGTTTTTCTCAGTGTCTATGCTACTGGGGTTATAGTTAGTAGTGGTCTCCTGTGCCAATGTGTTCAAGTGTACTTCCCACTTTCTCTCTATGAGGTTCAGTGTGGTTGGCTTTATGTTGAGGTCTTTGACCCATTTGGACTTGAGTTTTGTGCATGGTGATAGATATGGATCTATTTTCACTCATCTACATGTTGAAATCCAGTTATGCCAGCACCACTTGTTAAATATGGTTTCTTTTTTCCATTTGATATTTCTTGCTTCTTTGTCAAAAATCAGGTATTCAAAGGTGTATGGATTAATATCCAGGTCTTTGATTCAGCATTTTCTGCCTTTTTATCAGTTATGATTTTGTGTGTTAACCACAATCCACCGCACGAAGAAATGTTTCTGATGAAGACTGAGCATTGCACTGATCTGTGGGAAGAGGCACAAATTTAGAGGGCGTTTGATACTATGTCCATTTAGCAAAATAACAGTAATAGCCTCACCCCTGAGGCCTGTGAGCTCTCCAATCATGACCTCTTGGTCAGATTTAAAGTATGAAGCATGTGATGACCTTCAATTCCATCAGGAAGCAGTTGATTATCCCCACAATATTCATGCTACTATTGCACCTGTGAACTTATCTTGTCAAGATGGTTGTATTAGTCAGGGTTCTGTAGACTACAGAACTTATAGAATGAGTCACTGTATAGAAAAGGGCTTTGTTAGAAAGACTTACATGGTGTGGTCCAGCTAATCCAACCCAAGAACCCAGTATTTTCTCAGTCCACCAGTCTGGATGTCTCAGCTAGTCTTCAGTATACTCAGGAACCCTGAAGAAGTAGGCCCTAATGTCAATGAAGGAAAGGACTTGCTAGTAAGGTGAGGGCAAGCAGGCAGAGTAAAAGCTTCCTTCCTTCATGTCCTTATAGATCTGGATTAATGGCATGGTCTTCCTGGCTCAAATGATCTAGGTTAAAGGTCTGTCTTCTTATTTCAAATTAAGCAAAACCCCCTTACAGGTGTCTATTCTATTTGGGGGTTTTCGTTCCTGATGTTGTCAAGTTGATGACCAAGAATAGCCATCACAATGATCATTATTGTAGTCCACAGGGTTCACAACTGGGTAAGACAGCTAGGGACCTTCCCCCATCCCCAGCAGTCTGTACAGCACCTTTTAGTACTATGAAAGACAGTCAGGAGGGAGGAAGCTCCTGGTCAGTGCCAGCTCAATTCTCTAAGTCCTATGTCCAAAGTGGTCTGTCTTCAGCAATAGTTCTGTGGCATAGGCTATATTGTTTTAGAGATCCTTGGGATACCCCTGGCCAACAACTCAAGAGTGGTAAATCACACCTGGCAGTAGGCTTTTCATTTGGCAAGCTATGGCTTCTGGGATGAACATTATCACTTCTGCGGGGAGCTCCAATTAAACAAATATGTATATGGAAGCTTATAAAATAGTCGGTTTCCATATAGCTTTTCCAAACATTCTTATATCTCCCTTAGCCCCTCTGGTCCCCTCCACTCCCCACCTAATCCTCTCTCCCCATTATTTTCCCTTTACCTTTGTATCATTCACTGTCTTAGGCTTTCTTTTACTGTGAAGAGACATCATGATCACAGCAACTCTTTGAGGTTTTTTGTTTCATTTTTTCTTTCCTTTCTTTCCTTCTTTTTCTTTTTTTTTTTTTTTGGAGACAGAATTTCTTTGTGTGGCTTTGGAGCCTGTCCTGGAACTTACTGTAGACCAGGATAGCCTCAAACTCATAAAGATCCGCCTGCCTCTGCCTCCCAAGGGATTTAAAGGCATGCACAACTACCGCCCAGCTGACCACAGCAACTCTTATAAAGAAGATATTTAATTGGGGTGACTTGCTTACAGTTTCAGAGATTCAGTCCATTATCATCATGGCAGGAAACATGGTGGCATGCAGGCAGACGTAGTGCTGGTTACATCTTGGTTTGCAGACCACAGGAAGTCAACTGAGACACTGGGTGGACACTGAGTATAGGAAACCTCAAAGCACACCCCCACGGTGACACACTTCCTTCAATAAGGCCATGCCCACTCTGTCAAAGCCACACCTCCTAATAGTGCTGCTCCCTGAGATCTTATGGGGGCCAATTACATTCAGACTACCACACCCTTTTCAACTACTCCCCCTCCCCTAAGATCTTCCTCTCCTTTGCCAAACTGTTATTTTCTTGTTTCCTGGATTCTACAGGTGCTTCAAATTAAACTCATCCTCAAAGGAGTGAATAGTAAGACCTGCATATGAGTCAGAATATGTGATGTTTGTCCTTCCTGGTCTGGGATACTTCACTTTGTAGGTTTTGCAGCTCAATTCATTTGCCAGCAATTTTCATTTTTCTTTACAGCTGAAGACTATTCCTCCGCATGTGTATATGGGCCACATTTTCACTATCCATTCTTCAGTGCATGAGCAGCTATGCCACCCGTATACTAGCTATTTTGAGTGGAGTAGTTATGAACATGGGTGAGCACACCCTGTAACAGGAAATGGAATCTTTGAGTATTTGCCTGGGAGTGATATAGCTGGTGAAGGGCTCTAGCAGGCTGGAGCATGGCAAACACAGGTCTAAGCAAACATAGTGCTACCGACAGGTTTGGTCTTTTATTCTTCTCCCCTTTGCTAAAACTGTTAGATTACATTTCTAAAGCGAACTCCCAAGATCTATTCCCTTATTTGGCCATTGACTCATTCGAGAGAGAAAAATGCCAAGGTGCAAGAATCAAAATTCATTATTTGGCTAACATGTCCAATCAGGACTTCACGACTCATCCTAGCACAGACTCGCCCCTTTTCTACTTAAAAACCCACTCCTAGCAGGGCAGTGGTGGCGCAGGCCTTTAATCCCAGCACTCAGGAGACAGAGGTAGCACTGTGAGTTTGAGGTCAGTCTGGTCTACGAAGCTAGTCCCAGGACAGGTTCCAAAGCTACAGAGAAACCCTCTCTTGAAAAACCAAACAAACAAAAACCCACTCCTGCAAAAGTTGGGTGCTGGTGGCACATGTCTTTAATCTCAGCACTTGGGAGGCAGAGGCAGGCCCTGGTCTACAGAGCTAGTGCCAGGACAGGCTCCAAAGCTATACAAAAAACCCTATCTAGAAGAAAAAAAAAACCCACTCCTGCAAAAAACACTTGGTTGTTACTTGCTTATTTGCTCGTTGCTTGCTGTCTGCCTTTGCAGCCTCCCTTGCCCTTGCTTGCTCCACTGAGGTACTAAATCTCATTTGTGCTGAAAATTTTATGTCTGGGTGTGTCCTGTAGCAATTCCAGGGGGCCAACCTCCCTTACAGCTGGGGCACATGATAGGTGCATTTTTAGTTTTTTGGTTTTTTTTTTTCTTTCTGGAAATCCTCATGCTGATTTCTATGGTGGCTGCAACAGTCTGCACATTCAGCAACAGTGTGTCACAGTTCCCCATCCTCCACATGTTCATCAGCATTTGTCCTTTGTTTTACGAATCTTTGCCATTCTGACTGCAGTAACATTAAGTCTCTGTCAGGAGCCACATTTGGGGGTGACTTTTGCCGTGGTCCTAGCCATAGCAGGTTGTTACATTCCAGGGTGGGGTGTGAGGATTAGAAGTGTTAGGTAGGAGAAACAGAGATAAGAAAGAAGCACAGAGACGTAGGATAGCATCAGGAGGGGTACTCAGTCTCCTGCATACTGAGTTCTGAGTTTGCCCTTGTTTAATTTTCCATACACTTTTCTACCCCAACACAAAAGGGGAGAAAGGAGGCGAAAGACTGCTCTAACATGATACAAAAGGTAACTAAAACAGTTACTTGCTTCCATACTTAAGACACCAAGTCATTATTTCTTAAGAAAAGCATTCTGTTGTTTAGGCAGTGAACCCACCCTAGACCACATATTCTGAAAGCAGACACGCCCTAGGTCAAACCTCCTATTTCCAAAGAAGGAGCAGAAGTATGCTTGAATTCTCTGACCTTTGGTCTGGGTGGAGTGGATCTACCTGCACGGGCCATCTTAATGTTCAAAACACCAAGTAACCACACCCTAGCTCAGGGTCAACTTCGAGCAAGCTCAAGCTCTCTGACCTTCAGTCGAGGTGGAATAGGCTCACATTTTTTGACCTCTACAAGTCTCAAAGTTAATTTTAGCCCTCATTTGCCCCACGGCTCAGGATAGTGAATACTTGTAAAAGTAATACTTACCCATTCGTATTTCTTCTTCCAACAATCTCTGTTCAGTTCCATCACCCACTTTTTAAAGGGGTTCGTTTTTTGGAGTTGCTTTGGTGCCCTGTGTATTCTAGACACTGATCCTCCATGTATAGGTGGCAAAGATCTGTTTCCCTTCTGTAGTCTGCATCCGCAGTTAATTAACAATTTCCTTTGCTACACAGAAGCTGTTTGGTTTTATGAAGTCTCCGTTGTTGGTTCTTTCCTGGGCCACTGCAGACCTATTCAGAAAATCCTCACCTGGGCCTATATCTGGAAGTAAGTGTGAAAGACCTCAGGATCAGGGAGACTTTCACTCAAGTCTTGGGATAACACGGGGCCCCCTCCCCCAGGAACTCATGAGAGACCGTCCTTGCCGCAATCACACGAGGTTTACTGACAGGACAGGAACCAGTGCACTGGGGCCGAAACTCATTTCCCACGCAGGGGTAGAGAGCTTGACCCCGAGTAGCTGGGAGAAGGGGTATTCAAGGGAAGAAACCACAACCCAGTAATCCAAAGGGGTAGGGACGTCATTGGAAAATTCCGAAAATACCAATGATCATTGAAAAACTGTGAAAATACCAGTGATAATCACAAGGGGGTAACTTCCTGTTTCTCAAGATTATTTTCAAGATTATAATCTAACTTTATCTTCAGCTAGTTCCTGAAACAGAGTCACTGAACCGGCTAACCTGGATTTTTGGCTCTTCTCTTCCTGCTAGATTTTTGGCTCTAGTTTTTCTGCTAGAGGGGTCTGGATTTATCTGGGTCTTTCAAGTGCACCCCCTCCTCCTCCTTCTACAGGTTTCAGAGTCTAACATTGAGATCTTTGATCCATTTGGAGTTGATCTGTGTGGAGGCTGAAAGAGAAGAACCAAGTTTCTTTCTTCTACACACAGATATCCAGTCTTCCCCACAAGATTGGTTAGATGCTTTTATTTGCTGTGTGTTTTTGCTATCTTTGTTGAATATCATGTAGCTGTAGGTGTGTGGACTTCCATTGGGTTCTTTATGTTGTTCTACCGATCAGTGTGTCTGTTTTGTGTCAGAACTTTGCTGTTTACTAAGGATCTGTGGCATAACTTGGAATAAGTATTGAAGATACCTCAGCTCAGGCATGGTGGCAAGTGCCTTTACAGATGGAGCCATTTTGCTGGCCCTCTTCTTTTGTTTGCTTGCCTTCTCTTTCTTTTCTTTCTTTCTTCCTTCCTTCCTTTGTCTTTCTCTCTCTTTCCCTCTTTCTCTTTCCTTTTTTCTCCTTTTCCTTTCCCCTCTCCTTCTTTCCCTCTCCTTCTTCTGTTTTTAATATCTCTTATTTAATCCTCACAAACGTTGAGCTGGGTATCATCACCTTAAAAATGTGACAGAAACCAGGGCAGGAGAAGTAGCTTAATGACTAAGAGCACTGGTCTTTCCCAGAGGACTCGGGTTCAATTCTTTGTACCTACAAGGTGGCTCACAACTGTCAATAACTTCAGTTCTAGAGGATCTGACACTCTCTTCTGGTTTTCTCAGGCACACTCTCAGGTAACAGCTCTGTATACACATGCGCACTAAGTCACACACAGAGTTATTATTGTTTGTTTTGTTTTTGAGACAGGTCTCCACTTGTAGCTTTAGCTGGCCTAGAACTCAGTATTTAGACCAGGCTGGCCTGAAAATTATAGACATCTACCTACTTCTGCTTCCTGAGCGCTGGGACTAACGCCTTCTCTAAGTGCTACCATGCCTGACTTGCAAAATTAAACAAACAAATGAAAAAGTCCTGAGTTTGGACATGGTTAAATATGTTATCTGCAGCCATACACTTCCAAGTTGAGACTGAATCTGATTCCAAAGCCAGCTCCACCAGGAATTTTGAAAGGATCATTTGTATGTGGGGTTATGTAGTCATTCAATAAGTGTTTGAGGAACTAAGGTGATAGGCAGTGTCTTTCTGTGGAGATCGCGGTCAGTCTGCCACCTAGCGGAGACCTTGAATTGGCCAAGACTCTAGGACAGAGTTCTCAGAGCCTTCCTGATGTGTCTCACTGCCATTCTGACAGTCTGAGAAATTTCTATTTACACCTGGGAAAAGCCTCTAGCATGCCGTGGTCCCCACTCTCCATCTGGGTCCTTTTCACACCTAGTAAATAAGTCAAATTTAATGAACCCTAAATATTTTGAAGACATAAGATGCAAGTGTCAAATGCTCTCACAAGGTAGATTTTATTCACTTTTATTCATACTGCAAAAATACATTTGGGAGAAACAAAACAGTGTGTATTTCATGATCCCATTTATATGTAAACAAAACTAAAATCTTTTCTCAAAAAAATCTTCATTTTCTGAAGGTGAATATACTTTATTAAGAAGATTTGAGGATTAACGATTTTAAGTATATAGAAGAGTTCCTGACAGTTAACAAACACTATATAGGCATTTACTGTCTTTATTATTTCTTCAGAGTATGTTATTTGGTAACATATTATTATGCAGTTTATCAATTTAATTGACACATGGTAATTGTACATATGTATTGGGTACAATGTGACTTGTACATGTATACACTGAGGGTTAATCAGATATGGGTAAGTGCCGATCCATCATGCCAGGCATGTTGTGTTGATAATGTTAAAAAATCCTACACAATGGTTATATTGAAATATTCAGTTAAGCTGAATGTGGTAGAGCATGCCTCTAATTCTGGGAGGTAGAAGCAGGGAAAATAGAAGTTCATGGCCAGCTTTGGGTACCAAGGAGACAGGAAGACAGCCTGTGCTACATGAAACCCAGAGAAGGGGAGAGAGGGCAGAATGTGGTAAAGGTATTCCATCCTCCTGTACTCAACTGCTTTTTGACATTTCTAAGCAAATGACAGGATCATAACAGGGTTTCATGAATCCTACAAGAGTGGCTCCTACATGGATCAAGGTGGCATCAACAGAAAACTGGAGACATGGAAAAGCTAGAGGATGATTGTAGCCCGTGAATGGAAGGGGTATTTAGAGAAGGGGGCAGAAGGGGAATCATTCAAGAGCAAGGCAAAGCTCCAAGAATAAGTCATTCTTGATCACCTTGTGTAGAAATAGCAAAAGCTGCACTGTGCCCATCACTCTCCTGTCCCAGATGGCCTTAGTTCAGATACAGACTCTGGAATGTGACTTTATTGTAACTAAAAGAAACAGAAGAACATCGAATTTCCAGAGCGTCACTATAAAATTGGTGTGGATGGCTCAGTGTGTCTACAGAGCATGTCTGAAGACATAGGGGTAAAGGTAAAAGAAGCTTATTACCTGCTCGGTTAGTCAGGGTCCTAGAAAGGAGCAGAGCTAAGAGAATGGACACAGAATGCTCTACAGGCTGTAGTGTGGGTGGGGTGACAATACTGTCTCTTCATAGAAAGGCGAAGAATCCCATAGTTGTTCAGTCTGAGACTGGCTGACTCAGAAGACCAAACCTGGTGCTGGAGTCCTGGAGAATTCCCTGGAGAGCTTCCGGTTTTCAGTTGCCTCTCAGGCGTGTCCTCACATCCCTCTGTGTGTTGCATAAGGTTGGGACAGGTTAGAGACAGCCTGAGAAGGTGCCCTCCAGACCTCATGCAGGCTGCCAGCGAACCTAATGCCAGACCCCTGTGGATGGTGAGGATTAGCTCATGCTAGTTATGTGTGACATATACAACCCACCTAAAATAGACTGACTGGAAAATGTGGCAGTGTTAATTCTGGTTTAGTTTCTGAGATAGAGCTGTGTACTCTCAGCACTGTGTGGAGAGCCTGGGCTGGGCAGTGCTGGGCAGTGCTGGGCAGTGCTGGGCAGTGCTGGGCAGTGCTGGGCAGTGCTGGGCAGTGCTGGGTCTGGGGTAGCTCCCATGTCTACTGGAAGGTGAGGCTTAGATTTAGGGTGGATCTTCCCAGCCAATCAAGAAAATTTCTCACAGGTATGCTCAGTTGCTTGGGTTTGAATTGATTACAGATGTGGTCAGGCTGAGAGCCAAGATCAGCCACCATGCCTGCCCCTGAATGTTGAGAGGGGCTTCTGTGTCATGTAATCGCTTATGTACACACGGCCCACCCTGAGCCAACAGGAAAGGACTCTTGTCTACTCAATCCCAGTGTTCAAATTTGCTCGGTGCAAGAGGATCCTACAATCCAGGTTCCTGGGGCTCCCCTCACCAGTTTAAGGGCTTCCTTTTGGCTTTGAAGGTTGCTGATTAAAAGTCTGGGGGTGATTCTCATAGATATGCCTTTGTGTGTGAGTTATTACTTTTACGGTGCTGCTTTTAGGATTATTTCTTTGCTTTTTAATTTTTAAAGACACTTTTAGATTTATTTATTTATTTTATTACTTTATGCTCATGAGCGTTTTATCTGTATGTATGTTTGTTCTCCATGTGTGTGCCCAGTGCCCATGTTTGTGCATCATGTGTGTGTCTGGTTTATATGCCTGGTGGCCAAGAGGTCAGAAGAGGGTGCCAAATTCTGAGAGACTAGAGTTACAGATGGTTGTGAGCCACCTGTGAGTGCTGAAAATGTTCTTCAGAGAAACAACCACCAGGTCCCCGTAACCACAGAGCCAATGCTCCCAGCCTGTGCTTTAAACATCGTACTGTGACAATGCCATGGCCAATTGCATCTCTGGTTGTGTCTATTTGGAACTGTATATACTTCTTGTGTTCTTTCTGTAAGTTTGGGAAGCTTTCTGCCATTTCATCAGTCTGTCTATTTCACTTGATTTTTACCCCTGCTCCTTTCTTTCCCCTCACAGCACACCAGTAATCCTCAAACTCAACAGTCCAGGAACACAGAACATCACCCAACCAAGTGTTAGAAAACAGCAAACCCCTTTCTATAATAACCTTGAATGCAAATGGACTTAACTCATCACTAAAGATGGAGACTAATGGAAAAAAACAAGAGCTGGCTAAATGCTGTCTCCAAGAAACACACATAGCTGGCAAAGGTGTGTATAACATGGAAGAATGGAGACAAATTACTAAGTGATGGAGATGTAAACAAGCAGCCAGACAAAGTAAATGGCAAAGCAAATATAATTAGAAGAGACAAAAACAGGAGTGGTGGTTCATGTTTTAGCTTCAGCACTTGGAAGGCAAGTAGCTTGAGGCCAGCCTGGACTACACAATGAGACCCTGTCTCAAACAAACAATCCCCAAACAAATATGAGCAATACAAAAGTATAGGCTTCCATGACTCACAACCTGATTTTGATACATATGACCCCCACATGCACACAATGTGATGGGCATGTTTGTGTGTACAAGTGCACACATACACATAAAATTATTCCCATGGCATTTTCAAATGGTTAAATACAAATAGCACTCTATTTGTGCTAGTGTCAGAATTTCTAAGGCACTTGGTTAAGTTCCCATCCAGAGGCAATGTTGGGAAATGTTATTTTACCCAGTGCCACCATTGAGTTAGCATATAGCCCAGTGGGAGAATGTTTGCCGAGAAAGGGTGACATCCTATGATCAATCCTGGCACCACTAAAATAAAAACAGAATCATGCCTGTCTACATAAAACACCTGAAGCTTACTAACAGGTGGATTTGGGAGATTGGGAGTGGAGTGGCTGGTGTGGTTGAAGCTGATGTTTTGGGGTCCCTCTGTTTTGGGGACTAGACCTCTAGCATCCACAACTTGGCAGAAACCATCTACACAAACCCCGCACCATGCTGAAGTCAACCTGAGCAACAAAGCAACACAGGACTCACATATATGGCATACTACAGGTCATCCCTCTGCCTCACATCTCCCCCACCCCCCACCTGTGTCCAGACTGAATCGCTCATGCAAAAGACTATAATGACCATCAGACCAGCTTCCAGAGTAGCACCTGATCACTGGATACACTTTCTTATATTCTAGAACATATAGAAATAATAGTAACAGCCAAGTTTCAAAAACAACTACACAAACAAGAAAGGAAGAACGAGAGAAAGAAAGAAGGGAAGAAAGAAAAGAGAGAGAGAAAGAAAGAAAAGCCAGGCAGAAGCAACTCAAATGTCTTATAACAGACAACTGGATGATTATAAAGTATGGTATACACATAATAATATTATGGGTCTTGGAAAGGAAAGATGCAAAGCCGTTTTCTACAATATGCATATACAGTCAGAAAATTATGCTCAATGAAGGAAATGGATTTCTTAAGGACAAACATTACATGATTCTATTTACATGAGGTTCCTACCACAATGATGGTAGTTGAAAGAGGCCAGCAGGAGAATGAACTGAGTGATGGACACAGAATTTTAGATTCTTATTTGGGGCTTAGGTTTTTTGTTGGTTGTCTTGTGCGTGAGTGTGAGTGTATGTGTGTGCTTCTGGAGGTGTCTGTGTGTGGTATTCAAGCATTTTGTGTCTGGGCATGGGCACAGGGGTGAGAGGAAGCTGTTGAATATCCTGCTCTAGAACTCCCCTTTTTATTCCTTTGAGACAGGTTGTCTCAGTGAACCTAGAATTGGGTTGGAGCTTCCCGTCTCTGCTGCCTAGAGTGATCAGCTTACACGTGGGTATACAGCCATGCTCAACTTTTCATATGGGTGCTAGACCAAACTCAGGTCTCCAAGCTTATGTCCAAGAGCTCTTCTTTCCCTGAACCGTCTCTCCAGGCACTGTTTGAGATAGTTCTACTTGTTTCTCAGACTGGTCTTAAATTGATGAACTTCAGTGATCCTCTAGCCACAGCATTCCCTAGAGCTGAAACTGAAAGCAAGTCTCAGCTGAGCTCTAGAATTGAGGTTCTGCAAGATGCAACACTGTGAACGGCATCCATAAAAACAGTTACAATGGCAAATTCTGTATTTTGTATATTTGATCATGAGATACAGGACTATCTGTATATGAAGCCTATCTGACTCTCCATTCAACGTCAAATCAAACACAGACTGACAGACCACAGCCTTTGGGGATGGGGATGCTTTACTGCAGGTGCATCCATGGCAGGAGCAGAAACACATCCTGTTTGGGGGAATGTTGATAGTAAGGGGGGCTTAGCATGTGGGGGTGGGGACACAAGGGAAACCTTGGCACCTGTGCTCATTTTTGCTCAGAATCTAAAACTGCTCTTGGGGCTGAAACACAGGTCAGCTAGCATGTTTGGCCCTGAGTTCAATCACACACACACACACACACACACACACACACACACACACACTTGAATTAGTAAAACTTCAATTAGAAAAATCCAAGTTGGAACTATAAACTGCTTGTCACAAAAATATGAGAATTTGAGTTTAGATCCCCAATCACCCACATAAAGGCTGGGAGAGACAGCCTGTGTCCGGAACCCTAGTACTGGGGAACATATGCTGATTGATCCCTGGAACACTTTGGCTGATTTAGCAAATAGGTAAGCTCTGGATACCAATATCTACCTCTGATAAGATATATGGATGAATAGAGACAGATAGATAAATAGATAGGCAGATAGATAGACCAATTTTCTGTGTGATGTGCAATGTGTGACCTGAGATAACACATTAGAATTAAGATTTAGATTTCAAAGTCTGTTTCCTGAAGTCTGCTGTCAGAGAAGCTATGCACACACACACACATACACGTGTGTGCAAATGAATGTAATGTATATGTATATAGAAAAGAATTCAATATAGCTTGGGGCTGGAAAATGGCTCAGTGATTAAGAGCACTTGTTCTTACAGAGGACCCAGGTTCAATTCCCAGCACCTACATGGTATCACACAACCATCTCCAGGCTATTGGGAATCCTTCTGGCCTCTGTGGGACGCATACACATAAATAAAAAATTTTAAAAAGAAACCAATATATCTTATAAATTTGTTAATTAGTAAATTCTGACCTTGAAGATAGATGCAAGCATGCCTGTCTATGCTTCTGCTGTAGTGGACACATCACACTCAGTGTACTTGGGAGACTGAGACAGGAGAATCATTTGAGCACTGGAGTTTGACAGCAGGGAAACATAAGGACACCTTGTCTCAAAATGAGACACACAGCTAAAACTTGAAATAAAAGGCCCTGGAGGATTGGGTTCTGAAAAAGAGCAGATGTCCTCTCGACGTCCCTGTCCCAGTGGTTGTCTTTTCTACAAACACAGCGCTCACAGTTCTCCCAGTGAGAGCCAGTGGTGTCTGTTATCACCAGCATATTCTAGAATGATGCACATATAGATGCCACATCACACAATACCTATACAAAACAACCTTCTACATCATCCCATGGGAAATCAACAAAGTCTGACACATTACTTGAGGCAGGACCAAGTCCTCCCCCCGTATCTAGGCTGAGAAAGGTATCTCTCCAATGAGAATGGGCTCCAAAACACCAGTTCAAGAACTAGGGATAAATCCTGGTCCTACCGCCAGTGAGCCCACAGACTGCCCAAACCACACAACTGTCACCTACACTCAGAGGGCCTAGTTTGGACCTACGCAGGTTCCCCCACTGTCAGTCCAGAGTCAGTGAGCTCCTACTTCAGGTCAGCTGTTTCTGTAGGTTTCCCCTTCATGGTCTTGGCCTCTTTGCTCCTACTATCACTCCTCCCTCTCTTCAACTGGTCTCCAGCTCAGCCCAGTGCTTAGCCATGGATCTCTGCATCTGCTTTCATCAGTTGCTGGATGAAGGTTCTGCGATGACAATTAAGGTAGTCATCAATCTGATTATAGGAGAAGGCCAGTTCAGGCACCCTCTCCACTATTGCTTAGGGTCTTAGCTGGGGTCATTCTTGTGGATTCCTGGGAATTTTCCTGGTGCCAGGTTTCACGCTAGCCCCATAATGACTCCCACAATCAAGATATCCCTTTCCTTGCTCTCCTTTTCTGTCCTTCCCCCATCTTGACCATTCCATTCCCTCATGTCTCATCCTCCCTCCCCTTCTACCTTCCTCCTCCCCTTTCATCCTTCTTTCTCTGCCTCCCCCAACTCCCAATTTTCTCAGGAGTTCTTGTCTATTTCCCCTTCCCAAGAGGATACATGTATGTCTCCCTTAGGGTAGCTTATTATATATATATATATATACACACATATATATATGTATATATGTATATATATATATATATATGTATATATTGGAGACAGAGCCCACTGCATCCCAAACTGGCCTCAAGCTCCCTATGCAACCCCTGATCCTCCTGCTTCTGCCTCACAAGCTGGGGTTGATAGGTATCTGCCACTATGCCCAGTTTATGCTCTGCTGAGTACTGAACCCGGGACCTCACGGCGCAAGCACTCAACCAAATGAGCAGTACCCTCCCCACTGACTTCTTGTTTAGACTCCTCATGTGATTCACATGTTCAGTCAGTGGTGCGAAGAATTGTCTGTATTCTGTCAATCATGTTTTAAATAAATGCTGATTGGCCAGGCAGGAGGTGTAGGTGGGAAAACCAGATAGGAAGTGGAAATGATGCAAGGAGAGCAGGAGAATTCTGTGAAGGAGGAAGCTGATTCCTCCCACTCCTGCCCCGAACACCAAAGCAGCAGGATGTGATCTGCCAGCTGAAAAAGGTACTGAGCCACATAGCTAAAATAGATCAGAATAATGGGTTAATATAAGCTACAAGAATTAACAAAAAGCCAGAGCTAATGGGCCAATCAGCTTCTAACTTACAGAGATCTCTGTGTGATTTTATTTGGGGCTAAACAGCTGTGGGAACCAGGCAGGACAGAAAACATAAACTAGCAGGACCTCATGTTACAAGTCAGGACAAGAACTGCTGCTTGAGCTCTTTGGTGTCCATGTGTGCTTAAAAGACAGCAGCGTCAACATTGAACACAGATGTGCACATCTGCCATCAGCTCCATCGAATCACAATGCATCTGGGGCTGGGGAGTGTGGCTCAGTAGTAAAGTGCTTCTCTGTAGTGTGTGACCCCAGTGCTGCCGACCCCAGTGCTGCCCTCCCCACCACAAAGGACCTAAAATCTACATTTTCACAAGATCTCAGTGATGGACATACACAGTAAAGTTTGTATGCTGCTTTTTAGTCCTCGCTACATGTGAGAGTCAAAGAGCTTTGCATGTGCAACTGCATCCCAAGACATTTCTACTGACATGGTCTCTGGTGGATCTTGACTTTGCTAAGTTTCAACGCTCTCTAGGCCAATGATTCTCAATCTGTGGGTCTCAACACCCTTGGGGTCCCATATCAGATATCATGCATATCAGATATTTATATTACAAATCATAACAGTAGCAAAATCACAGTTATGAAGTAGCAATGAAATAATTTTATGGTTGGGGGTTCACTACAATATGAAGACTGTATTAAAGGGTCGCAGTATTAGGAAAGTTAAGAACCACTTCTGTAGGCAATCTTATCCAGCTAGAATTGACAACAACCTTTTTGCAGGCGAGGCAAATTGAAATCCTTCATTTTATTGTTTCAGTGTGCATATATTCAAAAGCTGTCATTTGCCAGCAGGTCACGTCTATTTGGCTACAATGATGTAAACCTCAAGACTCACCATCAGATGGTTGACCTGGAAGATGCCAATATAAATAGCAGTATGCATTGTCCAATAGCACCCACATGGCAAGGGTCATGAGGCTGTGCAGCAGAAGCTGGAAAATGAATGATTATTGATTGAGTGCCATGCACAACGGTGCCTGATGGGTTCTGGGAGCAAGCACTGAGTGTGATGCTTCACCTTCAGGCATCCCAGGCTGGGAATAAGACACATACAGATTAGCAAGAGGGAGATATAGAAAACCGAGTCATGTGTCCCAAAGAAATAATGTCAGTGTGCTGTTTATTGAGGAGTAAGTTTGAGAAACCCTTGCTGACAAGATGGCTTTTGAAAAAAAAAATATGTTTTATGGAATGGGTATTCTGCCTACATGTAACTATGTGCACCATATATGTGCTCACAGAGGCTAGAAGAGGGCATTGTATCCCTTGGAATACAAGTTACAGACAGCTGTGAGCTGCCACATGTGTCCTGGGAATGGAACTTGGATCCTCTGGAAGAGCAGACAATACTTTTAACCACTGAGCCATCTCTCCAGCCCAGATAAAGCAATTTTAAAGGGTGTTTTACAGAATACTTAGAATTAAATGAACAGAAATTAGGATGGGAAAGGAAGGTATATAAAGAGAAGAAGACATGAACAAAAGCATAGACAAGTAAGATACAGCTGGAGGCCTTCACTGGGGCTGAGGTAGCTGGAGATGTGACTGGAATACAGGTAAACATCAGTGAAGCCAAGACAGGTATGATGGTGACCTGCAGGTGCAGCCACTGGGACAGCACTGCCAGGGCCCGCCTGCCTGATGGTTCTAAGGGGTCTGGACCACCAGGGCCCCAATCACAGGAGCCTTGATTAGGCTATTTAAATAACAAGCAAAGCAAGGAAGGGGTCACACTTAGAAAACAACATATGAAGAATTTCTCTATAACAATGGAAAACATGAAGTCTTAGAAATATAGTAGGTTCAATAAAGGGGCAAACACACACACACACACACACACACACACATAGACACAGACACACACACACAGTGAGACACACACACACATGAAAACAGAGAAAGGATCAATAAACACCTGGGAAATTCAACTTGCCCAAAGAAAAAGAAATGTGAATGTAGATGAAGGAAGATGGAGTGACCATGGCCTTTAGAATCTGCAGAGGGAAACAGGCCCACAGGGGAAGTGATGAATTTTCCTTAGAAGCCTTCATCTTGTGCTAGCAGATTGCTAGACAACTTCCATGCTCTTTCCTGGCTTGTGGACAAAGAAACGAGGGCTCAAAAATACGATTCACAGCAGCCAAGTGCTGAGGCTGTGTTTGGGAAGGCATAAGGTTAGCCCAGTAGGTCAGTCTGGCTGGCTAGGGAGCTGAGGCCCAGGAGAAGAGGGTCCAGCGTGGGAAAGCACAGTGCATCAGCCATCTTCCACGGTATGGGTAGGATGCACCCTCCAGCCTAAGTTTCTTTTGATAGGCCACATGCTTAAATTTCACAAACAGCCAACATTCTCCTTGTTGTGGGAGTAACTTCCGCTGCCTCAACCAATAATCACTGAAGCAGGAGCCCACAGTGCAGCGGGGAGCGACTTCCGCTCCGTCAGCCAATAGCTGCTGAAATACCAGCCCACTGGGGCGTGGTATATTTTTCTCTTAAAAAGAGAAGCAGTTCCGGATAAGGCTCTCTTGGTTCCGGTGCTCGGTCTCAGCTGCTGCTCCCGGCTCCTGCTCCAGCGACTAGGCTCCCTTCCTGACGGTTTATGGTGTATGTAAGTTTTACCCCCCGCCAAATAAATAACCCCTTAAAACATAACTGGTGTGGGATTGATTCGTTAATATCTCCTAAATGTTTAGTCTTTTGTTTGCTTCCTCAAGCGAGCCCTCCTCCTCGTTCAACAGTAATCTCCTGTGTGGGAAGCAGTAAGGAGTTCCTGTGAGCAATGAAAACCTGAAGTGCCTTAGAGTCCAGCCATCCCACCCTGAGGACATCTGTGCTCCAGCCTCTTTATAGCTCTGGTCACAGCTGCCCTGCCTGGTGATGAAGAGCAAACATCACCACCCCGAGTTCAGAGCTGATGAATACATAAGGAAATATGCGGCCAGAAAAGGGTCAATTGGGACAGGGATGGGGCTCAGTTTGTAGAGTGCTTGCCTGCCATGCATACAGCACTGGATTGGCTTCTCTGAGCTATGGGCAACTGGGCCTGCTAATAGACTGAGGAATAGATCCACATACAGTACAGGTCAAGGCAACTTCTCTCTCTCCCATCACTACTTCTTCTAAAGTGATAAGGGAAAGGTGTGAGGAGCAGATAAGGATGTTTTCATGTCCAACACTATAGTGACACTATACGAACTCCATGCCACAAAAAAGAATCCCACATCCATGTTATTCAAAATGTAGCATGTGCAGGCCAGGACAGCTCTGCATTACCTCTCCAGCCCAGGTGGGACTTGGGCACTGTAGAATTGGTGCGAAGGGGCACTAACTACACTGAACCAGGTGTCCAGAAATATGATGACCAGGGCAAAGTACAAGGGGAAGAAAGAGAGGCAGAGACATCACAGACCTCAGGCGTGTGGCTGACCGGCTGACCAGAAGAGCAATACTCTAGAAGATGACACTCTGCCTCCCTCTCTATAAAGCCTGCTGGCAGAGGCTCTCTGGGTGGCTCTGCAGAAAAAGGCACTTGCCACCAAGCAGGATGACCTGGGCTTGATACTCAGAATCCACGTTGTGAAATGAGACAACTGACTACTTCAAGTTGTTCACACACACACACTCAAAGAGAGTCACAGAGACAGAGATACACACACACAAAGAAAGAACAACATACACACACACACACACACACACAAAATACATGAAAATAACAAAAAATTTAAAAAACACTGCTGGGTGACAATGTGCTGCTCAGAGGGCCTTTCTTGGGTATTCACCTTTCACCTTCTCAGAACTATGAATAAACTGAATAAAATCCGTCTTATAGGATCAATGCTTGCTCCTGCTCCTAGCGTTTGTGTTGACAGGGAGCACAGCTCTAGTATTAGTTACATATTATGGTGATGTCTCGGATGATTCTGGGACTTTCTCTCATCCAGCTACTGAGGAAACTCTCCAAAGGAACTACATGATTTCACCTGAAGCACTCTGCCTTCCCCAGCTCCCAATACTCGGTCACATCCCCTCAACAGACTGCATCATTGTACCTTTTGGATTCGGGCCTGGGAACAGACAGTTTGATTTCTGGCTTAAACACAGTTCCATCTTGTTCCTGTTTTGTGTTTTCCACCTCTGGTTCATGACTGCTGGCCTGTGGTTTAAAGGTTCTGTTTGTTTTACTCCAGATCTCTGTGGAATTCATGGCGTAGTTCCATTCCTGGCAATAGGTCATTGGGGAATGTCCTAGCAAACTGGTCTGACTATGGTTATGACCCTATGAAGAAGAAAAGAAAAAGGTGCATTTTTGCAATAGTTTGGCTACTCTATGTTTTGAGTTGTGGGGAAATGGCCACAAGGATGAATCTCTCTGTTGCATTATTTTCAGCTAGAGTTGTTCTGCAAAGCACTGGGGAAATAGGGAAAGATTTACCTCAGGTTTATGTCATAAGCTTCATCCTGCATCTTGTCCTTTCATTAATCAAGCTCCAGGAGATGCAGATCTTCTTCCTCTCTTCTACTGAGGCTGCACTGTGAAAGGATTTAAACACAAAACAGGAAGGCAGCAAAGGGCTGACACATGGAGACAGACTTCTGCATGATTTCCATATGAAATAGACATGTATTTTTTCGGTGTTGAGCTTGGCTATTTTTGCTTTAAGATGAAGCTATCACTAAATGAATTTGTTGCTAATGGGCAATGCGTTCTGTTTTGAGACTAACTACTTTAATATCTAATTTTGTGTGCCTGTGTATTATAAAGTAATGAAGAGAACATCTTGTTCACAAGAAGGCAATATACTAGGGTCTCTCTGTTCATGGAACCATTAGACCCAATAGCCATGTTTGGAACAGAAAACACTCTTATGATATATGTAATAATAGTGATACAGAAATAAATCTGATAGATTGTAACATGAAGGGGTCTGCTTGCTGGGGTACCTGTCCTACCCAGTACCTCACAGCCGGGAAGCCCCAAAGAAAAATCACACAGAGGAAATACTTCAAAATTGAAGTCAAAAGGTATGTTACTTTGGAGAAGAGATTTTTGCTTTTGTTTCTGCAGAAAATGAGAGGCTGTGGATTCATTCCGAGTTAAGAAAAATCCAGTTTGATCAAGGAAGACCATCTGAGAAATCCCCAGTAGGAACAGATGGCCCGGATGTCTAAGTTCTACAACCAGAACGGATTCAAGACTGCTGCCTGAGATGATCAAGACTCACAGGATACTCCAGTCAGGACTTGATTATAACTCTAAATTTTCTTTAGGTCCTTATAAGACTATCAGTGCCCCCAACCAGCAGGAAGTAGCTTGGAAAACTATGCCCACATTCAAAAAAATGGACTATGGATATTTTCCTTTGTTGTTGTTGGTTTTTTTTTTTTTAAGAGGAGGAAATAGTGCAGGAGAATTGTCTGTATTCTGTCAATTATGTCTTAAATAAATGCTGACTGGCCAGGCAGGAAGTATAGGTGGGAAAACCAGACAGGAAGTAGAGGTGGAGCAAAGAGAACAGGAGTATTCTGGGAAGTAGGAAGCTCCCTCCGCAGTTCTGCCCAGACCACCAGAGAGGCAAGATGTAAGCTGCCCCGCTGAGAAAGGTACTGAGCCATGTGGCTAACATAGATAAAAATAATGGGCTGACATAAGTTATAAGAGCTAATAAGTAGCCTGAGCTAATGGGCCAATCAGTTTATAATCTTATAGAGTCCTCTCTGTGATTTTTCTTTGGGGCTTGCCGGCTGTGGGGTACTGGGTGGGACAGATACCCCAGCAAGCAGGCCTCTTCATGTTACAATAGATGTCACAGTATTATTTGAAGCCTTGTTCATGTTTTATGGCTTTCACATATTTTATGGTTCGTTTGTTTTTTGAGGCAGGGTTTCTCTGTGCAGTCTACCCTAGTAGTTCTCAAGTTGTGGCTTGCCACCCCCAGGATGTCAAATGACCCTTTCACAGGGGTCACCTAAGACCATCAGAAAACAGATATTTACATTATGATTTATAGCAGCAGCAAAATTACAGTTATGAAGTAGCAACAAAATAATTTTATGGTTGGGGATCACTACAACATGCAGAATGGTATTAAGGGGTCACAGTATTAGGAAGGTTGAGAACTACTGGTCTACTCACATGAAGGACCAAGTCAGTGAACAATGTCAACTCTGCTCAGCCTCCTGAAATCCTTTCTGAGTAGGACAAAGAACAAATGAGTAATGATAACACATCCACTCAGTGTTATTCATATAACTGCATTTAATCCCCTTAAAAGTCCGTAAAAAGAGTCAGTGCTTACTTTTACTCAGGTACAAGTGGAAAATTTACATGAAGCAAAAACCAGCCAAGAAACTTGACCAAAGTCAACTCTCCAGGACATGCACAACAGTTCTGCAGAGTCTCCACAGGCTGTACCCCTGCTGCACCTTAAACTGCAAGCCACATGGCTGAAGCTTGCTCAAACTGAACATCAGAGAGATGTGGGCTGGCCTGGCAGGGTGTGCTCGGTCAGCAGACCAGAACATGCCATGCAGCACTTAGCACCAGGAAAGAACTGTACAGTTCTTTTCATCTGTAAAGAAAGAATAACTGTACAGGCAAACGAAGACCATAGCCTGGCCCACTGCAGCAGTTCCCAACAGTGTCAGCAAGTAGGTGCAGGGTGGCTGGCACAGCTGAGGTCTCCAGACAGGGAGCCCTTGCCCTGTGACAACAGTAGGAACACAGCATGGTGCTGGCAGGACAGAGGCAGGATGGCCCTGAGGCTGCCATCTCACACTGCGCTGAGAACACTCCCTAGGCACAGTCACTCTTTCACAGAGGCTTTGGATGGACTCTTCCTGTCTCCTTTGTTCGATCCACTGCAGTTGGAGAAGAGCCCTTTGTTGACTCCACACTCCTGTATCTTAGTACTGCATTCTATGCCTCTTTTTTAAAAATTAATTTTGTGTGTAGGGTGTTTTGTCTGCATCTATGTCAGAGCACCACATTTATGCAGAGCCCAAGGAAGAATGGAAAGGCCGTCATATATCCTAGGACTGAAGTTACAGATGGTTGGGAGCCACCATATGGGTGCTGGGAATTGAATCTGGGTCCTTTGGAAGAATAGTTAGTGCTCTTAATCACTGAGACATCTCTTCAGCGCCTCCAAAGCCTCTTGAGAGCTCAGCTCTGAAGTTCATCCCTCAGCATGGGGGTCAATCAGTAAAGTCCCAGTTCATTGTGGCTGCTCAGAAACGTCTCCCAAGCCTCTTTCCTCCGAAGGCAGATGTCCACTTCCTGGGGTGAACAATACCCCTCTCAGACCCACAGGCCTATCTCTCTCACTGAATATGAGATATAAGAGACCAATACACTGGGAATCAGTGTTCAGTCAATGAACATACAACAGGGATCTCATAAGACTATACCACCTAGTGACAACTCAAGTTTGTGATGTGCACTTTATAATGTCTGCACATCACTAAAGCACAGGTCAGAGTGTGCCCCAGCCATTGGTGACACATGACTCAGCTCAGAGTCTCTTAAAACCTGACAAAACTTCAATCAAAGCAGAGGTTAAACGGTGTTTGTCCCCCAAACCCTGAACTACTCTAGGCCTGTAAGCTCTTGGGCTGTGTACAGCAACAGAGACTAGAGTAAGCTGCCTCTCTCACTGGCTCAAGAACAGACTCTCAGCTGGGCCTCCTGGGTCTTGAGCACTGGGCTTGCCTAGGGTCGTTTTATCTCCCATATTCGCTGAGCTGATGCCATGGGCCCTAGCCCTTTTTGCTTCAATTAGTGTGTGAACTTTGGACTTTTCCCTCCAAATATAAAGAGATAGATAGCACTTTCTACTTTCAGCAGTTTCACCAGAGCAGCCGGGGACGACAGTCTGGCCCTGTCCCTGGATCTGGGGATCTAACCTACAACAGGAGAGAACCATCCAATGAGTATGTACAACCCACCCGCTGGAGCCAGGAACAACCCTAAAAAGGAGGGACAGGAAAAGCAGACAAGCAGGACTTGAAAATGGCTCCACACCTCTTAGCCAATCTTAAGAACATTTCCACAGCCAGCTAGGCCAGCCGCCGAAGGAATGAAAGAACAATTACCAACACCTTTGCCCCAAATAAGAAGCCAGCTCCTCAGTGGTAAGGCAGGGGGCAGTTTGCAGAAAGGTTTCATTACAGAAGAACTAACAATAATAATTACTCAGGGTAGTCAACACCAAGAAGGAACACAGGATATTCAACCCACTAAAGCGGTTTTCTTAATGAGTTTTCATTTACTGATGCAACACTGGGGTTCACATGGGGCTACAGGCCATCCAAAGTAAAATAAATAAATAAATAAATCAAAACGTTAAACATTAAGACTTTTCAAACTAAAATTAAGAATGTATTTAAAACTATAATTTCACTAAACACAAGATTTATGAATCTCTGTCTAATAATTTAAACACAAAACTCATATTTTCCTTTAATGTAAGTAGACCATTTTTCTTTGGCAAAGAAAAATTTGTATTAATCAGTTCATGGTGTAAAGGTCAGCCAGAGAAACCATTTTGTGCTAGACCTCCATCTTAATACCTAATGACTGCTTGCCTTAGACTCAAAATTCCAGATAGGTTCCCAGAAAACAGCCTCGATTCAGTGACCCCTAACCAGAAATCCACAGCAGGGACCCTCCACTCGTGACAACGACTAACTACTAACTTGCTTACAGATACTCACAGAATGTTTTGAGTCACACTGACCACTTGACAAAACAGACCAGATTTTGCTTGCTTGTGTAGATGTTGAAAGTCTTCATGTGCTTTTTGCCTTTAATAAACCTTTCGCCAATACCCCTCCTTCAGGGCAATCTCAAACTTGGCTCACTGTCATTCTGCTGGTAGATAATCAATAAGTCTTTTCATTATAATTTGGATTGAGTGTATGGTCTTTTCCCAGGGGCCAGAAACTCCATAACAATGAACTATCATGAGATAGTTAAATAGGTATTAACGAAAGAAAAAATCAGGAGAGTCAAGAAAAGCTTGACTAACGAGTCGACACCGAGTTTATTGTGTAAATCTGTTGCTGGTTTTTCTTTTAGTCTTGGGTTGGACACTTAGTTCACAGCTTTAAAAAAAAGATAGCTCAGGCGGAGGCAAACCCACAAATCCTAAACAGTCTCACCCTCCTGAGTGGCTCTCAGGTCTTCTGGGCCTGCTCCCTACCACCACTTCTCAAAGCAAATGTGTTCCTTGGGAACATGGCTGCTCTCCAGTTGCTTAGAGAAAAAGTCCGTCATTGGAGGTGGGCCGCAGATATAGAACAGAGTCTCTGCTGAAATGTGGTGTCGTATCTCCTTCTCTGTTATTCTTCCTTCTACCAAAAAACAGAAGAAACACCAATCAGGTTAGGCACGTTTGTATCCTGACCTACCACAGCTGGGTGGCAGAGCTCGCCTGCAGCACCGTGAACCTGACCTGCACCATGGCTCACTGTGTGTTGGGTCTCTTCAGGCTTCCTAGGCCTGCAGCAAGCAGAGCAGAAGATTCATCACCAGCTGCTCTTTAGAGAGCCCACAAGCTTACTTGCCTTTGTAGAGACGAAAACTGCCTTCAGTCAAGTAAATGGCTATTTTATTAAGAAATAAATAAAATCCATTCAGGATGGTAAGATGGCCCAGCACGTAAACAGGCTCCTACCAAGTCTGATGACCTGAGCTGGATCCCTGAGACTCACAGATGGAAAGAGAGAACCAACCTCCAAATGTTAAATGTTGTCCTCTGAAATCCATACAGAACTGCAAACTCTCTCTCTCTCTCTCTCTCTCTCTCTCTCTCTCTCTCACACACACACACACACACACACTCACAGACACACACACACATTTAAAATAACTTTGGCTAGGTGTGATGGCACCTTTAATCTCAGCATTTGGAGAGGAGAGGCAGGTGGATCTTCATGAGTTCCAGGCCAGTCAAGGCTACATAGTAAGACCCTATCCCCCAAACAGTAAAACAAACAAAAAATAAATAAAAAACTTTAAGGACTCCTTCCAAATAGAGAAACTGAGTAATTTAAATAACTATTAGTGGCAAATGGAACTGATTCAGGAGTATAATTTATTTGTTTGTATATTGTAGTCACAATGCCAGAATCTACTAAAAGTTGTGAAAAGTACAATTTTAATATGGACAGTAAGAAACGTATCTATAATAAGCAAATCACAAGTAAGTGTTTCTATATGAACTGTCTCAGCTTCCCTGGGAATGACATTCCCAGCAGGTGACTCCTAACAGTACAGTACCTGTGCTTAACCAATTGGCCTGTCTATCCAATAACTGCAGAGCTAGCCAGTCTCCTTAGAGGACTCACCTGTGATGTATGGCTCAAGTTCTGCATTGATTTGTGCCGTCTGTTTTGTAACATGAAAACTGCATGTAATCTTCTCAGGAAATTCATTTACTAAATCGAGGATATTTTTCTGGAATGTCAAAGAAATTGGGTCAAATTACAATTAAAAAAAATCAAACCACAGCTGGGTAGAATGATATTTTGCCTTTTATCCCAGCACTTGGCAGCCAGAGACAGGTGGGTCTCTATGCGTTCAAGGGTAGTCGGGTCTACATAGCAAATTTCAGGCCAATAAGGGCTAATGCCTTAAAACTACCACCATTTCCCTCCTCTTCTTCCTCCTCCACCACCTCCTCTATCTCTGCCTCCTCCTGTTTTTTGAGAAAGTCTCATGTAGTCCAGGTCAACCCTGAATTTGCTACGTAGCTGGATTTGGCCAGGAATGCCCAATCTTGCAGCCTCACATGTCCAGGGCTGGGATTACAGGTGTGATACACCTTGCCTGGCCCTAGTGTCTTTTCTGTTCCATTAACTTCTACATTTTAGCCCACTGTGGTGATCTGAATGAGAATGGCCACAGGCTCAGTTTGAATACTTGGTCCCCAGTTGGTAGAATTGTTTGAGAAGGGTTGGAAGTGTAGCCCTATTAGATGAGTGTCACTGGGGAGGACTCTGAGGGTTCAGAAGACTCATCCCCTTCCCAGGTAGCCCTCGCTGCCTCCTGCTTGTGTCTCAAGATGTGAGATTTTGGCTACTGCTTCAGCACTAGTCTGCCTGCCTGCTGTCACGATGTTCACGGACTCTAACCCTCTAAAACCAGAAACTCCATGTTAAACACTTTCTTTTATCGGTTATCTCGGTCAGAGCGTTCTAACACAGTAACAGAAGAATAAGATGCCCACTAAGACTCATTTTACCCTGACACTTAACTGGAAACATGTTTAACTGCCCTGGGTGAAAGGGCCTGCTAATTCTCACTTGAATTGATTAAACCTTGACAAGTCTTTTATGTGAACCTTTGCAGAGAAATCTGAACCTAAGAGAACAAAAAAATTCCCACTTATATGCATGCCTATTTATGTTTATTAGTATATATTCATTGTTTAGCGTCATATAGACACTTTCACTGGCGTACACCAAGCACTTGGGCCATATTCACCCCATCCTTCTCCTTTTACTCCCTTTCAACCCCCTAGGCAGATTCACTTCTTTCTTGTCCTGTATGCCTGAATGAGTTTTCACTGTTTAATTAGCACACAAAGTAACAGGCTTCATGATGGCGTTTTTATACAGTTTATTTTGACTACCCCACCCACACATACACTTCTCTCCTTCTGTCTTGAGCTCCTGTCCTTAAGCCTCAGTTGTCTCCTTTGCACTTAGCATTTCACGTCACCTGCTGTTTACAGACTATACAATTTCCCACACTTGCTAACAGCACCCTGTTACCTTAAACAGGAGTTCACTGGTGTTCTTGGCACTGTAGAACAGTTTTATTGCTCCTATCTCATAGCCTCTTCCTCTGTCCGCTTGGTCTCGGTGGAGATCTGCTGAGTGGCGCAGGATGGAAAGCAGGGGGTTAATCCCAACCCCTCCAGCAATCAACACGAGGTTTCGAGGGGCATCTGTGGGCTGAGGGTCAAAGAAGAACTCTCCACCCACTCTGAGCGCCACTTCAGAGTCAAGTGTGCACTGAAGCAAGAAAGAAAAGATCCTTTGGTTCTGTGCAGCACAAGTCTCAGATCAAACATCCTGTTTAAGGGAAGCCACCAGGCTGACCCTCTGCCTGTATTTCAGTATTTAGGACAATCTGCACAACTTGTTTTCAATTCTCCCAGAGCCTGAGACTTCTGGGGCTTGATTCTACTTGTTTAGCATGTAGGCTGCTCACTATCCCAACTTTGTGACCCACACAACACAGCCATTCTGGTATTAAGAAAGGGGGATTTGCTTCAGAGATTTTGCCATTAACTTCACAGGCGAGGAGCTGAGCTGACAAAAATGGCAATGGACCCAGGCAGGC
The DNA here is from genome assembly GCF_982192425.1 of Myodes glareolus. Taxonomy (NCBI): domain Eukaryota; kingdom Metazoa; phylum Chordata; class Mammalia; order Rodentia; family Cricetidae; genus Myodes; species Myodes glareolus. Next base: position 33,378,248 of record NC_142030.1, on the reverse strand, counting down.
AGGCAGGCAGGCACTCTGGGGTATGCACACCTTCATCAAAGTTCTAGTCCATGTTCTGACCCAGGCTGAGAAATGGGCTCCCTCCTCAGACGAGCGCTGCAGGCTTGCACTGGCACTGTGACTGCTCATGCCTCCCTCCAGAAGGCAGAAAAGCAGCAGGAGGCTGTTCGTGCTGGAAATCGAACCGGGTCCTCTGGAAGGTCTGCCAGTGGTCTTAACCACTGAGCCATCGCTCCAGTCCACTAATTAATCTTGTACTCTCTTCTCCATCAAACCCACAATCAAGATGAACCTGAACAATGACTCATCTTACAAATAAACTCAGATAGCTTCGCACAGATTTAAGTTGAACCAAATTTTCCAGAATGTGACAAGCGTGTAAACTATACTTGGATGTGTTCACTGTTCTAGAAGACCACATCCCAGGTGGTGACATGAGTGTCCTTCTGTCACCCACACAGCAAGCCTACACCAGCTGTATTTGCAGACCACGTACTGTGGTAACTGTTTTTAGGAGAAGTCCTGTGACTGTTTCACTCTATCTTGTAAAGAGTGAAGCTTTCATATGAGTGTTGGAAATAAATATTCTTTGATTATGGGTCCCTTTCCTTCCTCTCCTCAGGGGGCAGGGGATTCCTGCTAGCATCGGGTTGTATACGGAAAGATGTCTGGATTATTGTGGTTCTCAGAGAAGACGAGGTGCTGGGTATGTCTGCCTCCTTGCCTCCCTCTGAAACCAGTGTCTGGGAGGGAACACAGCCATTTACACAGTGAAAGCACAGTTGTCTCCCTGTGATTTCCTGGCACAGATGTACAGAATTTAGTCACACATCACATGCCTTTGGAGGGTCAAAACCTTGGCTCCTCTCATACCAGGTGAGCAGTAGATACTTCGGAACAGGGATTTAATTAGAAGTTCTACAACTTAAAATGACCAAACTTAGAGAAAAACCCAAGAAGAAAATCCCTTGAATTCACAAAGTAAGTCTCCTATTGGTGAAGAATTGTTAAATGAATGGAAATTCTCCCTCAAGGGGAAGAATACCCAACCTTGACTGTGTTGAATATGTAGGAGAGAATCCAGGCTAGTGAGTAGGCTTTCCTTCTGATAGCAAGGGGGCCACTGGGTCAGAAGAATGTAACTCTAGCCATGGCTGCACTGGTGACTGCAGTGCTAAAAATGTTCCTTTGTCTCAAGACTTAGAAGAAGAATCCCAAACCTGGGATGCTCTGCCCTTGCTGCAAACCTGTCACGGCATAGACACTTCTCTCTTGTCATGAGAACCTGGGAGCAAAAGAAACTGAGAAATGAGAGAGAAGCCTTTTCTTATGCCTCTTCAGTGTATGAATCAATGTCAAAAACTGAGCATGAAAAGCCACCTCTAACTTTTGTTAATTGTTAGTGGAGCATGACCCCAAAGTCAAATCACTGTATGCTCTAATACACAAACAGGCAAAAGGACCTTATCTTCCTTACAGAGCTCTGTACTAAACCTGAAAACAGGTTTTCTACATGTGTAATAGGCGGTCTTTCCACAGCAACTGGAGCAGACCACGCAACTGCAGTCTGGAACTCCCTGCTCCGCCAAAGTCCTTAAAATAAAGGACAACTTTAAAGGATCCCTGTCAACCAAGCAGCCTGCAGCCACCAGACACATTTCCACTGTCCACCCTAACAACTCAATGAGAATAAGCTCAGGAGGAAAGGAGCCAACGAAAATGGTTCCAGGACAAATCTGACTTCATAATGGCTGGCGGTAACTCCACTGGGCAGAGCAGAATCAACAACTGGCACTGTGTGCATTCCATATCCGGCTGCAGTCTGCAGTTCCCTAGTGGCTAATGAAGTCAACCTCTTCTCATTTCCTGTTTTCCCAGCCATAGGTTATCTTTAATTCTGTTATTGATGTAGGGTTCCCCTCGGTATGCTGTGAATACCATTGATTAATAAAGAAACTGTCTTAGGCCTGTGATAGGGTAGAGTAGAACTAGGCGGGGGAAACTAAACTGAATGCTGGAAGAAAGGAGGTGGAGTCAGAGAGAAGCCATGGAGCCACAGCCAGAGATGGACACTTTGGAACCTCATGGTCAAATATAAAATAATAGAAATGGGTTAAATTAAGATGTAAGATTAGCCAATAAGAAGTTAAAGCTAATAGGCCAAGCAGTGATTTAATTAAAACAGTTTCTGTATGGTTATTTTGGGAGTCTGGGTAGCCAGGAAACGAACAAGTGGCCTCCTACTATATGTTATCAGTCTTTTACAGAGAAGTTTAATCTTGTTAATTCCAATATAACTTATTCTTTTATAGTTAGTTCTTACTCTTGGTGTCATGCTCTTCCTCCACTTCCAAGTTCCAAGTGTTCCTAGTGTTTTCAACTAGAACTTCCACAGCTTCAGCTGCACACCTACGTCTACAATCCATTTTAATCCTGAAGGTAAAGTATGAGACTTAGGCCCAAGGTTTCCATGTGCTTTATGTGAATGTACAATCATTTCTATATTATTTGTTGAAAAGCTACCTGTTTCTTTAGCACTTCTGTTTATATTAATATGGTTGCACAGCCAGTATCTCACTTTATTGATCTGCTCATTACAGTACTGTTTTGATTACTATCATCTTCCTTTACTCCTAAACTTTTTTTTTTTTGTTTTTTTTTTGTTTTTTTGTTTTTTGTTTTTTTACTCCTAAACTTTTAAGTGATTCTCTTTTTGTTGTCATTGTTAGCTTAAGAGATGTCTCTTGAGTCGAGCAAGTTAGTTAGCCCTGAACTACAACCCCCAGCTGAGATGAAGGCGTACACCATCGTACACCATCCGAACCCTTTCTGCTCCCTTCTTTTTCAGAACTGTTCTTGTAATTCTAGTTCTTTTCCCTCCACATAAACTCTAGCAAGTCACTTGTCTGAATCTGCAAAAACAGTTATATTTTTGTTGAGTTTTACAATAAATCCACCAATCGGGACTGGGGAAATGGCTCAGAGGCTAAGGACACTGCCTGTGCCTCCAGAGGACCTGGGTTCAATTCACAGCACTCATGTGCAATTTACAACTGTCTGCAACCCCAGTTCCAGGGGATCTGATATCTTCACACCAATTCACATAAAATAAAGTTAAAAAAAAACCCCAATAAATCCACCAATCAATTTAAAGGGAACTGTTCCTTGTTTGAGTCTCCCAATTTAAGAACACTGAATGTCTTTGATTCTTTTCATGAGATCGTGATGGATAGTTATTTTTGTTTCTTTTCTTTTCTTTTCTTTTCTTTTCTTTTCTGAAGAACCATATGAAAGTTGGTCTTATACTGGGGGATGGGCCAAAAATGTGATCTAATTTCCAAGTTTTCACCACACAAAAGGTCTCTTTAGCCCCACTGACATGTTACTGCCTAGATATGGCCTGTTTATAATTCTTTGTGTGGCTCTTCCCCTAACCCAGCCAAACTGTAACCACTAGATTCCACCCTTCTCCCCGCTGTTTGTGTGGGACAGTGCCAGTGTCTACCCCCTATGCATTTTTGCTGGTGTTCTGGCCAGATCTGCTACTGGTTTCCCTCCTTGCCTTACTTGTAGTTCCCACACACGAGAGTACTCTGCAACCTTTACAAACACAGCAATGAGAATAAAGTTAGTTTTTGCTTTCTGTTTTCTTTTTTTTGACTGTCAATGATTTCCAGAAAAAGAATGAAACAGTACTGAGTTTCTGGATACATTTGGTAAGCAAGAAAGCCCTGAAACAGGATGGAGGTTGTGGGTAAATATAAAAGACATACTATGGTATGGAAGAAGGGGCAACAACAAAAAAAAAGGGTCAAAAACTAAAGTTCATTTTGTTCCTGGCATTCTAGTGGGTAATGGCAGGTGGTGTAGGCAGGCATGGGGTAAACCTTGTGAGACAGCACGAGTTACAAGCAACATTTAGAACTGGATGAAGAGCCCGTGGTGATCAGTGTAGAGCACCAAAGACTCAGCGTTAATGACCCCTGAGCACTACTCTGTAACCGCAAGAGATTCCCCTCCAGACAGTAGGCAGAGTCAGTTCCTTCCTTTGGATGGTCATAGTGAGACTGTTTATGTAACAGCTGATTTTCAAACGTTTGTGTAGAATGCTTCCAATCCTTTTAAAACACAGTTCACAAACACGGTTCTGCTTCTCCACCCTTCCTGGAGAACTCAGTGTGAGTATGCTCACAAGTTTCCGGTCCTCCCACTGGACACCTTGCCATTCAGAACCCTATTCTTGCAGGTCTGGGTTACAATTGAACTAAGCACGCTGAACACACATTTAATGGAGGTAGACGGAGATGCTCAGATCTCCAACTTTAAAAGTTAGTTGAGGGCCTAGAGAGAAGCCCAGCAGTTTAGAGCACTTGCCACTCTTACAGAGGCCTCAGGTTCCATTCCCATCACCCACATGGTGACCCACAACCATCAGTGACTCTGAGAGAAACAGAAAAGCACATGGTGTGGAGGCCAAAAAATGCAGGCCCATTTCCACCTCTCTGCTGGTCAGGTCAGAGAGTTTGGAGATTGACAAGCACAGTTGCTCCTCCTAGCTCAGGAGGTGACTGCTTGGTTCTTTTGAAATTAAGATAGCTCATTCTAGTAAGTCCATGCCATCCTGACAGGTGGTCAGGATATGCAAATGTTTTCTGCTCCTTCTTTAGCAACTATGAGGTCACCTAGGGAAGGGTGGTCTTCTTTGCTACCTAGACAACAGAATGCTAATGATTTGATGTCTCAAAGTAATAAAGCCACTGACTGGGTGATTTATCCTTTGTATTATGTTAATAACGTCTATGTTGGGTATAAAAACCGTGGAAAAATAAATGCGGGTAGAATTTCAGGATTTCAGTAACTGGAATGCCCTCCAGATACTTTCTATTTTCTGTCTTATTATTTCTATGCGTCTTCATATTCTTTACTTATATTTCTTCAATTCCCATGCCCCTTCCCTGGTAAGAAGTATGTCTGTCGAGGTCAGTTCTCAACAACATGATACACAAACAAGCATTCAGGTAAAAATATTCATACCATAAAATTAAATAAATTTAAGAAAAGGTTTTCCTTAAAAGGTCTTTGCTTACCTCCTTGTGAACCCACATAGCAGGAGGGTGGTCAGTGTATTTCACTGCCAACTCTATTATTCTCTCTCGGTCTAGCAGTTGGGGACTGGAGCAAATTGAAAACCCACCAACGACGGAGACTCCTGGGATAAAGAAATCAACCCTGAAAGGACAGACAAACAAACCATTCCTGTTGCAGTAGCTAAGAAACTGCCAACAGCAGGCAAAGAAACAAATCGACAAGATTTTAGTTAGACTAAGAAAATATAAACTACTAACTTAATAAAAGAGGGACAACCATAACTAATCTTACAAAATAAAGAGAATTCTTCAGGAATTTTCTGAAGAACTGTTATGCTAAAAGCTAATTTACATGAACCACATATTACTTAAAAAGACATCAACTATCAAAAATGGCACAAGAAGAAACAGAAAAACCTGATCAATCTACATAAACTCAAAAGACTGAATTAATAAAACGTCACAAAGGAGAGTTCTGGTTTGGATGGCATCACTGGTGAGCTGCACCACACACTTAAAGTAGAACTGATGCCAATCCTCCAGAAACCACCCCAAACAAGAGAACAGACATGTTGGAACTTACTCTAACGAAGCTGCGATCACCCTGATATCAAAGACACTGAAAACTGCAGACCCAGTGGTTCTCAACCTTCCTATTGCCGTGACCCTTTAACACAGTTCCTCAGGTTGTGGTGACCCCAACCATAAAATTATTTTGTTGCTACTTCGTAACTGTAATTTTGCTACTGTTATAAATTGTAATGTAAATATCTGGGTTTTGTGATGTTCTTAGACAATCTCTGTTAAAGGGTCCTGACCCACTGCTATGGACCACTGTCTATTCAAATAAAGAAAAATTCTGAGACTACATGGTTAGCTTAACATCTGTCCTCATCATTTTTTTTTAAATCATCTTGAGAGCTAGGTTCAATGAGAGACTCTTCTCAAAAAGATATGCCCAAACTGAAATGACCCAGAGTCCTTCTCTCCTAGTGGGGGACAGGTACCCACAAAAGTCCTTTCCAGAGGAAAATGTGACACCTCTTATCTTACAGGGAAAGGGAGCCACCACTCACCACTGGCCAGCCTTAAAAGAGAAGTCTTTGTCAGCGACAAGCAAACGGAGGCTCTTCACTGATGGAGACTCATGGGCAATTTCACACACCTTAGCTGTAGCCATGACCTGAATCAGCAAAAAGGTTCGGGGCTTAGAAACATGCTGTTTTGGAAAACTGCCCAACAAGGCAAAGTACACACTGCTTTGCTCTGCCCTCTATCAGGTGGTAAACCAAATGAACTCTATGAGACCTCCTACAACACTATTTTATTCTGAATACAAAAATCATCCCTTATAGGTACTGTGTAACTAGTATCCATCTGAGCATTGGACTAGGTATCCCGAAGAGCGCTGTTAGTGAGATGCCCTCAGCAACCCTGCTCGGCATCTACTACCCCCCTCAGTAGTAGGCCAGGTGAGGTCATCATTGCTTCTGAGGAAGAAGTCCATAGATGCTAACAGCAGACTTTCACAGAAAGCAGCTAGCACTGTTGAAGGAGCAAAGAAACGGTAAGCTGGGTCTGTACTCATGCACTTCCTGCCTTCTGCTTTGTGAGCCAGGGACTCACTTTGTAGCCCTGACCGACCTGGGACTACTAGGTCAGGTTGGCCTTGAACTCACCCACCTTGCCTTGGGCTGTGATTAAGGTGTGTACCACCACGCCTTGCTTGAACGCTTATTTCTTAAATTTTTCTAATTTATTATATTTTTCCAAAATATAAGCAGTTCATGACCTTAAAACAAGAACACACAGAGCCCTTTCCTACCGGGAGTTTGGGAAGCACCGCTCTCAATGCACTTTCTGAGAACTTCCAAGCGGAGAGACTTGGGAACTAGTCATGAAGGGTAATTCGTGCCTTAGCACCCATCAACTGCAAAAAATGTCTTCACTTCCTTTATTCCACCTCTGCTCTACACTTCTCTTTCTCCCCTAAAGCTGGGACATTGTTCTAAGGGTCAAAGACAGACACAGCTTCCCTCAGATTCCTGCTCTGCAATGCCACCTGGGCAGTGGGTAGATGATCAAATGCAGTCCCTTCAATGGAGGACTCCTAGCTAGCCCCACCAGGAGATGCTCTAGAAACTTCCTACCCTGATGCTAGCTCATATTGGCCTTTTCTTCAATCAGACTTCCAGGTCCAACCAACTCTTAATGAGGGGATGATTTTTCACAATGCAGTAGAAAAGTCTCACTACCTCAATATAGCTCCCAAAATTTCCATCCTTTGCTGTAAAATGCCTTGCCTCTCTTTCTTTGCATTGTAGCTAATCCGTTATTCTTCCTGTCTTGGAGAATAAGTGGGTGATTTTCTATGATAGCCCCAAAGACTATACCTTAAAAAAAAGGGGGGGGCAGGGTCTTTCTATACAGCTTTGCTATGTCTACCTCAGCGCTATGATTACAGATGTGTGCCACCAGGCCATGTCCTTTCTACATACACTGTTGGTCCTCACCCTACCTGTGACCTATACTGCTAAGCAGCTACCAGTCAGCCCTTTCTTCACATCAGCCTTTTCTCTAGCACCTTCCTGTTCATCAGACATGATATACGATGCCACTGGCTTTATCTTGAGCAGTTCAGAAGAACACAGCTGCTAACAGAATGGACTCTGCAGCGAGATGGCCCCACTTTAATCTTGGCAACACCACTGACCACCATGTAACCCAGGGCAAATGTTCCAGCCCCCTTCAACTAGGAGCTGAAACCAGTAACACCTCTGCCTCACAGCGCTGCTGGGAGCACTGAAGTAGCAAATACAAGCAAAAGCACTTCTAATGCTGCTGGCTCATAGTAAGTGCATATTGTTTGCCACTTACTTTACTGCATTAATTTATTTTGTATCATATATTGCACTTCATCCATTTATTATTATATATGCCACTGCACAGCACATCCCAGGGGAACTGTGGGCATGGATGACAAGGACCAGTACATTGTGGTGGACTGGAATCATGAATCCACTGTAGCCTATCAATTATGCTATGGGAGCAAACTAGAAAGTCTTTAAAGTATTGCAAAACCTTGCCTTCCATTCCTTCCTCTCCTGAAACAAGTTCCCTTAGTCTACACAATCCTCCTGTACTTGTTGCTCTTCTGAATCATAGGTAACCTGGTTTCGGTTTAGTGATGAAATTGTTAACAACATAGACCTTTGAATAAAGTTTGCCAACATCAGCTCTAATTTATCTACCCATCTCCAGATGCCACAAAAAGAGTACATACATGTTTGCAATCAAAACCATGTTTAATTTACAACTGATGGGATTTCACTTTCATGAAGAAATCATTAGCAAGCTTCACATTTATACAACCAACACTTTTTTTGTGTGTTGAAAAATCTTTTCAGATTTATCAATGGGAAAAGGATTTCCTATATGCCTATAAACTTACTCTGCTGACTCATTCTACATCTCAAAAAGAAGACAATCAAAGGAATCAGCAATCACCTTTAGCACCGAGGCAACTCTAAAGGAGAGCTAAGTTTTCAAAGTACTATCTACATACCTGTATGTTAAAGAGTCTCCTGGTATTAACACACACAACTATGGAGGCAATATGTCTAGTCACATTTGTGGAAGTGCATAAAAACAGGGTTTATCTTGCCTCACATGGACTTCTAATACTAAACTAAATATAACTGACTATGTGCGAAACAACTGAAAAAGTAAAGGCAAGCATTCACTGTGTGTTTTTAAGTGGAAACAGGGTTACTCACTGAGGTAAAGGGTGAGGATCCTCGGCACCCTTCAGCTGGCAGGTTAGCTTTCTATAGCCTGAGTATGATTGACAGTCTGCAGGGGAAGGGCAGTGAGCTCGTCCACCTTCCTGTCTCAACTGTCAGTGCTGCTCTGACGAGCTAGGAGGTGCTTCTACAGTGGGGCGAACAAGGACTTTGAGACATGATGGCAAAAAAAGAAAAAAAGGTAAGCCATTCGTCATGTGTAGAGGCCTACAGTTCCCTCTCCTACAGCATGCCCTCAATGTGCCTGTGCAGAGGGCGCCTAGTCCCGTCTGTGCCCCCTCACCAAAATAGCCCGTTCACACCAAACTTAGTGGAAAATCTTAATACTGCTCAGCCACTGCTTCCAAATCAGCTATCCTATCCCCTGCCGAGGACATTCCAGGGGAGGAAAATAAAATTTCCCTGACTGTCCCACCACGCCCCAGAGATACAGACCTCCCGTCGGAGGACACTTGCAGTTCTCTCCAAGTGATCAGTTTTCCTTTTGGATTTCATTATGCTTTTTAAAAGAAGGTAAAATTAGATTAGTAAGCATTATCCTCATAACATAACAAAACTAGCTTCCCCTGCCGAAAACCATGGCTATCAAAAATGTGATTAATTGTAGATTTTACAAAATAGCAAACCTCTGCCAGTGCTAAAATGCACACTTATTTCCAATCTTATAGCACTGAAGCCAGGATGCTGCCCCTCTTAAAGGACCTCCCAAACCATCAGGAGATCAGGGTTCGAGAATCAACCCAAATTGCAGCAAAGGCCGACAACTCACCTGGTTAGAGTAAGGTGACGCAAAGTGCTGGCTGTTAATCTCCACGAAGCAGCCTGCGTGCAGATGGCTCCCACAGTGCTACGAGTCAACCCAGGAATCAAGACAACACGGGCCATGGCGCTCCTGCACAAATGGAACTGAAATTTCAAATAATTTTCAGAGAAAAGTAGAGAAATGCGAGACTATGTTAGGGGTGGGGCAAAGGGCTGTGGGGGCTGAAGAAATGGCTCAGTGGTTAAGAATACTGGCTATTCTTCCAGAGGACCTGAGTTCAATCCCTAGTGCCCATATGGCAAGTAACTCCAGTTCCAGGTATCTGATGCCCTCTTCTGACCTTTGCAGGTACCAATACACGGTGCACAGACAAATACACAGGAAAAACACCCATATACATAAAATCAAAGCACCTACTCACACAATGGAAGAAGAAAATCAATTTCTAAAAATTGTCCTTTGATTTCCATGTGTATCCCCGGCCTCCCCTCACAAATGAAGAATGAAAGAAATGTAATGAAAAATTTAAATAAAATTGCTTAAGGATTTGGATTGAGTATGGCAGAACACGCCTTTAGTCCTAGCACTTGGGAAGCAGAGGCAGGTGGATCTCTGTGTGTTTGAGGCCAGCTTGGTCTATAACTGAGTTCCAGGACATACAGGGCTATACAGACCCTGTCTCAAAAACAACAAAACAAAACAAAACAAAATAAATGTATTGCTCTTCTAGAAGACCCAATTCCCAGCAACTATATCAGGTGGTTCATATCTACTTGCAACTCCAGGGATCCAACTCCTCTGGCCTCCTCCCTCCCCCCCCCCCCCCCCTCTCTCTCACACACACACACCACAGATAATTAAAAATGAAAATAAGTCTTTTTTGGGGGGGGCAGATTTTCAAGACAGGATTTCTCTGCGTAGCCCTGGTTGCCCTGGAACTCACTCTGTAGACCAGCCTGTCCTAGAACCCAGAGAACTGCTTGCCTCTGCCTTTTAAGTGCTGGGATTAAAGGCATATGCCATTACTGCCCAGCGAAAAATAAATCTTCTAAGAATTACTATTTATAAAAGCTTAAAGTTCACAAATACTTAAAACAAATAGATAATACCATTTATAACAGACCAAACTAGCAACTCTCCAAAAGAAACAAACAACAGTGGGCAAAGTGTGATGCATTCATGCACTATACACAGCATCAATGACAAAGAATACACTTTACTTACATGCAGTAATATTCAGTTATAGGCTGCAGGTATCAAATGGCATCAAAGTAGCTAGACTCCAAAGACTCTAGACAAAAATAACCTAGAATGCTAGAAATTAGTCTTGGAAAGTGTATGGCTGCTGAGTGCCTCAGTAGAAAAAAATCTTCAAACTGTACTTGTAGCTAGATACTTTCTGTCTGTATAATATACTTCAGTAGAAATGAAATAAAGACTCTCAACACTTTACTCTTGTTTTCTTTTTGGCTTTATGAAATCAGCCCAGGCTGGCCTATGACCTCACCGTGTTCTCTAATCTGGCCTCAAACGTGGACTCCTCCTGCCTTGCAGTGGGTACAAGCATGTGTCACCATCCTACCACTTTATGTCTTAAAGTCACAAGACGAGCAGGTACGGCACTGATTAAGAGTCAGGCCATTTACTGTGTGGCTCCCATACCACTTTCTTCTGCCATTTAAAAAATACTTCTATGGGCGGTGGTGGTGCATGCCTTTAATTCCAGCCCTCTGGAGGCAGAGGCAGGTGATCTCTGTGAGTTCGAGGCCAGCCTGGTCTACAAGAGCGAGTTCCAGGATAGGCTCTAAAGCTACAGAGAAACCCTGTCTTGAAAAACCAGAAAAAAATTTCTTAGCCTAAGACACCCACATTTTTCATACTGTACATTGGTTGGCTCTCTCCTAGGGGCTTTGAGAATGAAGTGTGAATAAAACATGACTCCCAAGCACTTTAGAAGGTGCTAATTGATTGATTAGAAATAGTTTAGTGTTAGAATATTTAAGCCAACAATGAAGCTTTTGCAGTTTCTCATTCTATGGAATTTATTAAAGGCCAAGCATGAGGCAGGCACTTGCCTAAGGTTTGGAGGGGCAGGTTGGAAGAAAGCTTCTGGGGAATTTAGGTTCTAATAGGTAGAGATAAAACTAAAGGAATGGATATACCAGGTAGCGATGGAAATGAGAATTTCTCAAAAGCCACAGCCCCCAAAGTATTCTCCAGACAGATAGCCTTCCTCCTGTCCGAGCCCCCTTCAGCAGTGAGGAACAGCCGTGCTACTGGCTACGTTCCCAGTGAGTAGGAGAGGTGGAAGGCTTCTGCTACCTCATGAACCTCCCTTAAATGTGTTAAACCAAAAACAGTGTGTTAAGTCACTGAAAGCAAACAAGCAGAACTTACTTAGAAACCCATGGGATTCTGGGGGTCCTCAGCTGGCCGACACAATATTTTGGTCCTGGTATGATACTAAGACCTCTGGATTCACACCAGCTGGAACAGAGCAATTTTCCACATACCGAAATGCCCACAAAGTTCCTGTGAGGGCAGAGACAATAAATGGGTAAGTATAAAGACAGGAAACAGAAAAGGCCCCATCAAGTCTCTCTTGCAAAAGAAAGTGTGAATCCCCATAGTAGTGTTTACTTGACACACACACACAGGCACTGGGTTTGAGCCTCAGCACCAAACTGAAGGGAGGGACCTTCACTGCAATGGGAGGTCTTCACTCTCAACTCCTCCCTGCCATTAACCCTTCCCACTTTGTGACCATTTCTTTTTATTCCTCATCTGCTGCTTCTTGATATTTCATGGTCTGAGTTCAACTCCTGCAACTTAGGGGACCCACCCTATGAGATACCCTCCACACGGTTGCATCCAACTGTCTGTGGCCGTTCTTCCTGTCTGACCTCAGGTAGTTCCCCTTATGATTTTGCCCAGTTTGAGCTGGTGCTGTGCTGAAGAAAGTAAAATCTTAGTCAACAGTTTGAAAAACAGCTATAAGACACTTAGGATCAAAGTCTCTATCATTAAGTTCATCCTCTGGTGAAAGATGAACATTGTTCCACTAATATTTTTGACAACCACTGCTAAAATAAATGCTTTCACAATACAGTACACCTTTAGTGATTACGCTGTTTAAAACAGTCTACTCCAACAGATTCAATGCAATGCCCATCAAAATCCCAGCAAAATTCTTCAAAGACCTCAAAAGAACAGTACTCAACTTCATTTGGAAAAGCGAAAAACTCAGGATAGCCAAAACAATCCTGTACAATAAAAGAACTTCTAGAGGCATCACAATCCCTGACTTCAAACTCTTCTACAGAGCTACCGTACTGAAAACAGCCTGGTTTTGGCATAAGAACAGACAGAAGGACCAATGGAACGGAATAGAAGACCTGGATATCAACGCACACATCTTCGAACACCTGATCTTTAATAAAGAAGCAAAAAATATCAAGTGGAAAAAAAAGCATATTTAACAAGTTGTGCTGGCATAACTAGATATCAACATGTAGAAAAATGAAAATAGACCCGTATCTATCACCATGCACAAAAATCAAGTCCAAATGGATCAAAGACCTCAACATAAAGCCAGCCACACTAAACCTTATAGAAAGTGGGAAGTACACTTGAACGCATTGGCACAGGGAACCACTTCCTAAATATAACCCCAGCAGCACAGACACTGAGAGAAACAATTAATAAATGGAACCTCCTGAAACTGAAAAGCTTCTGTAAAGTAAAGGACACGGTCAACAAGACAAAACGACAGCGTACAGAATGGGAAAAGATCTTCACTAACCCCACATCAGACAGAGGTGTGATCTCCAGAATATACAAAGAACTCAAGAAATTGGACACCACAAGATAACATAATCCAATAAAAAATGGAGTACAGACCTAAATAGAGAATTCTCAACAGAGAAATCTAAAATGGCTGAAAGACCCTTAAGGAAATGTTCAACATCCTTAGTCACTGGAGAAATGCAAGTCAAAACAACTCTGAGATTCCATCTTACACCTGTAAGAATGGCCAAGATCAAAAACAGTGAGGACAACTTATGCTGGAGAGGTTGAGGGGAAAAGGGAACACTTCTGCATTGCTGGTGGGAATGCAAGGTGGTACAACCCCTTTGGCTGTCAGTGTGGCGATTTCTCAGAAAATTAGAAAACAACCTTCCTCAAGACCCAGTAATACCACTTTTGGGTATATACCCAAAGGATGCTCAATCGTGCCACAAGGACATGCGCTCAACTATGTTCATAGCTGCTTTGTTTGTCATAGCCAGAACCTGGTAACAACCTAAATGCCCCTCAATTGAAGAATGGATAAGAAAAATGTGGTACATTTACACAATGGAGTACTGCACAGCAGAAAAAAATAACGACAGCTTGAATTTTGTAGGCAAATGGATGGAGCTAGAAAACATTATTTTGAGTGAGGCAACTCAGACACAGAAAGACAATTATCACATGTACTCATTCATAGCTGGTTTTTAAACATAAGGTAAAAAAAAAAAGCCTGCCTACAAACCACAATCCCAGAGAACTTAGACAACAATGCGGACACTAAGAGAGACTTACATAGATATAATCTACATGGGAAGCAAAAAGTAGAAAAAGACAAGATCTCCTGAGTAAACTGGGACCATGGGGACCTTGGGAGAGGATTGAAGAGGGTAGGGGAGAGGCAGGGAAGGGAGCAGAGAAAAATGTAGAGCTCAATAAATATCAATAAAAAAGAATATAAAATTAAAATAAAAACAGTCTACTCCACTCAACTGGCAAACTAAAGAAAGTTAATTTTCAAAAGCTGTTCTTTTCAAAGTCTGAATTTGTTAACAGTACCATGATCAACAGTGTCACCTACTGGCAAAGAAAGGCATTTTTATAAAACTGTGCTCAACTGGTCTTCTAAGCTTTATTCTAGTCCTTAAAGTGTATATGTGTGTGCGTATATGTGCACACGTGTGTGTATTTATTTAAATCAGACTGGCAACCTGGTTCTTTATAAAATTGTGTTCAATTCACCTTCTAAGCTTTATTCTAGTCCTTAATCTAAAGCATATATGTATGTGTATTTATTTAAATCACACTGGCAAGCTGGTTCAGTGGGTAAAGGTGCCTATTGCCAAGCCCGAGGAGCCGAGCACGAGATGGGTGCTGCCACAATTAAAGGGATGGGGGACGAATATGACAGAGGAAGTAGGAGTGATGAAATGTGTGGGTGGGGGGTCTTTGTAGAGGCCTCTCGGGGTGAGGACCACTGAGCCGAGAGCAGCACCCAGAGGCAGCTGGGCAGACACGAAGGGGCAAACACTACAGTAGAGATCTTGGCAAGAACAAAGCCTAAGCAAGAAGAGCCAGGGCCAGTGTACCTGGAGAACAAGCTGGGTGACAGTGACAGGGAGATGTCTACCTAAGTGTGTCCTGGGTCACAGCAGGCCAATGTAAAGGTATAAACCTCACCTGATGGGCACGAGAAGCAACTGAAGAATGTCAGCCAACCAGAACAAGGACATGATCTCACTTAGATTTTTAAAAGATTGCCTGGGTTGAAGCAGGAAGTTGGACTTAGTCTAAGATTCTGGTAGAGCAGTAGTAGCAGAGCTGTCAGAATGGACAGTATAGAAAATGTTTGGATATCTGGGCCTACAACTTGCTGTAGGAACATCCCTGCTGGCTTCCTCTCATCCTGCCTGAACTGGATCATACACAGCAGAGTTATTCATTAAGAGTCTGATTCTAGGATCAGAAGGATCCAACTCAACGCCATGAATTTCCAGCTTTGCCTTAGCAAACTCTTCAGCCCCTAAACCTCATTTCCCAATGCTAAAGATACAGCCTATCTGTACCCTACTGTGTTATTTGAATGACACAATATGCATAAGCATTTTAGAAACACAGCATCAACAACCATAAATAATCACTCATTATTTTTTCTTTTTAAAAGAACATAGATGCAAATGATTGAGAAATTACAAAGAAAATCTAGCTGACCCCTGGTGGTGTTATGAACAGCTATGGCCTCCATAAACTCATGTGTTTTGAATGGTTGGCCCATAGGGAGTAGCACTATTATGAGGTGTGTCCTTGCTGGAGGAAGTGTCACTGTGGGGGAAGACTTTGAGATCTTATATGCTCAAGCTACGCCCAGTGTGGCTCACAACTACACTTGCTGTGGCTCAGTCTCCTTCTGCTGCCAGTAGATCAAGATGTAGAACTCTCAGCTCCTCCAGCACCATGTCTGCCTGCATGCCATCTGCTTCTTGCCATGCTGATAGTGGACTAAATCTCTGAAACTGTAAGCCAGCCTCAATTAAATGTCTTCCTTTATAAGAGTTTCCATGGTCATGGTGTCTATTCACAGCGATAAAACCCTAGTTAAGACACCCTTGTAACTTCAGGTTTTAAGATGACCAAGAAAATTGTTTTGATGAGTCTGAATTGATTCAAGACTTGGGGTGTAGCTAAGTCAGAAGAGCATGTATCTAGCATGCATAAGACCCAAGGTTTGATTCCCAGTACCAGTAAACAGAAATGTTTTGACGTTTATTTTTTAAGTATTTTTATTATTTTATGTGTATGAATGTTTGCCTACATGTCTTATGTGTACCATGTGTGTACCTGGTGCTTATGGAGGTCAAAAGAGGAAGTTGGATCCATCGGGACTGGAGCTACAGACAGCTGTGTACCTCAATGTGGGTACTGGGAATGAAACCCAGGTCCTCTAGCAGAGCAGTGAGACTATTAGCCACTGTGTCAATTGTCCTGCTTCATTTTCTTATTGTTTTTCTGTATATGGGTGTTTTCCCTGCATGTACAGCTGTGCACCATTCCTGGTGCCCTCGGAGGCCAGAAAAGGGTGCTGGAAGCCCTGGAACTGGAGCTACCGACAATTATAGGCTTAAGTGTAGGTGCTGAGAATTTAACCTGGGTCCTCAGGAAGAGCAGCTAGTGCTCTTAACTGATGAACCATCTTGTTAGTCCTTTGCTTGTTTTTTAAATAATAGACCTAAGAATTTATACATGCTATGAGCCAAATATGGATGCAGCCAATCATGTGTATGCCTGTGTGTGTTCACTCTCCACTGTAATTTTTGAGCTAGTCTCTCCCTGGACCTGGAGTTTACCAATTGGTTGGCCACTGCTCCGGAGATCCACCTGTCTCTGTGCCTGTGCCTCTTCCCATCAGTGCTGGAGATCCATATACTTTACCTGCCAAACCATCTCCCGACCCACAACTACATCCATTTCTGCACATTCAAGAATGGCTCATAAGAACGAAAGATGGTTTCTAACCGTGATCATCTGAACTAAAAATAGATACTGGAAAGTCAGTTATTTCCTGTGTCCCAGAGGCTACCTGGGAAATATTTGTATTTATAAAGATACAAGACTTCCACAGAATTTTTCCTTTGCCCAGACAGACTACAGTTAACCCTCAACAGGCTACAAATATCTCCTAATTGCTATGTAAGTCTCTAGTTATGCAAAAAAGAACATGAGATCTTTGAAACAATCTTCCATATACTCATTTAATGCAACATCTGGATTTTACGCCCCAAAGACTTCTCTGCCTTTAGAGCTTCAAAATGTAGTGTCCTTTCAATGTGCAGAAGGTTGGTAACTTAGGCAAACTGTATGTACTTAAAAGTTAAGTGTAAGTTATAGAAATGCAGGCTACATTAGTTATACATGAGTATAGTGTAACTGTATAAGTATATAGTATAACTATTAATTCCCACGCAAAACAATATTAGATTTCAATCTTTTCTCAGAAAGGAAGAACCAAAGAATGCAAATTTCCAACTCCGAGAGTCCATCAAGTCAGACTCGGGTCCAGGATCTTGTTCTGCCACAGTGGTTTTTCACCACACTGCACTCCTCCAGTGAGACCTGAGTGAGATCCTAGTAACACAGTGATGCTCCAAAGTCTCTGGTTGGAATCAAAGCAGGCCCACCCAGCACTGCTCTCAGGACAGAGGTCTTTTCATTTGCATTTACCTTTTACCTTCAAGGAAGAAGCTGCATGTTGACAATACTACCAGGAAAACCATTCATTTCTTTTCTTTTCTTCTTCTTCTTTTTTAAACCAAGAACTAAAATTCACATAAATAATTTGTTCCTGGTCTTTGGAGACAGGCAGGTCCCTCATTATGCCTAGATATGTAATCTTGGGCGAGATACCTAGTCTCTGAATCTGAGTTAAAGATAAGTGAAATAGAGTTTTGAACCCCAGGATCAACAGAATTACATTTAGCGCATTAGGTGGTCCGCTAAAACCCCCAATAATTAAAAGTGATATTATTAACGCTACTGCACCTATCACTGTAGTGAATTTTGCAAATAAGGCTAGAACTCATCCCTGTCTTACAGATCTCGGTCCCCTACAACACAGCTCAGGGTGTCTGACGTTGGCCTGGGTGAGACAGGCAGCGAAGTACCTGCAGGCAGGAACTACAACAGGCCAGGCGTCCCTCTGCGCTCAAGGTCGCCTGAAACGCAATTCCAGGACAGCTGTGTGTTCAACCACCGCGGAGAGCTGGAGAGGACGCTGCGTGGCTCCCTGCGCCTCAGGGACGAGGCGCCCCCTCTCTAACAAGGGCCGCAGCTTCCAGCCAACTCTTGAAAGGTTCTCTGAAGTCACCGATGGAGGACGAGACTCCAGAGGCCAGGAAACTAAGTACTCTTTCACGGCCCAGGCCCAAACTCCCCGGGCCCCGGAGTGACGTAGCAGCCGCGCGCGAGACCCCTCATACTATTGGTCACTGCCACCCAGTGGGCGGAGCGATGCGCAACCCTGCTGCGCAGGAATCACTATCTTCGGGCCCTAAGCGCCCAAGCTCGGCTATCTCCAGGGCGACCGCGACCCGGTCACCCATTTGGCCGCGGCGTCAGAGGTACGTCATCGCCTTGCGCCATCCCGGAAGTGATTGTCCCTGCTGCCGGGTGGGTCGGGACGCAAGGCCTTCTCTGCCCTGGCGGAGGTAGGGGCACTGATGCGGTTTCTGCTCGGTTACCATGGCGGTGTTTCACGACGAGGTGGAGATCGAGGACTTTCAATATGACGAGGACTCGGAGACTTATTTCTACCCCTGTCCCTGTGGGGATAACTTCTCCATCACCAAGGTATCCTTAGGGCCCGCCGGCGACTCCGTGCTTGCGCATTTTCGCTTCCGGTGTCTCTGGCAAGCCTGAGTCTCTCACGTGTTCTTCTGAGCCCCCGCCCCTAAAGTAGTAACAAGCTGTCAGGGGTACACGGTCTGGCTCGGGGCGCAGTTCTCCCTAGCCTCATGCTTAAAATCACCCCCGTCCCCCCCCGAAGCTTCTTTGAGAAGGGAACTCGATTTTGTACCCCAGGGTTTTGGAGGCGGTCAAATCAATCTAATCTCCCTGGTTGTTTTCCGAGGTGACACTTGGGGAAAAGTTCTTTGCGTTATTACCCATCCCAAAACTTGCACATAGACATGGGAGAGGTTTGTGGGAAGACGGAAGGGAGGCTATGCTGACCGTACATTGTTTTATTTCGTCGTAGGAAGATTTGGAGAATGGAGAAGACGTGGCAACGTGTCCTAGCTGCTCGCTCATTATAAAAGTGATTTATGACAAAGTAAGGGATACATTAAAGGGGGTGGCGGTGTGAGATAATGACAAAACCTTAAAGCAGTCTGTCTGATATAAAAGGGCAGAAGAGGATTGGATTTTTGGTTTTTTGGGGGTGGGGTGGGGTGGGGTGGGGATGGGGTTATTGTTTGTTTTTTGAGACAGGGTCTTTATGTAGCCCTGGCTTTCCTGGAACTCGCTATGTAGACCAGGCTGACTTTGAACTCACAGAGCTCCCCCTTCCTTTGATTCCCAGTGCTGTGTTTAGAGGTGTGAGCCATCACGCCCGGCCTAGAAGACTACTTTCTTAACTTTATGCTAAACCAAGGGCTATTTTTTAAAAAGCTTTAAAAATTGTCAGTACGTAGCTGTATGATAATGTTATTCAAGTTTAAATTATGTAACATGTTCACTTTGGAAAGGCAATAAAGAAATTGTTCTATAATGAAAATCTAATGAAAAAGAATCAGGAATGAAAAAATATGAAAGTATTTTAGTCGATGTTCTTTCTTTTGACATTTCCCTTGTATTTAATATTTAGTTGTTTGTTCAGAGCTGCAGGATATTTCGAAAAGACTGCATTTTATTGCTTGCCTGGTTTATGCATCAACATTGTCTTGTTTGAGATAGCTCAGACTCCTAGCTGTGATTTTACAGTTTCATTTTAATTTTGTTCCTTCCTACCCAATAAGAATGACTGTAGGAAGGGGGTAAATGCTTTTATTCCCCACCTGACGTGCAGTTAATGTTTTGGAGTCTTAAGTAAGGAGCTTAACAGTCTTAAGGATGAACTCTAAAATGAGTCTAGGGTAAAGTAGTCCAGAGCACAGAGCTCTGTGAGAGGCAGGCTTTAGTTTAGACAATAATGTAGGACTTTAATGATTCATTTTTGAATTAAAATGGTCTCTGGTACGAAGAGCAACAAGGACAGACTAGGGGCTGACTCTTTGGGAATCACACTGTAGATGTGAGAGTTCTTGTGGTAGCTGGCATCAACCAGGATAAAAGACCAGAGACTGAGCTGGGGTGGTGGCCCATACCTTTAATCCCAGCATTCAGGGGGCTGAGGCAGATAGAGGTCTGTAAGTTTGAGGCCAGCCTGCTCTATAGAGAGAGTTCTAGAAAGGCTGGGACTGTTAAATAGAGAAACTCTGTCTCGAAAAAAAAAAAAAAAAGACCAAAAGCCCAGCTCCCCGCAAAAAAAAGCAAAACAACAAAAACAAACCCAAAATAAAGATCAGAGACTGAACCTCATTTTCAAATTAGATATTATTTTAGGTCAGTGTTGAGAAACACAAAGACCTATTTTTAAAGAGGCTACATATTTGAATGATCAGACAGATATTGAACTGATTAATGCAAAACCTTAAAAGATGTGACATGTTGATTTCTGGGAAGTGTTTGCTTTCTAGAAAGATGGGCACGTTTATAAGACACTGCTTATTAAATAATGAATTTAAGACTAAACTTCAACATGCTCTTAATTCTTATTCTAGTGCTGACACCAATTTTTTGAACAAAAATGAAATGCTATTGGGGCTGGAGAGATGATTAGTGGCTAAGAGCTTCTGAAAAGGCCTGGAGTTCCATTTCTGTCACCCACATTGGTGTCTCAGAGTCACCTGTAACTCTAGCTCTAGGGAATCTGATGATCTCTTTGCCCCGCCCATATACATGTGGGGTAAGACATATACATAAGTGAAAATAAAATAAATCTTTAAGTTGTTCCTTTGCCTCAAGTTGTGTTACAGAGATAGCTACTAATATCTAGTGTAGAGCAAGGGTCCTGCTAACGTTGTACAATGGAGAACAGTTTTTAGTCTGAAGTCTTAGACTTTTTAAATTTTTTGT
Source organism: Myodes glareolus (assembly GCF_982192425.1). Classification (NCBI taxonomy): domain Eukaryota; kingdom Metazoa; phylum Chordata; class Mammalia; order Rodentia; family Cricetidae; genus Myodes; species Myodes glareolus. The sequence continues at coordinate 33,357,138 of NC_142030.1, read as the reverse complement.
TGCCGTTTTTCTAATACTATAAATGGATTTTTCCAAAATTTCACATTTCGTATTGTATTAACAAATGATACAGCAGTGAAGATGTTAATGCATTTGTGCGACAGACATCTGGTGGCTAATAGCCTTTCTTCTTCTGTCTTAGGATCAGTTTATGTCTGGAGAAACAGTCCCAGCACCTTCAACCAACAAGGAGTTAGTTAAATGCTGAAGAAGCCCTTAGGAACCCAAATCCTAAGCAGCAGGCAATGAGCCCAGGTGAACGGATCAAGTGCTGAGTGAGCCACCTCTCCACAGAACAGCTGTCTGTGGCTTGCTCTTCATCAGCTGCTGAATTCTTCATAAGAAATGAGCCCGTGACGTCAGCCCTGGATTTCGTGATTACACGGCATTGGAAGGATTCCTAATTGTCCATCTGAATTTAAAGGAAGAGCCTTATGAACTGGCGCTTTTTCTTTCTCCTGGTTGCACCATTTGAACATCTTAAAACTAACTCATTTTTCTGAAAACAACATCATCCGCTTCAATCCTTAGGCTTTTTATTTTTGTTTTTAAGATTTACTTTTTATTTTTAGTGTGTGTGTGTGTGTGTGCGTGCGCGCGCGAGTGCGTGTGTGTGTGTGTGTGTATGTCTGTCCATTTGTGTCAGGCCATGTGTGTGTTGAGTGCAGCTGCTCAGGAAGGCCAGAGGCATCGGGTCTCCTGGAACAGGAGTCGCAAATGGTTGTGAGCCACCCGACGTGGGTGCTGGGACCCAGACTTGGGTCCTTGGAAAGCACTACATGGTCTTAATCTCTGAGCCATCTTTGCAGCCTGCAGGGTCCTTATTTTAAAAGATTACATTTTGATGGAGCTGTGGAGCTGATTCGGATGAGGCCTTTCTCTGTCATTTGCTTTGTTGGAAACCTAGGGGAATGTGTGCCTTTCCTGCTGCTGTGCTCTGACTTTGGCAGCCAGCCGCCCTGACCTTGCTGTGACTGCATGGTTCGTGTTAGCAGTCATTCCTGTTGCTCTTCGTGCACAGAGTTCAGTACTGTGAGGCCACGGTTTCTCTATAGCTTACAGTTAGTGACTGAGGAGGGCCAAGCTTGAGGGCAATAGTGAAAGGAACAACTCCTGATACTTGGTGCATCCCTTACGTTAGGACAGGAGAAAAAGAAACACAGTCAATGGAGAAAAACTGCTGTCAGTGAGAGGCGTGAAGTCTGCCAACTTGGCAAATGAAAGTGCATGAATAATTTTTCCAGGCTGGAGCAAGTATTTCTGTATCTGGGCCTTTATTTCTTGAAATGACTGAGGGACCGCATTTCAGACGGGTTAGGTTGAGTCTTCACATAGCAGCAGTTGTAACATGTCCCAGCCTGTGTGACCGCTAGTCCTCATAAGTGGCACCTCCACAGCAGAGCATGAGGGCACGCCTAATAAGCCTGCACATAATGAGGAGAAATGAGAAAAACTCTTCCCTCACTGCGGTCTGAGAGTAGCAAAAAGTCAGACTCAGTTGTGCAGAAGTTTGAGAAGTTTCTGTAAACACAGCTTTTCTGTGAATGCATAGACTTGAAAGTACACTGGTATCCAGCACATTAGGGTGTGACTCCTGCACCTGAAAAAGCCAGTAGGGACTGAAGAGAAGGCTCATGAATTAAGAGCACAGGCCCAAGAGGACCTGTGTTCAATTCCCAGCACTTGTGTAGTTCACAGCTGTTTGTAACTCCAGTTCCTGGGGTTCTCATGCTTTCTTCTGACCTCTGGACACCAGGCATGCATGTGGTACACAGACACAGACAAAACACCCATACAACTAAATAAAATTCTTTTTTAAAAAGAAAATAGCCAATAAATACATTGTACCCACTCAATGGGGGCTTAAATTAAAATATATAACCGGGTTGGTTTTTTTTAACCAGTGAGTAATGTACAGTTCTATGTAGCCATTAGGCTGAGGCAAAGTAAGTTAAAAGCTGCCAGAAGTGTGTTGTACATCTTATGTTACATTTCTTTTTTCTTTTTCTTTTCTTTTCTTTTTTTTTTTTTTTTTTTTTGTCAGAGGTGGGGATGTGTTGAACCTCGAGCCTTGCACATCCTGGGCAAGTGCTCTAGTTCTGGTTTGGATCTCCAGCCAGCCCATTTTTAATAGGATAGGAAATCTTACTGCTGTTTGATGCCCCCCCCCCCCCAATGATCTTAGAGAGCAGTGCCACTGCTCAGTTGGACAAAACAGGGTACTGGTGAGAATGAGCTACACAGAGACTGTCCCGTGCTCAGATCAGTGGCCTTGGAAATTCCACTAACAGGCTTTCTCTGCTGTGAACACAGTGGAGCAGAACAGAGTCTGATGTGAGTCACCTCAGGAGAGAAAAGCATGAGCAGACTCCCGGCCAGTGATTGGTTGAAGTGGGTGTGCTTTTGTCTTAAAGCAACTGAGCAAGTTTAAAAACTACCAAAGGAATACCAGCTATTAGTCCTGTATTAAACAGAAAGAACTAAGGCCATTCAGATATGACTGGACTCCCAAGCATTTCCGAGGCTCCGTGAGTGGACCTTGAGCTCTATAGGCCTACGGATTCCTCGTCTGTGCGGTTAGGATAGTTGGGTGATTTCAGCCATCAGTTCTCATTTTAGATGTGGCTCCTTGCCAGGACTCAAACCTTTATAAACTCCAAACCATGAATCACAGCCGATGGGAGCTCCACTCTTCTCCCATAGCATTATCATACTTGAGAGCTTGAAAAGTTTTAAGTCAAATCAGTCAGTGGTGGCATACACCTTTAATCCCAGCACTCAGAAGGTAGAGGCAGGCAGATCTCTGTGAGTTTGAGACCAGCCTGATCTACAAGAACTAGTTCCAGGACAGGCACCAAGCTACAGAGAAACCCTGTCTCGAAAAAATCAAAAAAAAAAGGAAAAGGAAAAAAAGTTTTTAAGTCAGTCTTTCAAAGGATTCTACACATATGTTTGCAACACATTCATATACAGCCAACAATTTTGTAGCCTTGTATGTATTAATTTATTAGAATGACTTGTATTGCTAGGCTAATAAAATGAGATCATGCAAATTCATATTTTTGTGAAGCTTTTTTTTCTCCAAATACCAAAATTTTACGTTTAAGGTTTTTGGTGTCATGATTTTACCTAAGATAGAACTCTTAACTTTGGGCCATTGTAAGTGGATTATGGATGTTGTGATTGAAGTCTGGACTGGGTTTTGAGGTTCTTGGCCTCTTCAAGGAACTGAAATAAAGGCTCAAACATCGCAAAAGTACCCAGGAAACTTACTTTAAAGAGAAACCACTGTCCTGATTAGAATGGAGGCCCCGTGGGAGAACATACTCAAGGGCTCCAGGTTATTGTTGGCTTCTTTTCATGGGGTCTTAGAAGGAGGTGTTTGCTTAGGAGGGATGTAGTTTGGATGGTTCTCCATTTTGACTGACAGACTAAATTACATAACCACTTCTATACTGTGCTTGCACCCAACATGTGTATGATTTGAATCACGCATACTGCATGCTCTGTAGTCATTGGACAGTAAAGAAAGAGAGTTATCCCCTACAGTTTACTTGGAGGACAGTCTATTTTACTGTGCACCCAAAACTAGCGTAGGCAATGTTGCCTTGTTGTAGGGTAGAGATCAAAAGATAACTCACAGTGCCGACTCACAGTGGCTGAAGTCGGAATTGAGTCTGCATTAGCCTCGCTGGGGACCGACTGGAGAGAGTCACTTCTCCCAGAGCACTGCTGAATGCATTTTACACGGGGATTTTAAAGGCAAAGAACACAGTAAAGTAAGCAAGCAGTTTAACAAAAAACCAAAACCATGCAGTTAACTAGGGCTTTTGGACCCAAGTTCCTAGAATGGTGCTTGGGTACTTTCCCACGGGATCTTTCATAGCAGGAACAGAAGGGGGTGTCTTAGGGTTTCTGTTGCTGTGAAGAGACACCATGACCACGGCAACTCTTATATAGAAAAGCCTTTAGTTGGGGTGGCTCACTTAAAAGTTAAGAGGTTCAGTCTATTATCATGGTGGGACATGGCAGTATACAGGCAGACATGGTACTGGAGCAGTAATTGAGATTCCTACATCTTGCCAGCATCAGGAAGTGGGCAGTATTCTGAGCATATGAGACTTCAAAGCCCACCCATATGATGATATACTTTCTCCCACAATGCCACACCTACTTCAACAAAACCACACCTCCCATAAATACCACTCCCTTTGGAAGTCATTTTCTTTCAAACCACGGGGATGGGGGTTTGGGGTGGTCACTTTCAGGTTAAATCAAATATGGTTCCAGATGAGATAAGAGGTGTAGTGATAGGAGCAGTGGGCTGCATTCCTGCCGCCTGGCTCACACACAGCTAGCTTTACACCCGAAATGACAACATACAAATTGTATTCATTCAAACACTGCCTGGCCTCTTACTGGATAACTCTTACATATTATAAGATAAATCTGTAGCCTCTTACTGGATAACTCTTACATATTGATCTAACCCATTTCTAATAATCTGTGTAGCACCATGAGGTGGTGGCTTACCGGGAGGATTCTAACCCACCTCTATCTTGGGCAGGAGAAGCATGGCGACTGCCTGACTCTGCTTTCTTTCTCCCAGCATTCAGTTCTGTCTACCCTGCATACCTATCAGGCCAAGCAATTTCTTTATTAATTAGCCAATGAAAGCAGCAGATAGATAGAAGACCCTCCTACATCAAAGAGGGAGGAACCTTTGCTTTGTCAAAGGCCTCCCTACTTTTATTCCTGGCTATAACCAGAATATGATTTAATAGAATGTTTAATGTTGATGGTTGTTGAGCAGAAGGTAAACGTATTCTATTGTTTAGAGTGGGGTGTGCACATAGTACATGCAGGTAATGGTCTTGGGTAATCACATGCACTATTAGAAGAGAGGTTTGTGATGTGGGAGAATTGTCTGTATTCTGTCAATCATATTTTAATAAAACGCTGATTGGCCAGGCAGGCAGTATAGGCGGGAAAACCAGACAGGAAGTAGAGGTGATGCAATGAGAACAGGAGAATTCTGGGAAGCAGAGAGGTTCCTCTGTCACTCCTGCACAGACCACCGAAGAGGCAGCATGTAACTTGCCCAGCTGAGAAAGGTACGGAGCCATGTGCTAACATAGATAATGATAATGGATTAATGTAAGTTACAAGGACTAACAAGAAGCCTGACCGAATGGGCCAATCAGTTTATAACCTTATGGAGTCCTGTGTGTGATTTCTCCTTGGGAGTTGCCGGTTGTGAGGTACCGGACGGGACAGAAACCCCAACAAGCCGGCCCCCTCATGTTACAGGTTTGCATGGCCCAAACTCAAGCCCTAGGTTGCTACGCTATTCCCTGTGCTTGCTTGTTTCATGGACAGTAGTATTCTTAGATAAGAATTTGCTGTTTTTTTCTAGTTTGATGATTTGGATTTGGACTCTGGGTTTTCTTATTGTTAGTTGAGGAATATAGTTTTGAGTCTAGTTTCAGTAAGGCAAAGAGGTTGGTGCTCTTACAAGAGTAGTTGAACGCATGGCTGGGAAAGAAGGTTGATGTTTAAGGCCAATGAGCAAACCCTTGTTGTGAGAACCCAGCTGTGGAAATAGTAGACTGGTGTTCTAGTTATTGCTCTGCTGCTGAAATAAAACATCATGACAAAAGGCAACCTAAGGGAGGGTTTATTGTTTATGGTCACAGAGGGAGAATCCAGAATAGTGGAGGAGGCATGACAGTAGGCAGCCGGAGCAAGAAGCTGAGAGATTATCTTAAACCACAAACTCAACAAAGCAGAGTGAACTGAAAGTGGGGCTCTCAAAGCCTGTCACCATGGCAGTGATACACTTTCTCCAGCAAGGCCAAAGCACCACCAGCTGAGGACCAAATGTTCAAATGCCTGGGGCTAAAAAAACCAATCAAAACAAGGTATTCTTTGTCTTCTTGGCTCTTTGTTTTGTTGTTTTTTGGAAAGAAAAAGAATATGAAATTAAGTGGGTAAAAAAGTGGGAAGAGCTGGGAGGAGCTGCGGGAGGGGACATCACGATCAAAATGTAGTGTGTAATTTTTTAAATTAAAAATAGAAAATAATAGCCCGGTGGTGGTGTAATGGATTAATTAATATTGCTGTGAGTCCCCAAGTATTTGCAGCAGCAGAAACACTACAGGTCAAGAGGCGGCAGTGGGTAGCGGGTCCCGAGAGCAGTCAGTCCCAGGTAGGGAGGGCATGAGACCACGCTGCAGATCTCCGAACAGCGACTTGTCCTGGGCAGGGAACCACGCAGCTGGCAAGAGACAGATACATGAATAGGCACGCCATGCAGAGTGAGGTTGTTTTTAAATGGTCACACCTGCTTTGCACGTGGCACATGGCCTCAGCCACACACATTACATGTAGGCCTGCAATGGACCTTTACCAAGAGCCAGCAGGACCACTGAGGCTGACCTGGTGTTCACAGTGGGAGATTCTCTAGCTGAGTGGCCTCTGGCTCACGCCCTTAGATGCCATTTGTCAGAGATCAGTCTCAACAAAATACCTCTCACCAGGGTAGAGGCGTGGGGATTTAGAAATCACACATGCCCAAGGACACAAAGCTGGGCATCATCTCCACAATACACAGAATAAGTTAATATTCCAATGTCTACCGTAAGTATCCATATGAAGGTATTCACATCAAAATTGAGATGCAATATGTCGGATGGGGAGACCTAGGCCAAGCTCCTGCTCTTCTTCCTAGTTGCTGGATGAGTCACATCCAGTGTTTGTTGCCCTGATCCCCTGATGTGTCTCATTTGTATCCAACAATGTACTGCTAGATGCTTTCAGGAAGGCAGCTCACACTTTGGTGTAGCAGATACCACCACAGCTAGAATCTTGAACTTTTGACCTTGAACAAACGTCTCCTAACACGTAGTTTAGATACTCCCAACCAGAGTGTGATCTACTGATGGTTGATACATATGGCTTGATTAAGTGTCCTCCACACTATGCTGAGTTACAGGAGGTAGGGGGCAAAAACTAATGAAATTGGACGCAGAAACCTTTCTGAAAGCTTGATAAAGTATCAAACGTTAACAGTTACCCCCGAATGGATAAACAGTATCCATTCAGTCAGTCAAGAGCAGAAAGCATTTTGTTGCCGTTGATAAGCACTAACCCTAATGCGCAGGGGAGTCTGGGGTTTTGTTCTGAGGCAGCATCTCCCTGGGTTGCCGGAAACTCTACAGACACCCGCTTCCCACTTCCTCCGAGCGTTGGAATTAAAAGGTACGCACCAGCACCACCACTCACGGCTTTCTATTTACTATTTTCTTGACAGAATCTCACTATTTACTTTTCTTTCCCCAACGGAGAGTATCCGAAAACTAGAATTGTATTACAGAAATCTTGAAGTGGGAATGATATTCTCGACAAGTGACCCGAAGGGCCCTGTGGCTCGTTAACGGATGGAGGTTTTGTTCTCTCTCCCGAACGCTCACCTTACTCATCAGCAATTTTAAGGAATTACCGCGTGGTCATAAAAAGGCAGAAGGAAGGCCTGACCTTGAACAAGAACCATCTGTTCCTGTTTTCCTTGTTGCTCACGTGGGCTCAATGGGTCAGACAGAGCCAGGGGCAAAGAGGCCAAAGAAACACCGGTCACTTCGGTTAGCCTGGGTTTCTCTAACGAGGAACAGTGATAGGGGCGTCGAAGAAATGATTTTTAAGGCCCCCTTCTGCTCTGTGCAGATGTGGCTTTGAGTAGGTTATTTCTAGCTGATTTCTGTGCTTGGGTGAAATTATTTGTCTGCCTGAGGAGCCAAGAGTGAATAAGTGAAGTCTAGGCAATTCTCACTCGAGCCTGTAGGGGGAGCCAGAGTTCAGCTGTGTTGACAGCTCAAGGCCAGGCCAGCTCGCAGCAAGACCTGCACAACCTAAAGAATCTCTGGGTCCATGTGTTCTCATTCCCAAGGGGCAGCCTACTTAATGTGAATTTCTGGAGCAACTGACATTCAGTGGACCTTCATCCGGAGGTCTGGAGCAAACAGTTGTTAGTAACTACTGGTCTTAGTGATATTTTCCATGGTCTGTCTCTAAAAGTCCCAGAGGCTATCAGGGCTTCTGTGTCATAAACTGGCTCTGCCCAACATGACGACCCTAAGTACATGTGGCTTTTCCCACTCAAATGATGTTTAAGAAATCAATTCCTCCATTGTCATGTCATCATATTTCACGTGGACGTAAACATAAACTATGCCTTGAGGCAGTTTCTGTGGCGTTCAGGGGCCTCTCTCTCCCTGGGAGGCCAGGGAAACCTTTGAACATGGAGTGTGGTTGGAGAAAGAACACTAGAGCATGTCCTCAGAGGTTCTTTTTCTGCCCCTCCCTCTTTCTGGCTGCGCCTGTCATGATGTTCTGCTTTCACCACAGGCCCAGAAACGAGAGCCAGATGAGCATGGACTAAACCCTCTGAACCCAGGAGCCTAAAGAAACCTTCCCTTCTTTTAAATAGTTTCAAGTGTTCGTCACAGAGACGCGTGTGCCGTCACAAGTATATGTGGAACACGGTGAGAGGGGCTGGGGAAACTGTGTCTGTTATTAATGCTGACTGCTCCCCACAGGGGTACAGAGAGTTCTGTCCTGCCCTGATACTGCTCTCTCTCTCTCTCTCTCTCTCTCTCTCTCTCTCTCTCTCTCTCTCTCTCACACACACACACACACACACACACACAGACACACACAGACAGACACATAAACACACTGTCTCTCATACACACACAGAGAGACAGACAAGGAGACATATAGACCCTCCCCACACACATATCTCTCACACACAGACAGACAGACACATAGACACTCTCTCACACATATACATTCACATACACAGACGTATAGACCCTCACACACATATATACACATACACACAGACACATAAACACTCTCTCACACACACATACACTCACACACAGAGACAGACACATAGATACTCTCACACACATATACACTCACAGACAGAGAGACAGACACACACATACTCTCTCACACACACAGACACATAGACACTCTCTCTCTCACACACAGACAGACATATAGACCCTCACACACACACATATATATATACACATACACACAGACAGACACATAAACACTCTCTCACACACGGACAGACACATAGACATTCTCACAAACATATACACTCTCTGTCTCTGTCTCTCTCTCTCTCACACACACACACACGCACGCACACACATATACACTTTTGAAAACCAGTAGTCTTTCACATCTTTTGTCTCAATAGGAAATTGATTTCAGGGTTGGTGTCTAATATGTGATGGAAAAGCTGTGCTGTGGTCACAGCCTCACAGAAGAGAATAATTCAGCTGTCGGAGCATGCAGGGACACCAGAGCAACTGGTCACAAACCCCATAGGATGAATTCTGGCCTGGCGGAGGGAAGTATTTAAAAAAGCATGCCCTTGCTGCAAACATAGACAGGCCTCCCATTCCCATCTATCCTGCTCTCTGGGATCTGTGTGCCAGTTTTCACTCCAAGGAGCTGAAGGTTCCGCTGACCTAGGGTGGTGAATGTCCCGCTCTGTGCCCCAGCTTGGTGATCCTCATATGAAATGTTCCCCCAGCTTCAGATGCTGAGGGCTTGGTAGTCAATGGGTTCTAATCAATGGAGTGGTCCTTGATGAGTGATTGGGAAGTGGTGAAGAGGGGCTGTGGAGAAAGTGGGGATGGTAGAGGCTGCATCTTGGCCTGGCCCTTTGCTAGAAGGCTCTTTCCCCTGCTTCCTGTCTGCGATGAGGTGAACAAGCTCCTCCGTCACACACTGTGTTAGGTGTATGTTCTGCCAAGCACATGGGGTAGGACCCTCTAGACCTATGAACCAAGTACACCCCTCTCTCCCTAACACCTTCCCATTAGAGTGATGAGCGAGAGGAGTGATGAAAACAGGCCCTCACCCTCAGCCAGACGTCCTCTTCCTGCTTCTCTGTCTGGCTTCACAAACAATGGTGCCCTGTGGCAGACTTTCAGAGGCACTCAGACAGCCATGCCCTGCTTTTAGTGACCCTGAGTAGGAGAATGGATGCTCAGGGCACCAACCCTGTAAAGCTGGAAGGATATATTGCAGCACAAGTTCTAATGGGTCTTAATAATCAAAGCCCAGAGTCAGATATTGGGGAAAATGCTGAGAGATCGGAGAGATGGAGAAAAAACGCAGCCACCTTACCTATCAACTTCCCAGTTGAAAAGAAAGTGAGTTCCTCTCTCCTTCATTTCCTCTCTCTGCCCAGCTATTTCACTTCCTGTCTGTGTGTACAAACCTCCAGACCGCTGTGGTTAGCTAGTGGTTAGATCCACCCTCTGATCTCAGGCAAGTTTTATTTGTACAAGATATCACCATATGTCCCATTCTGCCTAAAAATTAAAAAAGGTTATAAATAATATAAGAAAAACTATATACAATAAGAACAATAACTATATATAATATATATAGTAAATATTTCAACAATGCTTCTTCCATTAACAAATTACAAATTTAGAGAAAATATTCCTTATCTATCTTACCTCGGTGAGTCTAAAAGTTGTACCTAATTTACTTTCTATCCTAACTTGCATTACCAAAACTATCTTTTTATGTCTTTTAACCTTATCCACGTTACATTTCTTTAGTGAATTCTTTTCCTAATCTGGTAACAAGAAAAACTATAACTATAAAGTCTTTAACTCCATGAGAGACACAAGAAGGAAATAATATTACCTGACTAAGCAGGAAGCATAAACAAGTGACTTTGAAAGAAATGTGAGAAATGACAGAAACAGCTGGTTGCCTGGACAGTCACCCAAGGTTCCTTTGTAATGCTGGGGCACCCATCTTCAGCCTGTAGGCCTAGCATATCTGACAGACTTTTCTGCACAGCAGGATATTTTGAAGGGCGATCCTACCTTGTCTTGGCAAAGTTCGACAGTTCTTTCTTTGTGTCCTCTTTGTCCAAAGTGTATAGCATATTGTCAGCAGTCGAGGCAAGAACACTGTTTTACCCAGTGACTAACCTTTGTCATAAGGAAAATAAACTCCATGTGGAGTTTCTTTTTTTTGACACCCATTATCTTTTCTGAAGTAGTTTGATGCTGTCAGGAGCAGACATGTCTCACTGTAATAAAAAAAGAAAAGAGCCTGTATTATTAAAACATCCTAACTGTCATATTATATAGATCTCTGAAGTGTTTGAAGGTGCCTGGTAAAGTTTCATCATGATGAGATGTTTGATGGGGCTGGGAGGTCAATAAATGAGTGGTTGATAATTTTGATTAATGGGTATTTTTTTTCCCGGATGATTGTCATTAAGTGTTTCTATAGTTGAATAACAAGGATGATTTTTCATATCATTGGTCGTAGTTAAAGTCTATGTAGAAATTATGACAGAATCTCTTTATATTTTAAGTTTATTGATTTCATTAGGTTATCTAGGTACTTCATTGAAACCTTCTATTTATGATGGGTTATGTTTAATTATTAGTGAGTGTTCAGGTTGTTTAGTGGTATTAGGTTTTGGTGGGTCTTTTTTAGTATTAATAGTATTTTTGATTTATTTGGGGGGCATATTAGTTGTATTTGGCTATACCACTGCTATATCTATGGAGGAGTACCCTGAAACCTGAGTATCTAGTTGATTGATGCTGGGGACCTTATCAATTAGTATTTTTATGAAAGTGGGAATATTACTTTTAACTAACTACTTTGAGGGGATTGAGATGGTTCAATATTGGAGTTCAATAGTTTAGGTGAGTGAGTGGTTTATGATAGTGATGGGTTGGGATTAATGGCTGAAGGGGTGTTGGGGTAGCTGCTTTATATAGTTGTTCTGTATGATTAATAGTGGTTTTTTGCCTGAACTTTATTTATAGGTGTATTTATTATTATTGAGGTTACTCAGGGTAATTAAATGCTTAATAGAACTGGAATAGATAGAAGTGTGATTAGAAATGACAGGAAATATAGTTTAATTATTCCTTTTTGGTTACTAAGAGTTGTGGAGGTATAGGTGTGGAAGGTAGAGGTGATTTTGGGAATAACTTTTTCTAGTCAGATTAAGTTTAGTAGGGTTGGGGCTGTTTTAAAGCTTATGTTGAGTGTTTTGGTGGGGAGGATACAGTGTATAATTATTGGGAAGACATATAGGGAAGTCAAAAACAGGTTGGCAGGTGAGGGTTTATTTGCTGAAAAGTTAGTGGTTAGGTTGTTAAGTTCTAGTGAGATAGGAAATCCTGCAATAGTGACTAGTAATGCTATAGTTTTTAAGTATCATGATATTGTTATGATTTGGATAGGTGGTGGTGGTACGTTGTGTGAAATGAAGAAGCCTGCTATAATGCTTCCTAGAGCTACATGTTTAATTGAGTTTATTGGTAATGGGTCATTTTCATTAATAATAATTGAGAAAGGGAATTGAGGGTTAGTTATTAAATCAAAGTAGATAATTCATATACTGTAAATGGCTATTAGTGAGGTGGCTACTAATGTAATTAAGAAGGCTCAGGTGTTGGTGTAACAGGTATTAACAGCCTCAATGACTAGGCCTTTTGAGTAAAAGCCTGTGAGGAAAGGCATTTCTGTGGGGGCTAGGCTGCTGACAGTTAGGTATGAGAATGTAAATGGTATGGATTTTGCCAGGCTACCTATTTTTCAGATGTCCTGTTCATCATTTAGGCTATGGATAATGGATCCAGAGCATGTAAATAGTATAGCCTTGAAGAATGCGTGTGTACAGATGTGTAGGGAAGCTAGGTGAAGTTGATTCATTCCTAGGGTCACTATTACTAACCCTAGATTGCTTGATGTGGAGAATGCTATGGTTTTTTGATGTCATTTTGGGTTAATGTGCAAATTGCTGTGAATAAGGTGGTGATTGAGCCTAGACATAGTATGGCTGTTAAGATTGTGCTGTTGTTAGAGGTAATGGGATGAAATCGGATTATTAAGAAAATGCCTGCTACAACTATGGTGCTTGAGTGGAGGAATGCAGAGACAGGAGTTGGTCCTTCTATGGCTGATGGGAGTCATGGGTGAAGTCCGAATTGTGTTGATTTACCTGTGGCTGCGATAAGGAGTCCTATTAGTGGGACGATGTTTGGGTTGTCTATTAGGAAGATTTGTTGTAGCTCTCAGGAGTTGGAGTTTAGGCAGCATCAGGCTATTGCTAGAACGAAGCCAATATCACCGATGTGGTTATAAAGAATGGCTTCTGTGTTTGCATCGGCTCTACCACATCATCAACCAATTAGTAAGAAGGATATGATACCGACACCTTCTCAGCCGATGAAAAGTTGGAATAAATTGTTGGCTGATGTAAGAATAATTACAATAATAAGAAACAGTAATGAGTACTTGATGAATTGATTTCGGTGTGATTCTAAGTACCATGTGGAAAGTTCTATAATTGATCAGGTGACAAATAGAGCTACTGGGTAGGAAAATAATTGAGAAGAAGTCAAATTTGAAGCTTAGTGATAATTTAATAGTGCTAATAATAATTCAGTGTCAGTTGCCGATTAGCAATTCTGTGTTGTAGTTAAAAAATGAGGTTAGTGGAATAAGGCTAATAAAGAATATATATATGATGTGTAAGTTTACATAGTTGGGGAAACATAAATTTAATTGTATTAGTAAATTAAATAAGTATAGGGAAAACGAGTAACATGAAGATAAGTAAAATTGAGGATGTAATTGTGTTCATTACTTTCATTTGGAGTTGCACCAATGTGGCCCAAAATCATAACAGAAAGCCCCTAATGGCCCTGGGTGTCACAACATTGATGGAACTAGGGGTGGCCGGGACTGCCTAGGCACCTCATCCCTGGTGATTTTACAACAAGTAATGGAAATAATTCTCTCACAGTTGGCACCGACCTTAGAAAAGACAGAGACTGCATTACGTTATTTACAAAAGTCTTTGGATTCCTTAGCAGGGGTAACCTTACAACATAGGAGAGGCTTTGACTTGCTGTTTATGGAACAGGGAGGAATTTTCAGGGCACTTGAGGAAGAATGTTGCTTCTGTGCAGACCATTCAGGATAGTTACAAGAACCCTAGATGAGTTAAGAAAGATATTGATTTGTTTAAGTCAAAGACCCCCTGTGAGATCTGGTTTAATGGGTCTCCATTGCTTGCCACACTCCTCTCTTCCCTAATTTGGCTGATGACTATTTGTTTATTGGTATGTCCTTTTGGCCCATGCATTCTCCAAAGGCTGAAACAAGCATTCCAAAAACAGATACAACAGGTACAACTCATGGCCCTTCAAGTACATTATGATAGGCTCGATACATCTCACCCCATGGATAAACTCTCAGTTTGAGGGTATCAGGCCGAAACTCCAGATAGGGGTGGCACTGACCCATACTCTCTCCCCAGTGGGCTATTCTGGCTTGGTGACTGGGGTAGAGGATGGGATATAAAACAAAAAAGGAGAAGATGTTGGACCAAAATTATCTCAGGGCCTATACACCAAGGCCTGTAGGACAGGGAAAGCCTGTCTCAAGTTGAAGGATAGTCTCAAAGCTACCAAGTGAGGATATGACAGCAAAATCTAGGTAGATGCCCCTCCAGCCAGAGGGAGGGCTTGGCTGTTTCTCATAGGCTGGAGGTACCCCCACATCACACGATGTCACTTAACCTATATAAGATGGCACTCACAGTAATAAAAAATTGAGTTCCTGCTTTGACTTGCCTCCCTGTCGTGTCTGATTGTCTTGCGTCATGGGGCTGCAGAACAGGCAGATTGCACACTTACCTTTCCCTGGGGAATAAGGCCAAGGAGGCTTGGCAGTAAGGTAGTTTCTAAAACTATTGGTCGGTTTAGGGGCACAAAATTCCTAACAAAGGGCCACTAGCAAATGACAAGGTGTCTTCAAGGACAAGAAGCTCCTAGGAACATCTGGACCTTGTTAAATTTTAGGGCCCTGCTCCCTAGCTCCTTAATTGGCTATTTTAAGGGCATCTGTTCAAATTCTGCTGTCACAGCACATTTATTGAGCTGAGATCTGCCCCAACTCATTATACGACTAAGATGAAGCCCCTTCTTTAAAATGGAGTTTGCAAAGTCAGGTAGGTCCTCATAGGGCCACATAAAGAAACTAATTTGAAGGGAATATGAAGGGCACCCTAGGAAACGGCACCCACTTTTAAGTCTTTCTCAGCTCTACCTGGTCTCTCTGAGACTCCTTTATTCAGACTGGCAGCTTCTCAGTCCCTGGAGTGATTTCTTGTAGAATATTAGTTGAAGTTATGTTACATTCTTTTATGCTGCAGAATATTTTTTCCCATTCTTTTTACATTTTTATTAAAAAGAAAAAATTCACTTATTAATAAGTGATACTTAATGGTAGTCATTAAATTAATGTTTGAAGGTTGGGTGCACAAGTTCTCATGCATACACATATGTATTATGTATATGTATTTCCTTTTCAACATATTCAGTAACTCCAGTTCAATGTGGAATCCATTGCCCTCTTCTGGTCTGTATGGGAACTGCATGCTTGTTTTTCTTAGCCAACAGACAAACTACCCATACACATAAGTTAAAAAGCACATGAATCTGAAAACAATGTGTGAAATAGGTAGTCAAGGTAAGAGCACTGTAAAAGACACTGTGTCTCAATGTGTTTTAGAAGGTTATGTTCTTTGCATTGCCATTATAACCAGTGCTATAATTCAAGGAAAACAGAAGCAGATAGCTTTGGGTTTCCCTATTTTTTTATACTCCAGAAATGAAGGTCCTCATTTCCTGAGATGCATTAGAAAACATAGGTTAGCCAGGCGGTGTGGCACAGGTCTTTAATCCCAGCACTCAGAAGGCAAAGGCAGGTGAATCTCTGTGAGTTCGCGGCCAGCCTGGTCTACAAGAACTAGTTCCGGGACAGGCTCCAAAGCTATAGAGAAACCCTGTCTTGAAACACCAAAAAAAAAAAAAAAAACCCAAAAGTACAAAAAGAAAATGCAAGTATATTTCTCAACAATATTATATGTACAATCTCATCATTGACAAGTGTATATCTAGATCTGTTTTTTTTGAGTAGCTAATATGTGACGTCAGGTGACAAATATGGATCTTTTTTGCAACATGAAGTGGGTATCTATGGAGTAGGCCATGACATCACATTCAGGACACCTCCCCTTTGTAGCCCTGTCTGGCTGGGAACTTACAACGTGGCCAAAGACACCTGGAGACTGAACAGATAGATCCATCTCTGCCTACTGAGTTTTGCAGTTCCAAGAGCGTATCACTACGCTTGATTAAAAATCTAGTTTAAGAATGAAGAGTTAGAAATTGCTTTTTTATTTATGAAAATACAGTCATTTGACTCAATGGGGTTTTAAACAGGGGATGCAGTATATGCAGTATATATAGCCTTAGCAAATATCAAATAAAAAACAAGAACTAAAGAACCAAGATATAACAAAACCTCAAATGATAACAAAGAAAACAAAAATCTTAAGGCAAACAAACCTAAACCCAAAAATCAAGCAAAGAAATTACACTAAAGAACATTTTCTTCATGCAGACTGAGTAGCACGGTTCCACCCTATGGTCAGCTTTGGGCACAAATAGGAAGGCAGGCACAGATTGTCATAATCTTTTCAAGACAAGTGCAGCCAGGCCACTTTGGGGCTTTGAAGGTCAGGCACCCAGTTATCTTAGACTCATTCACAGCCACAAGCTTTCAGAGTAACTGGGCAGAGCGATATCCTCCCTCCTTGCTGCTGTGCCTCACTTTTTGGGGGATGTCTGCTTCTTCATCATTCTTGATGGGGTGTTCTGTGTGCCAAGCTTCTTTCTGAGGGTTTTTACTCCAGAAGCAGTGAGCCAACAGGCACAAGGCTCAGATTAGGGATAGATCACCTATAGATAGGAGGTTGATATTTGCCTCAATGCTGAGTCTACAGTTAGAAAGGCATGTCTTGGTCTGAGGAGGTCTTGATCTTATAGTGGAGCAATGGGTTTGGGTTGTCTGTGGCTTCCTTCGGCCTCCTCAGTCCTCCAAAGGGTGCTGTGAGAGAAGAAAAGGCGATCAGATTCAGAAGCTCCTTACTCTGGATCCTTACACTGGCTAGACACAACCAGGGTCTATTCACACATAGGAAGCCAGAGTCAAGGAAGAACATCCACCCCACAAGTCCCATGGGTGCTGGGATGGGATGCAATGGTGGCTCACCTGCCTGTGCCCCTTAGTGCTCCTGCTGCAGCAGCTCTGTTGGCGGGAGGCTCTCATCCTGTGCGGAGGGTTGCTCTGGCTCACGTTGGAGATTCTCTGACCTGGAGGAGGAAGGCAGTTAGGGGATCTGCCATGTCAGCTGCCAAGCTGTGACCTCACAAAAATTAAATTATGCCTGACACTCAACATTGCTCTTTTGACAGTTGTCATTGTTTGTATCCCTAAGAAAGGAATGTCACAGAGCAGCTGGGCCTTGAATTTCTTCCAGCCTTTAACAAGTGTCACAAGTTGCTATGGGTGCGGTATGTACTGCGTGCTATGAGAGAGGACAGGACTTTCGCCTGCAGTCCAGGGACATCAAGATGATCAAAGTAATAGCCTGTTAAAGGCATGGATGACAGCATACCAAAGAAACACACAGTGTTCATGGGGGGCGTGCTCCTGGAACACCTCATTTTAGAGACAGAACACAGCCTTGCAGCTTAGACAATGGGACAACATCATGGAGCATGCTCTTGTCTCCTACCTGGAAGGAGCCTTGTACCCAGGCAATGAAATATGGAGCCTGTCATGGTGGAGCCACCTTTCCTGAGATGTGTATCTGAGAACATGGGCCCTTCAGGGGCTCTTTAGTTAAAGAAAATACCCTCGTTTCCCTTAGGACCCCAAGTGGGAATCTACATTCTGGTTCTCTAGAGGATTCCTTTGCTCAACACTCTGTGAAGTTCTGACCAATCCTGCAGCAGAGACATCTGTCTGGGTTCATCCTGTCAATGATGAACCTATTATATCCATAATACAATTTACATGGCAAATGGCCAAAGAATAAAGACAGCCAGGGTTACATCTAATCGTGACCAAGGGTGGGACTTCAACCCTACAGGTTATGACCCTCAGTGAAAATGTCATTTTATTCAGGCATGGTAAGTAACACCTTTACTGCCCAAGGCTGCAGAGGCCAAAGAAATCAGAGCTCTGTGAGTTCAAGGAAAGTCTTCTTGGAATAAATCAGAGAACTCAGAAGGGAGCGAGGAGAACACAATTCTGCAGACACACTGAATATCAATCATACGATTTCCTAGAGGGAAGTTCTTCCCTGGACCTGAAGTGTTATTTCCCTGGTGATGACTGGGAGTGTTGCCCATAGGCAAAGCCCACAAAAGGCAAAGTTCTGAGGTAGAAGAGTCACACCTGCACCCAACTACCAACTCCCAGCCTGGTCTCAAACCTCATCTTGGAGACAGTCACGTGATGCTGCAGATTTACTGCCAAGTTCTTTTCCTGGTTGACGAGCTCCCTCTGCTTCACTGGGGACTGCAGACTTTCCTCCAGTCTCTGCTTCTCCTGTTCATTAGAAAATTGTGTCCTTAGTGGAGAGTTGAGCATGGGCAAGAATATTCTCTTACGTAAGTGTGAGCATACACAGAGGGTCCAAAGAGCTTGCTGGTCAGTCATTCCTGCCAAAACAGCAAGCTTCTTGGAAGGGTAGAGACTGACAAACCCAGTGGTCTCCTCTAGCTGCCATCCATATGCATGGTGCATGGTACCATTCACTGACCTCCAAACCCACAGAGAAGGACAGAGAGAGAGAGATAGAGAGAGACAGAGAGAGAGACAGAGACAGACAGAGACAGACAGAGACACAGAGAGACACACAGAGAGGTAGAGAGAGCACACATGAGGTGAGGATAAAACAATATCATGCTAGATAAACATGTGAGTTTAGACTGGGAGCACAGCTCTTTCACAAGAGTCTGGTGAATCTGCTCCCCATCTCCTGGGACTAAAACTGCACAGGCTGTTTTGCTCTACTTGGCCAGACTATGTTGAGGTGGTCGAAGAACTTTTGGTTTGGAAGTCTCAGATCTCCCACCGCAACTCTCCCTTTCCACATCCCTGACAGCAGGTCACTTCCATACTGTTAAGTTCCATGAAGGGAGAACGTGCCCAGGAGACACATAGTAAACACTGATTGGAAAACTCCCACAGAGCTTCCTGTCAGTGTAAATCAGGTGTTGTGCATGGTGAAGAGACCACCTTAGGATGCAGAGAATAGGAGGAAGGAAGCTCGTACGTCACCCAACAAAGGGAATCACTCATTAGACACTGGCCGGGGGCTCTTCTGCTTGCAAACTGGCCCCACCCCGCCATGATGTCATATGAACCCTGTAAAGCAAAGGAGGCACAGGACCTAGAGCTCACTCCCTCAAGTCTGTACATAGCACCCCTCCCATCATAATGACCTGTAGGTTTATGATGTGTGATCACCCCACCTCCCTCATTGGACTGCAGCTTCAAGCAGAGCAGCAGGGGTTGTTTGCCATTTGATTCTCACAAGAGACTCATGCCCAGAAGCACTGATGCATGAACATAGAAATGAACACGCGGACGTCATGAAGGTTGTGGGGAGTGAATGTGTGGATGAATGAAGTGATGAGTTGAAGCACAAGTGGGTTGATGGGCAGACAAGCTAATGTTACACGAGGAAATGGTGCTGGACCTAACCCTGACCCAGCTGCTTGTCCCTACCTGATGCTCCTGGGTCTGCAGGTCTCTGTTCTCTTCCTCTTGGTCCTGAAAGACCAAGTGCAGATCCTCCAAGTGCTTCTGCAGCAGGACCCAATACTCCAGCAATTTCTTGTTCTCCTGCTTCAGCGAGTCCACCTTATCCTCCATCTGATACTTCTCCATCAGGAGCTGGCACTGCAGATTGCTGGAAGGAAGCACCCTCTGCATCGTTAGCCCCTGTCATCATCCTCCTGCCACCCCTGCCTCCATACCCCATCAAACCCACTGGTCCCTAGGTTTCTGAGGGAGACAGAGACAAGAGTCCTAAAAGGCCAAAAGTAGAGAACAGAGAATTCCAGAAAAATCAAACTATTTCTGAAAACTCCAACAACCAAAGAAATCCAACAATCTCTACTAACAAAAGGGGTCCCCACCTGCTTTTACCTGACCGTGGTAAATGGGTCAACATCACCAGGAAAGGGACAAATACCTTCTGATGTAGGGTTAGAGATCCAAGTGGTGGAGAGGTCCATGGCAAGAGGGCCCTGCCCGAGACCCTGCCTGATACACCGCTCATGTTGCAATTTGTTCTTCTATCTAGAGAAGGGGTTCTCAACCTATGGGTCATGACTTCTTTCATGATGGAATTACTCTTTTACAGGAGAGGTATTTTAGATATCCCGCACAACAGATATTACATCATGCTTCATAGCAGTAACAAAATTATAGTCATAGAATAGCAGGATAAATAATTTTACAGAACGACGTCACAAAAACATGAGGAATTGTATGAAAATGGTCACAGCAATAGGAAAGTTGAGATCCACTGATGTAGAGGCTACTAAGTATGACCATACGGGGCTGGGTGCAACTCACAGGCTCTTTCACAGTTAGCAAAACTGAGTGCAAGAGACACAAGTCCAAGAGCTGCTTGTTAAGAGGCAGAAAGGCTGGGACCAGAGCCGTAGACCCCACAGTCCAGAGACAAAGAAAGGCAAAGATGGCCATCCCACAATGCTGTGGTCCCTTGTACGACAGGCACGTACCAATAGAAGAATGACTCCTTGGCGAGCTCATTGAATTCCTCTGTGACTTCGTTCTTCTCATCCTCCAAGTGCTGCAAGTCTGACATGACTCTCTCATGCTTTCTCTTCAGCTTCTCAAATAAAGGATTTGGCTTGTGATAGGGCCTGGTCCTGGAATCAAAGAACTCCTTGAACAAAGTCCTCACAGATCACATGAATTCAGGCTGTGTTCTAGACTAAGGCAGCACAAATGGATGTCACATCCTGTTTCCTATGTACTGGGAACTTCTGGTGCTTATTAAATATGCTATTCTGACCCTAGGCCAGCAGATGCTGTGTGTTTAGATGACAATTGGTGGCTGCATGAGCTCTCTCAGTAGGCCGGCTAAAATAACTAAGATGTTCGCTAGTTCAAAGGGATACAAATAGGAAATAAAGAAGTCAAATTCTCACTATTTGTTGATGATATGATAGTATACATAAGTGACCCCAAAAATTCTAGCAGGGGATTCTACAACTCATAAATACTTTCAGTAATGTAGCAGGATAAACGATTAACTAAAAAAATCAGTAACCCTCCTTTATATGGATGATAAAGGGGTTGAACAAAAATCGGAGAAACATTACCATTCACGATAGGCACAAACAACATAAAATATCTTGAGGTGACTTTAACCAAGCAAGTGAAAGACTTGTATGACAGGAACCTTTAATCTTTGAAGAAAGAAAGTGAAGTAGACACCAGAAAATGGAAAGATCTCCCATGCTTTTGGGTAGGTAGAATTAACATAGGAAAACTGGCAATCTCAACAAAAGCAAACCTTCAATGCAATGCCCATCAAAATCTCAGCAAAATTCTTCACAGACCTTGAAAGAAAAATACTCAGCTTCATATGGAAAAACAATAAACCCAGCATAGCCAAAGTAATCCTGTATAATAAAGGAACTTGCTGGCATCACCTTCCCTGACTTCAAATTCTACTCTAGAGCTACAGTGATGAAAACAGTGTGGTATTGGCATACACATAGACAGGTGGGCGTTTGAAATCAATTCATAGATCCCGATATTAACTCACATACCTATGAACACCTAACACTTGACAATGAAACTAAAATTGTACAATGGAAGAAAAGCCTCTTCAACAAATGGTGCTGGCATAACTGGATATAAACATGTAGAAGAGTACAAATAGACCCATATCTATCACCCTGCACAAAACTCAAGTCCAAATGGATCAAAGATCACAACATTAAACCAAACACCCTGAACCTCATAGAAGAGAAAGTGGGAAACACATTGGCACAGGAGAGCACTTCCTAAATATAAATCCAGTAGCACAGACACTGAGAGAAATAGCTAATAAATGGGACCTCCTGAAATTGAGAAGGTTCTCTAAAGCAAAGGACAGGGTCACAAGTCAAAACAACAGTTTACCGAATGGAAAAAGATTTTCACCAACCCCACATCAGACAGTACTGATCTCCAAAATATATAAAGAACTCAAGAAATTAGACATCAAAATTCCAAATAATCCAGCTTAAAAATGGGGTACAGATCTAAACAGAGAATTCTCAACGGAAGAATCTCAAATGGCTGAAAGACACTTAAGGAAATTTTCAACATCCTTAGCCACTAGAGAAATGCAAATCAAAATGAGTCTGAGATAACATCTTAAATCTGTCAGAATGGCTAAGATAAAAACACCAATGATAGCTAATGCTGGAGAGGATATTGAGCAAGGGGAACACTCCTGCATTGCTGGTGGGAATGCAAACTTGTACAACCACTCTGGAAATCCGTGTGGTGGTTTCTCAGAAAATTGGAAATGAACCTAGCTCAGGACCCAGCATCACCACTCTTGGACATATGCCCAAAGGATGCTCAATCATACCACAAGGACTTTTGCTCCACCATGTTCATAGCAACACTATTTGTAATAGCCAGAACATGGAAAAAAACCTAGATGCTCTTCAACCAAAGAACGATAAAGAAAGTTTACACAATAAAGTACCACGCAGTGGTAAAAATAACATCTCAAAATTTGCATAAAATGGGTTGATCTAGAATAAACCATATTGAGTTAGGTAAACCAGGCCCAGAAAAAATAATATATAAGCACTCATAAGTGATGTTTAGACATAAAACAAAGAGAAAAACCAGCCTACAGTCCACAGCCCCTGAGAATCTAGACAACAAAGAGCACCCTAAGAGAGACATACATGGAGCTACATAGGAAGGAGAAAAAGACAAGATCTCCTGAGTAAATTAGAAGCATATGGGTGACTGGGAGGGTATAATGGAAGAGGGGATAAAGGGCGGTGAGCAGAGAAAATGTATAGCACAGTAAAAATCACAAAAGGGGTTCCCTAGTGTTTACACCACAGGTCTGTGCCCTGTAAACCTGTGATGATGTTTATCCTATCTCAAACATAAATTCTCACGCCTGGTGCCTGTCACAGTGGAGGCCATAATCACATCATGAGCATTTCTGAGGATGTCATGACAGCTTTATAAACTCCCCAAGGGGATATCTGTACAGCACTAAGGTGAGCACACTGACAAGTGTAATGCTCCAAGCGGGGCTCTCAGTGCTCACTGCGGGTATCACCTGGGAACTGTGAGACAGGCAACTGTCAAGCCCACCCTCAGACCCTGACTACAGGGTCTGGATGAAAAGTACGCACAAACGTACAAACACATAGACAAATATGCAACACACGTGTGTGTGTTTAATGCCTGTGTGTGTGAGAGAGAGAGAAAGAGAGAGAGAGAAGAGAGAGAAGAGAGAGAAGAGAGAGAGCGAGAGAGCGAGCTATCAGTGGGATGCTAAATGAATGCATATAGGTGTGTCATCTCAGAGAGGACCAAAAGAAGCAGGGATCAGTACCAGGCCTTGCAGTAACACACTAAAATGTGGGACCAGACCTTTCCAGCTGCTACTTGGAGCATCCAGCACACAATGTCTTGCCAGGCAAACAAAAATCACATCAGGTAACTTCTTACACAAGCTACCATTTGACAGGGTCTCTACAAGTGCATGCTGGGAACTCACACTGTATTGTCTCGATCTCTTAATTATGTGACTCAGGCTCTGGCATCATTTGGAGGAAGCAGAATAGTCTATGTTCCCATCTCGCTCCTGCCCGGGTTTCTGGTTCTTCTTCTGGGAAGCGTGAAGGCATGGTGCTGAGCCAAGGGACACCCTGAAGGTGCAGCCTCTCAGAGCCCAAATCTTAGATGAAATAAATTTAGGGTGAAAGTGTGGAAACAAGACAATCACCATGGAGTTTGAAACAAGGAATACCTATTGTCCGTGGGTCCTTCAGTGATGGAGATCAGGTGATCCCGCAGCTCATTTCTCTCTCTGGTCATTTGCTGTAGCTGAGTGGTCAGACTCTTCACCTTCTGCTTCTTGGTGAGGACGGTTTGGGGAGATGGTTGCTCTCCAGCGGCCCCTGTGGGTAGATGAACAGCAGTGAACTTGCATTGTGACAACACACAGAGGATGGACAGATGACTCTGAGCCCTAAACAAACCTCTGAGAAAACTTGTATGCCTGTGACCAGTGACAACTCAGTAGAATCTGACCCAGGCTTAAGATGTCCCTGCACGGGATCTCAGCTCTCTCATAAATGAAGGGAGTTGGGTGTCTCAGTCAGCTGGTTTCCTCTGCCCCCCCTAGTGCTTCAGGTAAACAAAGGAAGAACCTCCTCAGGCCCCTTCACAGCTGCAGAGTCTCCATTCAACTTGGCTAAAGAGTCCACAGTGTTGTGCATTTCCAAGTCAGGAAGAAATTAGCATAGTTCAAAGTCACTCTGATCATTTAGAGATTCCTTGAAATATCCTAACAGGTCATCTAAGCACACGACTATAAAGGGAGAAGCCATATAGGAGCAGAACATGGTCACGAGAAGCACCATATCACCTCACTGCCATCTCAGGGCACACAGAGGTGGACAGTGCCCATTGGCGTTGGAGTACAGTGATGCCCCGTCTTGATCTGGGCACACTTGCTTGTCCCTTCTTATGCTGGTTCTATTTTAATGCTGGTTTCTCATCAACCCTTACCCTCCTGTGAGACTGAAAGCCAAAAGTTCCCAGCATAAAGCTTTTGTTTACCGGTTCCTGGCTTCAAGTTGAGACAAATTGTTATCCTGGAATCATTGACTTTCAGGAGCCATGTCTTTCAGAGAAGTCCAATTGCTACCCCAAAACCCCAGTTCCTATGCCCCATTACTGGAAATGCTACCAAAAGCCCACGTCCTTCAGGGAGCTCTCCACCTTCTGCCCAGGACTTATGGTGCCTTCCTCTGAACCATTTGTTTCTTGATGGTTTACACTGAGGCTCAAGACCATCTTTCTTCTGCCTCTCTCTGGTCTCGCTTCCCTCTCCATTCTCTCTTCCTACGAGACGCCTCAGTCTTGCCAACATGATTGTGGGTAAACCGTAAAAGCACTGAAGGAACTCTCCAAGGGCAGTTGGTGTTGCTACAACACAGATGACATCAGAAAATTCCGGGGGTCTCTAGGATACAATAGAATGTCCAGGGAAGGGACCGCTGATGTCATGGGAAAATAACATGGCCTCCCTGCTAACCAACTTTCCTCATAACTTGCCTGGAGTCTGGTTTCTCTTCCCAGGAATCTTCTGGGACACAAGGCAAACCCTAAGCACCCCCTTCTTCAAAATTCTCTCTTATTGATTTGAAATACCTTGGTACTTCCCAAGTGGGAAACTGACTCTTATCTCCTACTAAAATTATATGTCCACAAGGTAATGGTTTTATAGGAATTTATGGCTGGTATAATTCTCCACAATTACCAACATCTCCCTATTTTCAGGGAAGTATACACTTAATGATGGGGAGGGATCTTCTTTAAAAACTTCCTGGTAAAGAGCCTACAGACATTAGAGTACCAGCAGATTAAAATAGTTCTGGTATTGGCCATTTTGACAGGTGAGATGTTATCTCAGAGTTCTTTGGATTTGCATTTCTCTGATGATTAAGGATATTGAACAGTTCTTTATTGTTTCTCGGCTATTTGCGATTCTTTTCTTGAGAATTCTCTGTTTAGATCTGTACCCCTTGTTTTAATTGGATCGTTTGTTATTTTAATGTCTAGATTCTTGTGTTCTTTATATATTTTGGATATCACCCCTCTGTCAGCTGTGGGATTTTAAATATTTTCCCATTCTGTAGGGTGCTGTTTTGTCTTTCTAACTGTTTCTTATCGGCGAATCAATCCCACACCAGTTATGTTTTAAGGGGTTATTTATTTTGGGGGGTAAAACTTACATACACCATAAACCGTCGGGAAGGGAGCCTAGTCGCAGGAGCCGGGAGCAGGAGCCAGGAGCAAGCACCGGAACCAAGAGCCGGAACCAAGAGAGCCTTATCCGGAACTGCTTCTCTTTTTAAGAGAGAAATATACTACGCCCCAGTGGGCTGGTATTTCAGCAGCTATTGGCTGACGGAGCGGAAGTCGCTCCCCGCTGCACTGTGGGCTCCTGCTTCAGTGATTATTGGTTGAGGCAGCGGAAGTTACTCCCACAACACCTCCCCCTTTTGTTTAAGTAAGAGAGTTCTAAGCCTACTACGAAATTATATACAGTAAGTACAAACCTACACAATTATATACAATAAATACAAATATCCTATTCTAACTAGCTTAAGTCTTGTATAAGAAATAACTTGGCCACGTCATAAAAGGAAAGTAACTACGTTTATATAATCTTCAATCCCATCAAAGATCTGAGAAGGGAAATAATGTTACCTAAGTAATTAGGAAGTGCAATCAAACTTCCAGAACATGTAACAAATCACAGAGACAACTGGCTACCTGGGCAAACACCCAAAATCACGTTTGCAGCATTGAAGCAACCAACTTTGGCTAAGGCCTAACGTAACTGACATACCATTTTCAAAGGCAAGGAACTTTTCAAAACTATCTTATCCTGTCTTGGCAGGATATGACAGTCCTGTTTTATCCATTTACGGATACTCTGCAACTCTGTCAGTAGTTGAGGTATGGGCATTTCTTTACCCAAAGGCCAGTTCTACCAAGAAGAAAGGCTCCAGGTGGAGTGTCTTTGGTGCTCAACATTCTCTCGGGAATAGATCAGTGTTGCCAGGAAGGATTGTGTCTCCCTACCACAGAACTCTGAGTTAGATTAAAGGCCATTTTCTACAGCTCTTTGAAGAGGTTGAAGATTATCTATCTATACTGAATATAATCTCTATGTATCTAAAGAACCTGATTAGTCTAATTATAAATGACAAACTTAGATGACTATTGATCTATATTATTCTCAATATCTATCTAACTTAAAGACTGAAATAGTAAACAACTGTGCAATAAATGGGGACAATATGACCTCCAAATATAAACAATGTGCAAGTATACATTGCAATATGGTAAATATATATATCAATACATAAACAATATATAAGTATCTTAATCAGAGGTAGAAGTGTACAATGCAATATGGTAAAATATACATATATCAATACAATATATATATGTCAATACATAAAAATGTTTTAAACAGAGGTAGAAGCATGTATGCATAAAATAGTCAACATAATTTAACTTTGTATCAATATATAAGAATCAATACCAATATATTTGTCAAAAACAATAACTCACAAGTACAAAGCTATTATCCCATAATCCAATTATCCCTCTTTTTTTTTTTTTTTGATTCCTGCGCTTATAAAATTCCTCCCCCAACCCTCAACCCTATACTAATTATAACCAACCCCTAAATGATGTCCCTAAACCCAAGGACAAACTTTACTGGGAGAGGGGACGTCGTTCTCTAGAATTACTTCCAGCTGTCATGGGGGCGACGTTCTTTCTGGGGGATCCTGTGAAAGTAAAATGATGGTTAAATTTCAAGATCAATGTCTTTTAAAATTGCAAATAGTCTCTGAGTATTTTGTGGAGGTCTGGCCAGAATGTTGTACAAGATGTGCATCATTTCAGCTAACCACGTTGGCATCGTCTTGTGCAGCTGGTACTCAAAACAGGTCTTGTAGTAGCGCAATCAGTATCATGATGTCATATCAACCAGGTGGAGTTGTTGTTGTGGGGCCCCATCTTCTTCCTGGAAACTTCAAATGTCACTGCAGGAAAAACTTATTGTTCATTGTGGAAAAATTAAACATTAATCATATATATTAATCATATATTAATATCATATATTATATGATTATAATAATATATAATCGTATATTAATCATATAGACATATACAGACATACATATATTCAATGAAAGACATGATAGATATATTCACTGAAAGGTATGATAGATATGAAGAAAAGTAAAAATGTTTTCTAAACTCATATTTCTTTCTGTCCCATATCATGGCTCTTGACATGAGACAGAAACTCCAGAAATTCTGGGTTTTTCTTTTAACAACAGGCTTGGAATTAGAGAGGGACTGAGCCAGAGTCCAACTCTAAAACCAGCTCTATAAATTTAGAAATATGATTTAGTATATTTTACTTACAGAACCTATTCAGTTTTCTTGATAGTCCTTATTGTGCCATTATTTTCCATCTGTCAGTATTCAGATATCCAGGGTCCCTTGAACTTTTCAAAAATCAGTGTTTTCCTGTGGAGATAAGAACAGAACCCTGCCCCCATTCTATATGTTTTTCTTACCAACTATGAATATCATCATTGTGGATGAGCTGTCATTTCTCCTTTCCAAGAGGTTTCTCCTCTTCAAATCGAACCTTTATTAATTTTGATGGTATCCACAATTTTTCTTCTCCTGTGGAAACAAGAGCAAAACCCCTTCCCCAACGCAGCACATCTCCTGGCCTCCATTGAGAGGTCAGCATGTCTTTGAAATAAACAGGTTGGTTTAGTTCAGAAGTTTTTTCCATTATCCAATGCCTCTCTGCTGCTGTTGTTCCTTTCTCATTAGCATTAAGAAAATTCAAGGTTAATAAAGCATTATGCAATCTATTTCTGGGGGTATCTTTCGTCCCTTTCTGTTTGTTTAGCATATCCTTTATAGTACGATTTGATCTTTCTATAACGGCTTGACCTGTAGGATTGTATGGTATACCTGTAACATGCTTAATATTATAATAAGCAAAAAATCGTTTCATTTTCCTAGATACATAAGCTGGACCATTATCTGTTTTTATTTGTGCAGGTATACCCATAATGGCCATAACTTCTAATAAATGTGTGATTACTGAGTCAGCTTTTTCTGAGCTTAAAGCGGTTGCCCACTGAAAGCCTGAATAAGTGTCAATGGTGTGATGTACATATTTTAACTTGCCAAATTCTGGAAAGTGAAACACATCCATCTGCCAAATTTCATTCCTTTTAATACCCTTTGGATTAGTCCCTGCAGGCAATGGTGTTTGGTTATAAAAAGAGCAAGTAGCGCATTTCTTTACAATCTCCTTAGCTTGTTGCCATGTAATAGAAAACTCTTTTTTCAAGCCTTTGCTATTGACATGATGTTTTTTATGAAATTCAGATGCCTCCAGCACACTACCAATCAATAATTGATCAATATCTGCATTACCTTGTGCTAGAGGACCTGGCAGACCTGTATGGGATCGGATATGCGTTATATACATAGGGCAGAGCCTGTTTCTGATCATGTCTTGTACCTGGATAAACAATGAGGTCAGTTCTGTATCATCAGGTATAAATTCAGCAGTTTCAATATGCAAAATAACTCTTTCTGCATATTGTGAGTCAGTAATTATATTAAGAGGTTCTTTAAAATCCCTAAGCACCATAAGGATGGCATATAATTCTGCTTTCTGGACAGAATCATAAGGACTTTGTTCCACTTTACTCAATTCTTCTGATTTGTAACCTGCTTTCCCTGATTTATTAGCATCGGTATAAAATGTATGGGCTCCGGTTATTGGAGCATCACGGACAATTCGAGGGAGGATCCAAGAAGTTCTCTTTATAAAGTTAAGTCTCTTGCTTTTTGGGTAATTGTTATTGATTTCTCCCAAAAAATTAGCACAAGCTCTTTGCCATGGTTCATTGTCTTCCCACAACTTTTTTATCTCATCAGCAGTGAAAGGCACTATAATTTCTGATGGGTCTATACCTGCTAATTGACGGAGTCTCAATTTTCCTTTTATAATCAATTCAGAGACTTTTTCCACATAAGTTTTTAATTTTTTACTTGGTTTGTGTGGTAAAAAAATCCATTCTAAAATAGTATCTTCCCTCTGCATTAAAATTCCTGTAGGAGAAATTCTGGAAGGCAATATAACTAGAACGCAACTAAAATTTGGATCCACCCTATCTACATGTGCCTCCTGTAATTTTTCCTCAACCATCATCAGTTCCTTTTCTGCTTCAGCTGTTAACTCTCTGGGACTATTCAAATCTTTGTCACCATCTAAGGTTTTGTTTAAATGAATTATTAGATCAGGTGTTATCCCAACAGCTGGTCGTAGACTGGAAATGTCTCCTAATAATCTTTGAAAGTCGTTAAGCGTTCGTAACCGGTCTCTCCTGATTTGTGCCTTTTGAGTCTTAATTCTTTGTAAGCCTATTTTATAACCTAAATAATTAACAGAATCTCCTCTCTGAATTTTTTCAGGAGCAATTTGCAATCCCCATTTAGGTAATACTAGTTTTACTTCTTCAAACAGCCTTTCTAAGGTATCTTTGTTTTGATCAGATATCAGGATATCATCCATATAGTGGTATATTATGGACTTAGGAAATTGTTTGCGTATAATTTTCAATGGTTGGCTTACAAAATATTGGCACAGGGTGGGAGAGTTCAACATTCCCTGTGGGAGGACGGTCCACTGGTACCTCCTTGCAGGCTGAGAGTTATTATAGGTAGGCACTGTGAAGGCAAACTTTTCTCTATCTTTTTCTTGTAATGGTATAGTGAAGAAACAATCTTTCAGATCAATAACTATAAGAGGCCATCCCTTTGGTAACAGGGAGGGCAGAGGAATTCCAGATTGCAGAGGGCCCATAGGTTGAATAACCTTGTTGATAGCTCTAAGATCTGTCACCATTCTCCATTTACCAGATTTTTTCTTAACAACAAACACAGGAGAGTTCCAAGGGCTGGTAGATTCTTCTATATGTCCAGCATCTAATTGCTCTTGTACCAGCTGTTCTAAAGCCTGTAACTTTTCCTCAGCTAAAGGCCACTGTTTAGTCCATATTGGTTTCTCAGTCAACCATTGTAGAGGCATGGCTGTTGGTACCTCTGAAGAGCCATCAATTGTGTTGTGTTCTTGTATAGCTCTAATGGCTGGTTTCCGCCATCTGTAATATCTTGTAATATTGTCCTCAGAAATATGGGCTCTGGAAGCAGCAGGAATGTTAATTTGGGTATTCCATTGCTGCAATAGGTCACGGCCCCACAAATTCACTGCAATATTTGCTACATATGGCCTTAGTTTTCCTATTTGTCCGTCTGGACCTATACAATTGACCCATCTCGTGCTTTGTCTTACTCGAGATAGGGTTCCAATTCCTAAGAACTGAATATCTACCTCCTGAAGAGGCCAATGCGGATGCCAAGACTCTGGTGTAATGATACTTACATCCGCACCTGTGTCCAGTAAGCCAGTAATAAGTTTGCCATTACACACACTCTTAGCTGTGGCCTTTGTTCATTTATAGAAGTCTGCCAGAATATTCGTTTACTTTGTCCTCTTAGATTTCTTGATTCATTCACCACATTTAACTCATCCTTCAGGCCGTTATTGCTTTTAACAGCAGGCATGGGGCATTCTAATTTCCCTGAAGAGGCATGTTCTCTGCAGTGATCGGAAATGACTGGACCACATTTGCCATGGGGGCCTTCGAGAGGCCCCCTATTGAGTTTCCCGATGGCAACGGGTTGCCCTGTTTATCTCTTGTTGACCTACACTCATTCGTCCAATGCCTGCCCTTTCCACATCTCCTACATAAACCTGAAGGCTGAGTCCTCCTATTCCTGTTATTCCTAGAAGAGGCATTATTCCTGGACTTCCATTGTCTGCAGTCCCTTTTCATGTGTCCCATTTTGCCACAATGAAAGCATTTTGTAATCTGATGTCTCCTTTTACCTTTGGAAATTGCTTCTTGTACCCATGTTTCATTGCCATAATCAAATGTATCAACATTCATTGTATGTAAAACCCATTCGTCCAAAGGCGCTGATCTGAGCTTTAAAGGCCCCAGGATCCTTTTGCATTCTACATTGGCATTCTCATAAGCCAAAGACTCAATTACTATATTTCTTGCTTCTGGATCAGGTATCCCTATTTGTACAGCCTTAGTTAGTCGTTGCAAAAAGTCACTAAAGGGTTCTCTCTGACCCTGTTTGACCCTGACATATGATTCTACTCTCTGACCTGAGTCTTGAACCCTGTCCCAGGCCCTTAGAGCTGCTGGAGCACATATGGATAAAATGTTTTCATCATAAAGAGCTTGTTCCTGAGGATCAGAGTAAGGTCCTTCCCCTAGAATTTGATCTAGAGAAACCTCAATTCCTTTCGCTGATTCTTGTTGTTGTAAAAGTCTGGCCTCTTGTTTGAACAGGCATTTGAAATGCCATAAAGGTCCGTTCTCAAGGACAGCTGATGTGAGCTGGTTCCAATCTTTAGGGGTGGCCCTGTTGCTCAAAGCCCAGGATTTTAACATCTCCCTAACAAAGGATGAATGTAGTCCATAATTCACAATTGCTTGTTTAAATTCTTTCAGATCATTCATACATATAGGCTCCCATGTATGTTCTTTAACGACCTTAGGGTTTTTGGAGCCAGTTATCTTTTCTGATGTTATTACTGGAAAGGCAGGTATAACTCTATGTAGACTGAGAGTTTTTTGAGGTGAAGGTTGCCTTTCTACCTTTTGCTCCTGTTCATCAGAGTCTATGATTTCCTCAATCTTATTAAATCTGCTCACCATTGCCTTCTGTAAGTCCTGAATCTCCTGTCCAGTATTATGCTCCAAAGCCTTCATTAACGATTCTAAGGCATGGAGCTTGTCCGTCAGAGACACGATATCCTCCTTGGACATAATCCTCATGGCATGTACTGTGCCTTCTTGTATGGAAATCCTGTCTATTAATCTATCATACCCTTTTGATAAAGTCCGATTTTCACATTCAATGGTTATAATCCTCTCAGCTAATGTTTCAGCACTTACAGTCATGGACTGGAGGTTATGCGTCATTTTGGTTGTCCCCTCCTCCAGGGCAGTGACGCTCCCTTCTAAAGAAGCAATATCAGACTGTACCTTCTTGATATTTTGGCCAGTTGACCGAGTCATATCAAACAAAGATCTATTCTCCTCCTTGAGAACTCCAAACTCTGATCTAGTCTCCTGCTTGAAAACTCCAAACTCTGATCTAGTTTCCTCCTTGAAATCTCCAAACTCTTTTTTGAGGAGGTTGGTATCAGTCTGAATTGTTCTTAAGGTTTTAATCTCTGCCCTCAGCATTGTAGATTCAGTCTGTAAGGACTGTATCTTTCTTATAAAATAGCCAAACACCAGAAAAGCAACAGATCCCAGGAATAACAAAGTAAGAGGAATATCTGAGACATCCTTCAGAATATCCTCCATAGCGCAACTGAAAAAACCATTGAACTTTTGGATAGTAATATTTTCCGACATTTTCAATCAAAGGAAATTGTACTTGTATGTATGTATGTATGTATTTATTTTCAACCGAAAAGAAAAATCTTACCTGTAATGACCGTTGCCTGCCAGTAGGAGGTGGGGCGCACCTGAATCCACGTGGCAGTGGTGTTGGATTGAGGAAGTAAACTCTAGAATATATACACTCAAATCCAGAGGTTAAATCCACAGATCACAAAAGGTCAGAGAGCTTCTAGTGGCCAAAAAACAAGGCAATAAACAAGGCCCTGCTGCTCTGTTCAACCGGATGCAGAGGGTCGTGACACAGCCACTGCACTGTTGCTAAAGAGGCCTAGTGCTTTGGGCCCTGTGTCCCTGTGCCGGGATTAAGGGTCAAGCTGCTTTCAGCACTCCTAATCAGTTATGGGTTTCAAACAGCTTGCTGGAACTTCAAAGGGAGCTTGCGCTGTGAGCTCTTTGACTCACGTTGCAAGGAGAAATTTAAAAATCCGTGCCGAACAGGGCAAAGTAAGCCGGCAGAGACTGTCCGGACCTGTGTATCCTGGGAGGCCGAGCTGGGGGTGGGGGGGTGGGGCAGTTCTTAAACCAAACGCTGGGCGCCAATTATCGGCGAATCAATCCCACACCAGTTATGTTTTAAGGGGTTGTTTATTTTGGGGGGTAAAACTTACATACACCATAAACCGTCGGGAAGGGAGCCTAGTCGCAGGAGCCGGGAGCAGGAGCCAGGAGCAAGCACCGGAACCAAGAGCCGGAACCAAGAGAGCCTTATCCGGAACTGCTTCTCTTTTTAAGAGAGAAATATACTACGCCCCAGTGGGCTGGTATTTCAGCAGCTATTGGCTGACGGAGCGGAAGTCGCTCCCCGCTGCACTGTGGGCTCCTGCTTCAGTGATTATTGGTTGAGGCAGCGGAAGTTACTCCCACAACAGTTTCTTTTACCTTACAGAACATTTTCAGTTTTAGGAGGTCACATTCATTAATTTTTTATCTCAGTGTCTGTGATACTTGTGTTCTATTCAGGAAGTTGTCTCCTGTTCCAAAGTGTTCAAGGCACTTCCCTTTTTTGTCTTCTGTCAGGTTTGGTGTACCTGGGTTTATGTTGAGGTCTTGGATTCATGTGGACTTGAGTTTTGTCCAGGGTGATTGATATGACTCTATTTGCATTCTTCTGCATGCTGACATCCACTATGCCAACAGCATTTGTTGAAGATGCTTTCTTTATTCCATTGTATAACTTTGGGTTCTTTGTCAAATTAAGTTGTTCATATGTGTGTAAATTTACATCAGGGTCTTCAGTTTGATTTCATTGATCTACCTATCTATTTTTATGCTGATACAAAGCTGTATTTATTACTATAGTTCTATAGTAGAGCTTGAAGTCAGGGATGGCAATACAACTGTAAGTTCCTTTATTGCACAGGACTGTTTTTGCTAAAATAGTTTTTTTTTTTTTGCTTTTCCACATGTACCTGGGTATTGTTTTTTGAGGTCTGTGAAGAGTTGTGTTGGAATTTTGATGTGTATTGCATTGAATCTGTAAATTACTTTTGGCAAGATTGCCACTTTTACTCTGTTAATCCTACTGGTCAATGAACATGGGAGGTCTTTCTACTTTTTAATATCTTCTTCAATTTCTTTCTTAAATACATAAAGTTCTTGTCATACAGGTCTTTCACCTGCTTGGTTAGAGTTACCCCAAGATATTTTATATCATTTGTGCAGTTGTGATGGGTGTTAACTCTCTGATTTTTTATTCAGGCCATTTATTGTTTGTATAGAAGGGAGCTATAAATTTTTTAGTTAATCTTATATCCAGTCACATCACTGAAAGTGTTTATCAGCTGTAGACATTCCCTGGTAGAATTTTTGGGGTCACTTATATATACAATCATATTTTCTGCAAATAATGATACTCTGACTTCCTCCTTTCCGATTTGTATCTCCTTGATCTCCTTCAGTTTTCTTATAGTTCTAGGTAGAATTTCAAGTACTCTATTGAACAGAATTGGAGAGTGTACAGTCTAGCCTTGTCCCTGATTTTAGCAGAATTGCTTTGATTTTTGTCTCTCTTTACTTTGATATGGTTGTCAGCTTGTTCTATATTGCCTTTATTATGTTTAGGAATATTCTATGCATCTCTGATCTCTTAAAGACCTTCATCATAAAGGGGAGTTGGATTTTCTCAAGGGCTTTTTTAGTAACTAATGATTGCCATGGACCGGCTCAGAGGAGCCACTCAGACAGTGGGAGAAGCAGGGTCATGGTACACAGGAAGGCACAAGTTTGGCGAATGACAGACAGACACAACACACAAGAGAGTGGTTGGAATCTGCCGCGATTTTACTGAATTAATGTTTTCATTATATAGTATTCAAACAAAGAACAAAAAAAAAAGAAGGCCATGTATCATTGGTTGGCACAGTATGAAAGCTTCTTTTAGTTAGATCAGCAGTATGTAATAAAAGCATATTATCACGGACAGGTGTTAGGCATAAAGCATCATTAGAAGAGGAAATCTTGTTCTTGGGAACGTGACCCTCAGACAAGTGGTTTCATCTTATGAATAGAAAGTTTCTGTCTCATTATTGCTATGATGGCCTTTCCTCTTTCTAATCTTTTCTTTATCTCATCTAGTGACCAAATATGCCTAATCAGTTCTCTGCACTTGCTGAAATATACTTTCTTGTACCTTCTTATGCAGCGGACGCCATGGGGGTTGGGATCTAGCAAGCCTATCCATAAAGTTCAGAGTATAATATAACAGTCTTTGTCTGTCAACATTAACCCATCTGTTCCCTTGCTCATCATACACCCCATGTATGACAAAGGTTCTGCTGTAGTCTTATACATTCTCATTCTGTGCTCCCCTATCCCAGAGCTGTTCCTGAAGAGATAATCCTTGTATTGTAGATATGGAGAATATCATTATTATAAATGAGGTTGTGCAAAGCCCATCTCCTGCATAGCCAGCTAATCGAGAAACCCATCTATGCCCCAAGGGTGGCCAATACTGGACTGTTTGCCATTGACCTCCAGGGAGCCTAGTCCCATAGGACACGTAGCTCCTGTCCAGCATAATGACATATGTCATGTCACACAGACGACGCTGGAGTTGGTGTGGCAAATGATAGTATCATGTGTTTTTGTCTTTCAGTTTGTTTATATGGTGTATTACATTGACAGATTTTTGCATGTTGAACCATCCCTGCACCTCTGGGATGAAGAATACTACAACACGGTGGATTTTTTTTGATGTGTCTAGATTCAGTTTCCCAATATTTTGTTGAGTAATTGTTCATCAAGATTTATGAGGGAGATAGGTCTGTAATTCTCTCTCTCTCTCTTTTTTGTTGCATCTTTGTGTCGCTTGGGTAGCAGTGTAACTGTAGCCTCAAAAAAGACTTTGTCGATGTTCCTTCTGTTTCTGTTGTGTAGAACAATTTGGTGAGTATTGGTATTAGCTCTTTTTTGGAATTCCTGTACAATTCTGTACTGAGACCATCTGTCCCTGGGCTTTATTTCATTAGGGGACCTTTAATGACCTCTTCTATTTCCTTAGGGTTATGGATATATTTCAATTTTTTATCTTGTCTTGATTTAATTTTGGTATGTGGTATCTATCAAGAAAATTGTTCATTTCTTGTATATTTTTCAATTTTTGGAGTACAGGTCTTTAAAGTATGACCTAATGATTCTCTGGATTTCCTTAGTGTCTGTTGTTATGTTAGTGATCTTTTAAATCTGGATGTTCTCTCTCTGCCTTTTAGTTAGTTTGGATAAGGGTTTGTCAATCTTATTGATTTTTCTCAAAGAACCAATCTTTGTCTCATTGATTCTTTGTGTTGTTTTCTTTGTTTGTACTTTATTGATTTCAGCCTCACTTTCCACCGTCTCTTCCTGGGTGAATTTCCTTCCTTTGGTTCTAGAACTTTCAGGTATGCTGTTAAGTCACTAGTGTGAGATTTCTCCAAGGTCTTTATGTAGGCATTCAGTGCTATGAACTTTCCTCCTAGCACTGCTTTCATAGTGTCCCATAAATTTGGTTAATTTGTAAATTCTTTTTTGTTGAATTCTGGGAAGTCTTTAATTTCTTTCTTCATTTGTTACTTGACCCCGTGGTAATTCAGTTGAGAGTTGTTCAGTTTCCATGAGTCCATAGTCTTTCTTTAGATTGTGTTGTTGTGAAACTCTAACTTTAAGCCATGTGATCTGATAAGATACAGTAGGATATTTCAAAATTTGCATCTGTTGAGATTTTCTTTGTGACTGAGTATGTGGTCAGTTTTAGAGAAAGTTCCTTGAGGTGCTGAGAAGAAGGTATATTCTTTTGTGTTTGGGTGAGACGATCTATAGATGTCTGTTATGTCCATTTGAGTCATCTGTTAGTTCCCTTTTTTCTCTGTTAAATTTCTGTCTTGCTGACTTTTCCATTAATGTCAGTGGGTTGATGAAGTCTCCCACTATTAGTGTGTGAGGTTTGATGTGTTATTTAAACTTTAGTAATTTTTTTACAGATATGGGTGCCCTTGAATTTGGGACATAGATAATATGAGAATTAATCTTCTCCATCTCTTATGATTGATTTTACTTTGAAGTCTATTTTGTTAATTATTAGGATAGCTACTCTGGCTTGCTTCTTAGGTCCCTTGATGGGAAAATCTTTTCCTAACCATTTCCTCTGAGGCAATGTCTCTCTTTGAAGTTGAGGTATATTTCTTGTAAGCACCAGAAGGATAGACCATGTTTTCACATCCATTTTATTAACCTGTGTCTTTTTACTGACAAACTGAGTCCACTGATATTAAGAGCTATTAATGATAAGTTATTGTTAATTCCTGTTATTTTTGGTTTTGATGGTGGTGGTGATAGTGTGTATGTGTGTTTGTGTGGGTGCATGTGTGTGTATGCTTGTCTGTGTGTTTTCCTTCAGGTTTTATGGTGTGAGATTATCTATTGCCTGTGTTTTTGTGGGTGCAATGAATTTTCTTGTGCTGGAGTTTTCTTCTAGTACTTTCTGTAAGGCTGGATTTGTGGATATGTATTGTTTAAATCTGGTTGTGTTATTAAATATCTTGTTTTCTCTGCCTATAGTGATTTAAAGTTTTGCTTGGAAATTATTCTGGGTTGGCATCTGTGGTCTGCAAAATGTCTGTCCAGGACCTTCTGGCTTTCAGATTTGCCACGGAGAAGTCAGGTGTAACTCTGATAGATCTGCCTTTATATGTCACTTGGCCTTTTCCCTTTGTTGCTCTTAATATTCTTTCTTTATTCTGCATGTTTAGTAATTTGATTATCATGTATCATGGGGACTTTTTTGGTCCAGTATACTTGGTGTTCCGTAAATTCTTGAGCTTTTATTGGTATGTCTTTATTTATGTTGGGAAAGTTTTTGTCTCTGATTTTGTTGAATATATCTTCTGGGCCTTTAAACTGGGATCTCTCTCCTTCTTATATCTCTATTATCTTTAGGTTTGGTCTTTTCATGGAGTCCCAAATTTCTTGAATGTTTTGTTTTAGGAATTTCCAGGATTTAACATTTTATTTGACCAATAAATCTGTTTCGTCTATCATATCTTCAATGTCTGGGATTCCCTCTCCCAACTTTTGTATTCAGTTAGTGATGCTTGCATCGCTCCTGTTTATTTAGCCAGATTTTTCAATTTCAGAATTCCCTCAGTTTGTGTTTTCTTTATTTCTTCAATTTCAGTTTTCAAGCCTTAACAGTTTCCTGCAGCTCTTTGATTGTTATATCTTGGCATTTTAATGGGTTAGTTGATTCCTTCCAATTTTGTTTTCCTTTTCTGAGTTTTCTTTACAAGAATTTTTCATTTTCTCTTTAAGAGCCTCATATCATCTGCATAAAACTGGTTTTAAGGTTACTTTCTTGTACTTCAGCTGTGATGGAATGTTCAGGTCTTACTGTTGTAGTGATAGAGCCTCAGAGGGTGTCTTTAACACTTGGAGACCCTCGCCCAAGAACCAAGTCCGAGCCACTGGATGCAAGAACAAGAGGCAATTTTTATTGTTCACACAGGGCCTGTGGGTGCTGCAGTCACATGGAGGACTGAACGCCCCGGGCTGGGTTTGGGGCAGATTATATGGGGTTGGGGTAGGCAGAAGCAGGCGTACAGAAGCAGATGCATAGTTACAGGGGTCTCATTGGTCAATTTTAATGAGGCCATGAGGTCATGCCTGAGACAGGTTGTTGGCTCTCTGCTGGGTGCCTGGCAGCTTGGGGACTTTCCGTTCCTCCCCCTTAATCTTTCTCATGCGGGTGGCATAACTTCTGGTGTCTAACCACAGGCATCCTGTTTGTGCAGACTTGACAATATCATCTGTAACCTTATTATGAGCCCTAGTTCTTAGTTCAAGCCTTGCTATAAAATGGCATTACGGCAGCTAAGCCAGGCAGGGGTCTTTCAGTAGGATCACACCCCCACCACCATGCTCCCAGATTTTGCCCGGCAATCTTGTCTACTTCCAATTTCCAGGAGGATAAATATATGTTTTTCTTTGGGTTCAACTTATTACTTAGGTTCTCTAGGATCATGAACTATAGGCTCGGTGTCCTCTGTTTATGGCTAGAATCCACTAATGAGTGAGTACCTACCATATTCATCTTTTTGGGTCTGGTAATTTTTATGCTTCTCTTCAAGGCCAGCTTAAGTATAAATTTGTTTTTTAAAACGCTTGGAAAATTAAAGAACTCATTTTATATGCCGTTATTCAAAAACACAGAAAACAATGATGGTGACAATTTCTAGAGTAGCTACAGTTGAAATAAAAGGAACCACCATGTTTAATACACAGATGACATGACTTCTGCAGTGCTGGCTGGCACAGGTGAGGGGGTCGCAGGGCCAGAGCCCAGAGCTGTACTCTAGTTTCTCCTCTGCCCTCACTTCAATCTGCTGCTTCCTCCTGGATCCTGAAAGCAAACTAGCCACGCTTCCCTGCTCCTTGCCAGTTATTGAAGCTAGCTCACTTTCAAATAAGGCGAAAAGTGCCGGTTTGCTCAGGGCTTGAATGAGCTGAGTAACCTTGCTTGGCCCCCTAGTACAATCTGGAGCTGTGCCAAGCTTTCCATCATTGGCCTCTGCCCCTAAGACCCATGCTGCCATTTCATCCTCAGCTCCTACAGCAGGACCTCTGTGCGATGGGGAGCGTAGGTGGCTCGGGTTCTGAGAATCTTGCAGAGTTTGCCCCTGGCCAAGTTCACATGAGGTACACCATAGGCTCAGTTTCTGGGACTTCAGGTGTGACCACCACCAGATCCTTAGTTCGGGGGTGAGGGTCTAGAGAAGCAGTTGCTGCCACACAGCCCTACTCACCTCAAGCAGCCCCAGAGCTCCTGCTTCTCCACCTCAGAGGTCTTCATGGCCTCAGGACCCCACTACCTGCAGCTTTCTTGGCAGAGGCTACAGTGACAGCTCTAGGTCCCTGGGGAGCAGAGGACATGGCACTCCTGGAGCCCCATGTGCTGCCTGCTGGGCACCTCCTGTGGCTACACAGCCTTTCTTTGCCTTTGCCCCTGGGGCTGACCAGTCTCATCAAGCCATTGACCATCTGGATGCACAGGTTTGCTTGTGGCCAAAGCCACTTACTATCATGCCTGCACAGTGTCTCGTGGGCCCTACATTGCCCCTGTGTAACACCCTGTTGGGCCCCTGTACTGACCTGCCAGCCTTTGGCTTCCAGCTGCTGCCCTGTCTGTCCAAGACGCCTGAGTTTAATGTGACCCACGGCCCCAGTGCTCCCTGTTGGTCTGCTGCAGTACCTGAGCTGCTGGCTGAGCTCAGGGAGCTTCAGAGGTCAAGGTCTGCCCATTTTCAGATGCCTCTCTGTCCCCGAGGACTGAGTCAAGTGGACACCCGAGTGACATTCAGAGAGGTGCTGTGGGGGCACAAGGCAGGTGACAGTGCCACAGGCGTGCTTACATACCCCGCAGAGCCACTGGACTCCACACTGCTGGGAGAGGCCTTCCCTTTTGTGTATGCGCAGTTTTATTATTCTTATTATTTTCATCATCATCGTTATCATCATTCTTATTACTAGTATT
The DNA here is from genome assembly GCF_982192425.1 of Myodes glareolus. Taxonomy (NCBI): domain Eukaryota; kingdom Metazoa; phylum Chordata; class Mammalia; order Rodentia; family Cricetidae; genus Myodes; species Myodes glareolus. The sequence goes on along the minus strand of NC_142030.1, from coordinate 33,315,732 downwards.
GCAAAGTTTCATTCTTGGAGAAATAAAAGTCAATGAATTTTTTGTATGAAGGAACCAAATATTCACAGCAGAGCTATAGTGGTGTGGGTAGAACAAAAGATACCAAACGTTTGTATAGCTCTCAGACGAGTTTAAAACTTCAGTAAAAACAGAAACAAAAGAAAAACATCAACCCGGCACCAGCAGCTAAGACCCACCATTCCACCCCTTCTTTCTCCTGGAAGCCTTAGTACAGGTGAGAGAACTCTCCTTGGAAGGGCTTTCTAATGTTTGTCTCAGACAAGTGTGAGCCAGTCAGCAGCCACACTAAACCACAAGCTCCCAGAATTCAATATACTGCCAAGAATACGCTTGTATAGGAGTAATTAACCCCCAGTCTCATTTGTTGTATTTGCCTTCCTTTTGTTTTGTAACACATGTACTAAACTATGTTCATAGCAGCATTGTTTGCCATAGCCAGACCTAGAAACAGCCTAAATGCTCCTCGACCGAAGAATGGATAAGGAAAATGTGGCACATTTACACAGTGGAGTACACACAGCAGATAAATAGAGTGACATCCTGAAATCTGAAGGCAAATGGATGGAGCTTGAAAACACCATATTGAGTGAGGTAACCCAGACCCAGAGAGACAATTATCACATGTCCTCACTCATAAGTGGCTTTTCAACATAAAGCAAAGAAAACTAACCTACAAATCACAATCCCAGAGAACCTAGACAACAATGAGGACTCTAAGAGAAACATACATTGATCTAATCTACATGGGAAGTAGAAAAAAGACAAGATCTCCTGAGTAAATTTGTTGCATGGGGACCATGGCAGAGGATTGAAGGGGAGCGGAGAGGCAGGGAGAGGAGCAGAGAAAAATGTACAGCTCAATAAAATCAATAACAAATAAAATAAAACAAAGTAAAGATACATATGCGATGTGTGGTGTTGTACTCTTTTGTCTTTTTGGGGGTGCCCACCACCCAGCTCCCAAATAAATCACACACGAAGGCTTATTATTCCTTATGCACGCCCAGTCTTAAAATTACCCCGTCTACCTGTTGCCTCTGGGCTTTCTCCTTTTCTTACTGTTGTGCCTTCCTTCACTCTTACTCCTTGGCTGAGTGTGTGGCTGTGCAGCCGAGTGACTGCTCCCTGAAGTCCTCCTCTCCTTGTTCTCTTGCTCCTCCTTTCCTCGGTTCTCCTTCTATTTATATTCTCTGCCTGCCAGCCCTGCCTATCCTTGCTCCTCCCTCGCTATTGGCCATTCAGCTCTTTATTAGACCATCAAGTGTTTCAGACAGGCAAAGAACCACAGCTTCACAGAGTTAAACAAATGCAGCATAAACAAAAGTCACACACCTTAAAACAATATTTCTCAACACATACTTCTGGGGGGTGGAGGGAACCCTTGCTTTCCAAAGTTTGATACGGGCATCCTTGCCACCAACTCGTGAGTGTTTATCTTAGAGCCTTTGCCTTTGCTCTCTGAAAGACTTGAGCAGGGCTTGGTTAATAATTTTTGGAAAATATGGGCTTCCCAACATTGCACCACAATGCAATATTAAAAAATTTAAACTTATTTATTATCTTGTGGAAAGTATACATTATAGATATTTTTCTTACTGTCTTTACTGAGTATGACAAAAAGCAATATATGGACATATTGTTTTATCATGTTAAATTATAATTGACCTTGTTAATTGGGAAAAATGTGGATTGTAGTTTCTTAGGAATTTGGAGCTATGTCAACTAGACATTTGGTTATGTTGTGCCCTGAGGAATGGTGCCTACCTGCTATCAACTGCTGTCCCTAGAAGGGACAACTCAACTACCTCCAGAGCAGAACCCTCAAGTGCTTACTACTTTATGTTTACATGTATTATTTATGTGTGTCTGTGTGTGCACATACACACACACATGTAGACACACACGTGCCACAGCTCCAGAGGGAGTTCACTCAGGTCATCAGGGTAAGCGGCACACACTATTACTGGATGAACCATCTCATCAGACCCATCAAATACTTTCTAGAACCAGGCAAACCCCAAGATGACTGGATGTCTTTACCATCCAGTATTGAGTTAAAAGTACAGTTGGCAAGACCTGGAAAGGGCACCAGTTTATAAGGGTACTGCAGAGCAGGGTGCAGACACATACTTCCTCCATCATTGCTCTATTGTCCCTTTTGTCCTCAGAGGCTGCCATCACCCAGCCCTTTAATAAGTCCCTACTGCTAAATCAGGGTATCAGGGGGCCTGGGGATCAGTGGTAGAGCACCTGCCAAGCTTACAGTTGGGTTCTTTTTCCAGTACAAAAAAAAAAAACCGGGCTGGAGAGATGGCTCAGCAGTTAAGAGCATTGCCTGTTCTTCCAAAGGTCCTGAGTTCAATTCCTGTCAACCACATGGTGGCTCACAGCCATCTGTAATGAGGTCTGGTGTCCTCTTCTGGCCTGAAGACACATATGCAGACAGAATATTGTATAATAAATAAATATTTAAAAAAAACCTGTCTTTCTTTCTCTCCCTCTCCTTCTCCCTCTCCCTTTCTTTCTCTGCCCCCCTCTCCCTTTCCTCCATAACTCCGAATAAATATTTTAATCTCAAAAAAACCCCACAAAAACCAAAAACAAAAACCAAAAAACCCCCAGAAATGAAAAAAACTAAAACAAAAACTCAGGTGGCTGTCTAGGGACTCATACAGTGAATGATCAGTACTGTCTTCCATCCTTGGGGTATAGAGGCCTCCTCAGTCATTGTGGCCTCGAGTAGCCACTTGAGATTCAGGCCTTCCATACAGACAGAGAGGGGGCCCTGTAGTTTACAAAGAGTTCCCCAAAGTCAACTCAACCTGCGACGCACATCCTGACCAGCAGGAATGAACGCCACTAAAAACGAGAATTCCTTCCCTGGTCACGTCTTTATTCGGAGCCCTTTGATTGAGGAAAATTGGGGGAAGGGAAGATAGAGCCGGGACGAGAGAAAGCTTAGAGAGAGAAAGTTGAGCCCAGAGGCAGCTGCTTTTAAACGGTGGAGAGGCTTGAACGCTGTCCTGATTGGTTAATGCCATTCTGCTGGTCTGAGCATGTGCAAGCAAGGGTGCAGGCAAGGGTGCTCAGCCCCACGTGGGAAAGCCAGGTATGGGCTTGTATACCTCCAAACTGCAGGACCACCTGTGCCTCCAGGTGGCTTCCTACATCAACCTTCTGATTACGTCCCTTCAGCCAGTATGTATGTAGCTGAACCAGATCTGAGGAGGTTGGACAATGTTTCAACTCTGAATGGTCCTGTGCCTGACTATAAATAAGGAGCCCTCTTGTTAGCAAGGAACAATGGCACAGAATGGGGGGAACCAGGCATGTCTCAGTCCCTGGAGTCTAAGGACCTTTCTCATTCTTGGTTTGACAAAGGTCACAGTATGTCCCTTGACCTGTCAGAATGAATTTTATTTTTTTGCGGTAGAGTGCAAGGATCACTCCAGAAAATAAAGACAAGACAGACCCCATACGCTTCTTCTCAAGAGCCTTTTGATTTCTATTCAACGTTATGCCAGAGGGGTGCATACATATGTACGTGTGTATGTGACATTCAAATCAGACCCCACTCCCTTAGAAATAGCAAGCCACTCGAAATGGTTCTGGGGTGATGGAAGGGGTACTATTAAGTGCAGAATCACCAGCTATCACCATTTTCAACCATACCAGCAGGGTATAGGACAAGGTATACAACGGCCCCTCCCTTATGGGACACCTGTGGTGTCCCTTGATAATGTGCATTGAAGACTGTGGGGAAAGTATCAGAATAGGGTCTGCCATAATCTTAATGCTCAGCAAAAGGGAATTCTTCTGACTTGCACATGGCCAGAGCTGTGTTTATCCATGGAGCTCCTGGGTTTCAGAGTTGAGTCTGTGTCTAAAGTAGAGAATGGAGGTGACCTCATTGCAGTTCTTGTCTGTATTTCAGAGCAATTAACACAAGTCTTCTCTCTGTCCCCAGTTCATCTTTCCAACAACAACAACAACAACAAAAAACCTGAGAGGCCACTATGCATGAGGACAGAGTCTGGGGACAGAGGCTGACATGTCAGTGTTAAAAAGGATGACATTGCAGCAGTCAGTTCAGAAAGGAAGCGGACAATATTCCCTCCACTGAAGTTCATGACAATGAGAAGCCTAGAAGGGAGCGCTGACTTTAAACTCATCACCCTGCAGGCAGAAGCAGGCATATCTCTGCAATTTCGAGGCTAACCGGGTTTATGTAGACAGTCCTGAGATAGCCAGTGCTACATAGAGAGACCTTGTCTCAAAACTAAGAAAAGAAAAGCCAACAGAGACTTGCTGATGATCCTAGGAGCTCTTCCTAGGGAAACCAGGGGCCAGACTACAGGCAAATTGATCCAGGTTTCTGTTTCAGGGCACAAGATGCTTTTCTTTAGCTGCAGACAGGGCACAGAGGTAAGGTTAAAGATATTTCACTGAATGATGTGGCAAGAAAAACACATCAGGATACTCCTGGGAGAGTTTGGGTATCTGTAAGAACTGGGGACTCTATGCTCTTGATTCTGTTGCCAGCAGTGACCACCAGGAACACTCTTAGCATAGGAGTGTTTGTGTGCTGTCTGGGTCAGGGAGAAAGGCTGTTCGTGGAACTGTAGCCCAATTCCATTCAATCTGATGAGAGAACAGGCGGAAACCTAATGGACTGAGTTCTGGTGTGAGAATTGGCACAGAGACCTAGTCAATTTTTAGCAATGTGGTCAGAATGTAGTACGGTCCTTGACCTCAATAGTGACCCCTACCCCAGGCACTATTCCTTACTGTGTCTCCACAAGAAGACACTTTTTCTCACCTTCAGAACTACAGTTTGTAATATATAGAGCACTTGCTGTTCTATGTGGCAATCACACAAAACATATTCTCCCTGAGAACAGCCACATTGACAGGGTGTGATGTGTAGTTGAAGGTGCCCGGCACTTCAGAGTTTTCCAGCAAGGCCCCAGGAGACATTACTGACAGAGATCTGCAGGCTTCCTTGACAATTATTTTCATCATGTTCTCAGTGATTTTAACACATTTGTGGCAGGTGTGTGTGTGTGCATAACCACACACATGAAGAAGAGAGGACAGTCTTTGCGAGGGCTGTCCTCTCTAGCATGTGGGTCCCAGTGAAGAGACTCAGGTATGTAGGGCTGGCAGCAACTAACTTTACCCACTGAGCCATCTCACCAGCTAGCTGATCACCTCAAACATGGCATTTCATAAGCTGTACATCAGTATTTATGAGCTCTGAGTACATATCTGTGCTTTATTACTAAAATATAGAATCTTTCCACCCCCAAAATAAATGATTGCTGTAGTGAAAAATACATGTTCAACAGGTGGAGTCCATGGAGGGAGCTGTGAAGCTTGGGGTTGGGAGGTTGGAAGCTGGAGGACCGAGGACTTAAAAGCTCCACGTAGGTTCTAAGCTACGTTTCTTGCTGTTGTGGGATTCTTATCTTTTCTTCACCTCTAACTACATGGGTTAAAACTGAACCTAGAGCATTGTGCATTCTAAGCAACTACTCTAGCACTGAGTTTCTTCCTGGGTCTAGAAGTCCACTCATCTTTCACAGCAATAACAAGGCAGCTGGATGAAACGACTCAGCTGTCAGTTTGTCCACTCCAAGACCACACCATGAAAATGGCTGACAGAATGCACTCAAGACTGGGTGTGTATCTGGGTAGTGGTAGCACATGCCTTTAATCCCAGCACTTGGGAAACAGAAGCAGGCAGATCTCTGTGAGTTCGATGCCAGCCTGGTCTATAAAAGGAGCTCCATCCAGGTCAGCCAGGACTATTGCACAGAGAAACCCTGTCTCAGAAAAACAAAAGAGAACAGAACAAACAAACTTGCAAACAAACCAGCAACCTGGACTGTTAAGATAAATGGGAGCGGAAAAAGGGGGCTTCAACCCAACTCAACACTAAGGACAATTTAGCCTGTGAAAAGCTGAAATGAAACTATTATCTATCTTCAGAAATGTAGTAAAAGCAGCCAGGTTAATCTACCTATCTGTCAGCATTTACCAAACCAGCCAAACACTCTACTGAAGACTCACGTGTGAAAAGGTTATAGCTGGCTCCATATACTGAGAAGATGGAGAAGGAGACCTGTTGGGGACCCTTCCCCAACCTCCTCGGTTATGGATGACCCTGGGTAGTGCTGCAGATATCAGGACACAGGGGATGCAGAGTAGGAGATATAGCTGCAAACTTTATTGCAAAGCCATTGCTCTTTTTATAATACTCAAATCATGATTCAAACTAGGTTCCCATAATACATGAAATTAGTTTCATAGACTAGTCATTTAGTTGCGATTAATTTCAAGAGCTTTGTGCCCTAGCTAATCTAAACAAAAAGCTCGGTGTTATGGGAATAAGTCTTGTTGTAATATAATATGTAAAAACACCTCATCATAAGACAAACCACAACCTAATCAGAGCCTTTGAACTATACTGCACATCTGTGTTCGCAAGGACAGACCATTGGCAAGGCACTCTACTGATGGGAAAGGTTTGCCTCCTCCTGACTTGGTTTGCCAAGCCTATCAGCAAGAATGCTACCTCAAGTCTCCCTTGCACAGAGTTTCTATGCAGTTCAAAACCAGCCCTCTACAGAGACCCACTCAGTATACTAGGAACTAGGTAGTGTGGCCTAAACCAAGACTCACATAGTTTTCAATGTGTCTATAGATGGCCCTTTCTGGGTCAGGGTCAACTCACAAAGAGAAGGAGACCCATGACAGTGAGGAACCAAATCCCCTATCCTGGTTCTCTGGCTGCTGAGCTTGATGATTCCTGGTTTCTCAGCACCTGTCTGAGAAACTCCCTCCACACTTGCACTCTCTGACTCTCCTCAGTCTCAGAAGTCGGATCCACTCCTGGCACCTGTCCAATTATAAAACAATCACCTAGAAGAAACCCTGCCTCAATAGGCCTGGGGAGATGGCAAAGAACTCAAGTGCCCAAATACACTCAGATCTGTCACGGCAAAGGCCACTTCAGTTGTCCCTCTCTTGTCCCGAACTTGCACAGGCATGCTCTCCACCAAAGGCATTTCTCTTCTGTTGCAGGCTCCATGCACTGTGCCTGCTCTGGAGCTCCTTCCCAGCACTGCTTTAGCTGGAGAATTTTGCTATCAAGGCATCTTTGCCCCACATTCAGGCTCCAAGAGGGTCACCTCAACTCGACATTTCATAGATGTGATTAGTCTACACCGTCGTCCTAGACGAGAGGTGGCAGATCTGCTCCAATGCTAACAGTAAGTAGTGATGATGTGGCCTGGTCCTGAACCCACAAAGATCAGTGGAGACACATGAGCCTGCCATAGATGCCTGGCAGCCTAAGACAATTAGCACGCCTACCTCGTGTATACCTGTCCCCATGCATTCCCAGTGACTTCTCTCTTTGGTTGAGGGTGATCCCCATAACTTATACAGCACCTATGGTTTGAAGGACAAAAGCCAAGAGCAGAAGCTGGAGAAATGTCTCATAGTTAAGAGCATTTGCTGTTCTCTCACATGGCACCTTAGAACTTAGGAGGAACAGAAACCCAGTGCCCTCTTCAGGCCTCTGTGGGAGCTACGTTCGTGTAGGGCAAATACAAGCTCAAGGCCAATAGCCACTATCTCCTAATGTGACCTGGAAGGTCATTAATGTGTTGTGTGCTTATCACGGACGCTGTGTTGCAAGAAAAACAGAGGCAGATAGGTCTTGGTTTCCTGATTTCTTTTGTATTCCCGTAATGAATGTTTTTATTGCCTGAGAGTCCACTTAGCACTAAAGGTGCATTTCTCAATAATGTGGTCCTTATGGCCAATCCATAAAAGTGTATCTAGAAAGTATCATATTTAGGGTTAGTTAAATACATGACATCAAGAATACAGTATGGATACTACTTTCACTCTAAGGTGTGTTTCCATGGAGTAAGCCATGCTATCAGTACCCAAGATAAAAATCTACTGTGTCCCCCTGGCTGGCTGGGAACTCACTATGTAGCCCATGCTGTCTGGAACTAGAGGAGATTCATCTGTACCTGTGAGTTCTGGGGTTGCAGCAGTGTGACACCACACCTGACTAAAGAAGATGGGTGTAAGTGTGAAGACTTGGAAACTGCTTTTTAAAGGAAGCCATTTTAGGGTTGACAAGAGATTTGGCTCTAGAGGGATTCCCAGGTGTCCAAGGGGATATTCCCATCTAGGTCCTTGAGCAGCAGAGGAGAGGGTGCCTGAACTGGCCTTCTCCCACAGCCACACTGATGAAAATCTTGCACATCGCCATAGAACCTTCACCTGGTGATGGATGGAAATAGAGTCAGAGACCCACAGTGGAGCACTGGACTGAGCTCCCAAGGTCCAGATGAAGAGCAGAAGGAGGGAGAATATGAACAAGGAAGTCAGGACCACGAGGGGTGCGTCCACCCACTAAGACAGTGAGACTGATGTAATGAGAGCTCACCAAGGCCAACTGGACTGGGACTGAATGAGCATGTGATCAGACCAGACTCTCTGAATGTGGCTGACAATGAGGGCTGGTTGAGAAGCCAATGATAATGGCACTGGGTTTTGATTCTACTGTATGTACTAGCTTTTTGGGAGCCTAGTCTGTTTGAATGCACACCTTCCTAGACCTGGATGGAGGTGTGAGGGCCTTGGACTTCCCACAGGGCAGGGCACCCTGACTTCTTTTAGGAGTGGAGAGGCAGTGGGGAAGGAGAGAGTGGGAGGGAATTGGGAAGAGAGGAGAAAGTGGAAAATTTTAATAAGTAAATAAATTTAAAAAAGAATGACTTGAACATAATTTGTTATAACCTGAATAAAGTAGAGACTCACTATTTTGAAGTTTCTGTGAATTTTAGGAAGTTTAATAGCACTTATGCCACTATGGATATTTATTTAGAAAACTTATATATTTATCCATAACAATGATCAATATACACTCTTTTTCTTTTAATTAATTACCATCAATGTTATGATTTAATGTTGATAAAATTGATATAATTGGTTATTTGACAATTTATTAAAATTTTAATGCAAGAATATATTTTAAAACAAACAACTTATGGTACACAGTTACAATAAAATGTTGAATGGTAAAATATTTGAAACATGTATTGAGGAATTAGTCATTAGGGTAGAGAGTAAATATAGGGCATAATGGCATCATTACGTTCAAGACAAATATTGACTACATCTACCTTGCTCTTCCTTAATAGTGAACCGCTCTTCAGTTTTCTTTGGAATGGTATTTCTCTTTCTTATGGGGCTACTATATTTATCTATTAGCCTGGTCTATTATTTTGTTAGAAGTCCCATTCTGAAACAACTCTGCAAAGCCAGTTTGCCTCTTCTATGACTGTAATGTGCCTGCTGCACCAAAAGTTCAAATACAGAAAACATTTCACTAGACTTCCAGTTCAAATATTGTCACTCGTGGTGGGCTGGCCACATAACTCTTTGGAGTTTGTTTTTTATTATTTTCATCTTTGTGAAATAAATTAACTTTGAAATCTCAAAAAGAATACATTTTTCTCAAAGGGGGCTTTAACAGAGCATTCAACATAAACACTAGATAATATTCTTAACAAATTATGAAAATCAATAACAAGAACAGATAACGTCAAAGTAACAAAGCCAAAACTGAAACAAATAGAAACAAAAATGTAGAACAAAACCAAACAAAAATTAAACTAAGTAGCATTCTCTCATAGACATGGTGGTGAGGCTGTCACCGATTGGAACAGCTTTTTCAAGATGTCTGTAGTCATTTCTCTTCTGTTCTATGTCATGTTCCCCCCAAGGCTGAGGCCACCTGATGGTAGATGCAGCCTTTGGAGGAGTAACTTTTGTCTCTGGTGTTCTGTACCCCAAGCATGGTTTTGTTGCTTTCTTTTATTTATGAGAACTTAGTCAACAGACACATGGATCAGATTGGGCATGACCACCTGGAGGGCAGCTGATATTTCCTTCCCTGGTGAGTTCACAGTTACAAGGGGTGTCTTTTTGTCTAGAGGCTTTGATGCTAATGTGAAGAATGTGATGGTTTCTAGGTGTCTGTGGCTTTCTTTGGCTTCCTCAGTTCTCTCAGGGGGTGTGATCAAGAAGGAAAGGGAATCAAGACCCAGAAGCAGCCATGCTGGGTCACTGGATAGACATACTCAAGGCCTATTCCATGATGGAATCCAAATTTGAAGAATAAAATTCATCCCTGGAATTTAGTAGTTGCTGGGAATAGAGCTCAGCAGGTGGCTCTTGCTCTAGCAGCTCCTTCTGCAAGGGGATCTCATCCTGGGCTGTGATCTCTTCCTCCTTAGGCTGGAGTGTTTTGGACCTGGGAGAGGATAGCAGTTAAGGCACAGGTCAGGAGGGGACATGCCATGTCATCTGTCTGCTCCTACCTCCCAATACCTCAGGTGTCCTGGAGAACCTACACTGTTCTTTGGACTGATAACGTTTTTATATCCGCAGAGAAATAGGATCACAGAGTAGCTGGGCCTAGAACTTTTCTCAGCAATAGACACATGTCATAACTTAAACTGAGCTTGTATGTTGTCTTTTCTACTAGAAAATTAGAACATTCTCCTACAGATCAGAAACATCATTTTGTTCATAACAGCAGAATATAAATACAATTGCCAACAGTATATGAGCAATACACTTGGTATTGATGAGGAGTTACTGATCAACACATCATCTTATTGATAGCAGTAATACAGCCTAGCCATCTGCGCACCTGAACAAGGTCATGAGGTCAGCTCAGTCCTCATGCCCAGAGGGACCATAAACATGAGTACCATCCAAGACAGAGCCTGCCATGCTAGAGCAGCATTTCCTGTGAGGTGTGCTGAGAACACTGGCCCTGTCTGGGCTCTGGGACCAAACAGAGACTTGCATTTCCTTAGGACTAGAGCTGGGAATCTGCATCCTGGCTCTCTTTGGGAGTCTGTTACAGCACACTCCGAGAAGGTTATGATCTTGCCTGTAGCTGACATATCTGCCTGAGTTCATCCTGGAAAGTCCTTAACATAGTCTATCCAGAGAACCCTTCGTACAGGAAATAGGATAATGTTGCAGAGAGCATTGCTCAATGGTGGGAATCTCTTCTCTACACGGGATGTTCCTAAATAAAAATGTTATTTCAACAAGGTGTGGTGATGCACACCTTTAAATCCCATCTCTGGGGAAGCTGAAACAGGCAGGTCTCTTTGAGTTAAAGGGAAGTCTACTTAGAATGGAGAAAGGTCAGGAGGGAAAAAGTGAGACTCAATTCTAATAACACACTTGTATAACGTTTTATTTCCCGGATAGAATTTCTTGTTGACTGATCCAGCACAATTTTCTTTGGGCTTCTTTCCATGGTTCTAGCTTGGATCCAAGCAGAGGAGCAGAAACTTATAAAAGACAGAGGTCCAAGGTACAGGGGATCCCCTTGGCTGTATCATGTCCTCCGAATCTGAGCTCCTACCTCATCTGGGAGAACTCAAAGTGATGCCGCAGCTTTTCTGCTAAGACCTTTTTCTGGGTGTCTGTTTCCTTCTGCTTCAGCAGGAACTGAAGTCTTTCCACCAATCCCTTGAGCTCCTGTTCATTAGAAGATTGTGTTCTTAGTGGAGGATTATACAGTCTCATAGACATCTAAGCAGATACAAAGGAACCCAGTAGCTTGTTGGTCATCCAGGCAGGAAAAACAGTAAACATTCAGGGAAGTAAGGAAGCCTGATTCAAGGCAGAGAATAAATAAAAACAGAGTGGTCTCTGCTAGCTAATGAACATGTGTGTCATACACCACAATGCCCATATGCTTACACTACACACACATATGCGTGCACGCGCGTACGTACACACGCACCACAAGGTTAGAGAGTTAAAGAAAGAGAAACAGGGAGGGAGAAATGGGGTTTGTAGAAACATCATGTAGGATGAGCAGTTTAGATGAACCATACCAGCTCTTTCAGAACAGTCCCACAACTCAGCCATCATTTCTTGGAGATTAGTACGGTTGTGATTTGCTTGGCCAGACAATGTTGAGTTGGTTAGAGAAATTCTTCCCCTGATGGCCCAATTCTCCCACCTTCCACCACCAGCTTGTTCAAGCCCCCAGTAGATAATCCAATCAACCCCAGACTGTAGTCTGCTGGATGGGAGAACTGTCCAGCACTAATCCCAGACAACAGGGCTGACGAGCTGATGCTCAGACTCTGTCACTGGGAACTGAGAGCTGGGCAAAGGGAAGAGAACTCATTGGGACAGAGGAAGAAAGGAGAAGGCCCCATGCCACCCTAACCCATGACAGTGTGGGCACTCAATGGGCCCTTGTATGGGGAACTCCTCCTTGTAACTGCTTCCCACCTGTGATCTCTCACATGAGCCCTGCCAAGCAAATGATCCCCAGGAGCCAGACCTCACTCACTCCAAGCTATGTGCATAGAATGCTACCTATCATAGATGCATGTAGGTGTGTGGTATGTTATTGACCCATCTCCTTCACTGGACTGCAGCTTTAAACAGAGCAGCAGGAATGGTTCTCCTGTTTCAGCCAGCAATTCCAGGTCCTGGGTGACTATTGCCATGCACTTAGATAGAGCAATACCTCAGTCTCTCATAAGAGGCCAACTTCCCAGAAGTACTTGGACACGGACATGGTAATGAAGACCTGGTAGCATGAGGTGGGTGACTGAATGGGAGCACGAATGAGTCAGGTGAGGGTGAGGGCACAGGTGGGGATGGGCAGAGAGGCAGTCAGGATGGCAAAGGGGGCCAGACCTTAGTCTGGCTTATTTACCTGCCCCTACCTGTTGTTGCTGGGTGTTGACGGCACTGTTCTCTCCTTGATCCTTACAGAGCACTTTCAAGTCCTCTACGTGCTGCATCAGTAGGACCCAATAATCCCGCAATTTCTTTTTCTCCTGCCTCAGCAGGTGCACCTTCTTCTTCAGCTGCATATGCTGCATTAGGATCATGCTGTGCAGACAGCTAGAGAGACACACTGCATAGTAAGGCCCCACCAGACACTCGTGCCTCCCCTGCCTCCAAAAACCAGCACCCCAAAAGGCCTTATGTTTCCTGAAAGATGTATCTAAGAGTCTGACACAGCCTTGACAGCTACACTCAGAAAGCCAAAGTGAGACAGCAGCTAATACCAGAAAGTATCAAACTACTATAGAAAGCCCAACAACAAACAGGATCCTCGTCCCTTTAATAGGAAGAGGAGTCCCCTACCTGTCCTTAACTGTCCATAGTAATGGGGAAACATCACCATGTAGAGGGCAAATACCCTTCAAGGGGGGACAGATGACCAAAGGTGAGCTTCTTCTACCTACAAGTTCCACAGCCACCAGATCTCTCAAGCCTGGGCCTGTGCTCCAGACTCCCAGGGCTGCCTGGCATTTCCCTCATGGTGCAAAGCCCTTTTCTATCTAGAGGCTCCAGAGGCTCTAGGACAATGGTGGTAGGGCTAACAGTCTCTTTCACACTCTCCAATAATGAGTCCAAGAGACACAAGTCCCAGAGCTGCTTGCTAAGGAGCAGAAAGTCTAGAGGCAGAGGCAGGAAGTCTCCGTGCAGAGAAACAGAGAGGCAGAGATGGCCGTTCCACAACTTTCAGGGTCCAGGACGAGATGCGCCCTTACCGATACAGGACGGTCTCCCTGGTCAGCTCGCTCAGCTGTTCTGAGGCCTCGGTGTTCTCGTCCTCCAGGCGCTGTAGTGCTGACAAGGCCTGTTTGTGCTGCAGCTTCACTTTCTCATTCAGGGGATTGGGCGGGTGGTAGGGCCTAGAACAGGAGGAAAGAATCCCATGAACACAGGCCTCGAGGATCATGGAAACTCAAGCTGGATCCTAGTCTACCACAGCCCAGGGGTTGCCACATTCTGGATTCTATGTTCTGGGACCTCTTGGTGCTTATTTCTTGTTATCCTGACCCTAGGTCAGCAGAGGCCTGGCTCAGATGGAGGGTGTCCTAGCTGCATGAGCTCACGCAGTAGGCCTAGAGGATCAGCTGAGCTCTATGTGTTACCAGAAGTGTAAAACAGAGGTCCTGCAACACCAGATATTGCAATGAAATCTCATCTGTTTCAGAATTAGGATTCTAGGCCCTGGGTGACTGTCATTGAGCAGCAAGACAGAAAAAACTACTCTGGGTTTCAGATCCAATAGCCAGACAGTAATATAAACTCCATAAGGGATTCCTAGGTGCCATTACAGTGAGCACATTAGACAATAGTAATGTTTAAAGTTGGGCTCCCAGACCTCTACTAGCATCGCCTAGAAACTGGGGCAGGGAAATCCTTAGGTCCCAGCACAGATCCCTGCCTGCCACAGTCTGTAGAGTCAAGAAAATAAGCAAATATGTATATGCATGCACACACACACACACAGAGACAGACACACACATTCACATGACAGAGAGAGGGTGAGATATACAGAAACACAGAGGGTGAGCATCCACAGTCATATGCCAAAGAAATGTGTGGAGCAGTATTGGCAATGAGTACAGTGCACAAAACTAGAGAGAAACTGTGATGATCCCCAGGACTCCAGTTACCCTGAGATGGACCAAGTAGGAAGAGGCCCCTCCAGCTGCTCCTAGCAGCTTTCAGCACAGTCTCCTCCCAAGTAATCCAAAGACTCCCTACAAGCTACCAGCAGCTAGTATCTCACACAAGCCACTACCTGCCATGTCCCTTGATAATGCATGCTGGGAAATACACATTACTGCCCCAATCCCTTAGCTGTGTGACTCAGACCATAGGCTCTGGTTTTCACTTGGAGGAAGCAGAATTGTTAGAGTCCCCATTTCAGCTTCAGGACTGCCTTTACCCTGAGAATTTAGGACTTGAGGTTAGTCACTCAAAAAGTGCAGCCTCCTAGAAACCAACACTTTTTTTTTTTAAAAAAAAACAACAGAATTTTATTTTTACTTTATATAAATAAAATTTTAGACACTTCTTTTACAAATTGTTCGCATATACCCCTGCCTTCTCTCCTCCCTGTTACCCTCTTTCCCATCTATACCTCCCTCTCCTTCCACTCCTCCTCTGTCTCCATCAGAAACAGGCAGGCCTCCTGTGGACTTGAGCAAAACACGGCATGGCATGTTAATACAGGCTGAGCTCCCTGCCTTGTGCCATATCTAGGCAAGCAAATACAGCATGGGAGCAGGCTCCCCAAAGGCAGATGAGCTCCAGGGAAGGGTCCTGATCTCACTGATAGGAGCCCTACTAAGAGATCAAGCTACGCACTGTCACACACAAGCAGAGGGCCTAGTTAGGTCACATGAAGGCTCCCCGTCTGTTGGTCCAGATCCATGAGCTCCCACAAGCTCAGGTCAGATGACACTGTGGAGCCCAAGACCATAAAGAAAGCAGGTGAGGTGACATTGCTGACAGTGCCATGAAGTCTGGAACAATGGATACCTATCATCCACCTTTCCTTCTATGATAAAGATCACGTGATCTCGCAGCTCATTTCTCTGGCTGGTCATCTCCTGCAGCTCCGTGGTCAGCCTCTCTATTTCCTTCTGCATCTGTTTCTGGGTAAGGGGCCTTGGTTTGAATGATGGCACCGTAGCAGCATCTGTGGGTAGATGGAACACAAGTGAGATTGCATAGCAACAAGGCATAGACGATGGACAGGCCACCCCGTGGCCCAAACACAAATATCATGTCTGGAACCTGGTGACAACCCAAATATATTGGGCCAGGTTGAGATGCTCCCTCTGTGGACCTCAGCTCTCACATCGCTCTAGAGATGTGGCTCCTTAAGCAGTCAGCACTTTCCTCTTCCTCCCTACACATGCTTCAGGGGAACACAGACACCACTTCTTCAGGCACAGTATTCACAGCAGCCCAGGATGCAACATGGTCTAGAGCCCTGAAGCCTGCGTGGGGTTTCAGAAGCTCAGAGAATAATGGCATAAGCACTTGGTTGCTGTGAGGAGCCCAGATCTCCTTCCTGGTCAATCCAGGCCCATGGTTGTCAATTGAAAAGCCATTCAGGGGCACAACATGGTCAACAGACTCCCCAAGTCACCCACCGACAACCCAGATCACTGAAGCTGGCAGGAGGCAGCCAGTCTCTGCTCTACTCCCATACCTCGGGCAGGTGTTTGTCTACCCTAGGGAACTGCCTGCCATCCTCAGCTGCTGACATAGAACCCTAGGGGGCCACTGTTGGGGAGAGGTGCTCAGAGGAATTCTGTAGTACAGTCGGAGGACATAATGTCTTGGCCAGAAGAACTTTTTCTCTCTTGTGACTAATATCAGACAGAGACTGGACCCACAGGAAACTACAGAGGGTGAGAGGCAGTGATGCCTCCCTAAGGTGGGGACACATCAGTCCTTCCCTGCTCCTGCTGGTCTCCTTTTTTCCCCACATATCAACCGAAACCACAGTAAAGGTCACAGCTAAGTGGTCATTCCAGCACAACATCCTTGGCCTGGTCAGACTCTGGCTTAGGAGATGGGCAAAATTAGATTCTGGAATCTTTGACCTTCAGAAGTTATGATAATCAGGGATGTCCATTAGCTACTGAGAGGCTCCTGGTCCTCTGTCCCATTACTGGAAGCCCACCTCAAATCCACCTCTTCCAGAAAGCTGCCCACCTCCAGCCCATGACTTACTACATTTTCGCCAGAACCATTTATTCCTTCCTGATTTACGCCCAAACTGAGCATCAGCCTCCTCCTGCCTCTCTCTGTTCTCTGGACGTTCTCCATCCGCTCTCCTAAATAGACTCCTCAGTCTTGAGAACATGACTCTTGCTGTACCCTGTGGGCACCGAGGAATGTCCTAAGGGCAGTTGGTGTTGCTACAACACTGGTGACATCACATGGAATGCCAAGAGTTCTCTGGGATACAGTAGAATTGTCTGGGGGAAGGAACTGCTGATGTCAGGGGAACCTGCATTTGTCACCCTGCTAACTAGCTGTCCTTAACTGACCAGAAGCCAACTTCCCCATCCAGAAGCCTCTCTGGGAACACAGAGGAAGCCATTCATCACCTCCTCCTTCCAAACCCAGAGTTCCCTTAGCTTGATTGGAAGGCCAAACTTCCCATGTTGAGAACTGAGCTTTTCTTTTAAAACATGCTGGAAATGTCTCAATCTTTCCTCAAAATCACTGTTCATCAATATGAGCATGTAAATCTCACTGAGAGTCTATGTTAAGATGAACATAACCTAGGAAAGATCTCCTTCCTCAAGAACAAGTGTTAGAAAGCTTATTCAGGAAGAACCTGCAGAGCTGGTTACAGTGTGGGATTTAGGTTAAGGATACAGTCATGGAAGCCATGTGCTAAGTTTTAGAAAATTATTCCGGGATTCCCCAGCATATAGGGAATGCCCCCATGGGGGTGCTGGTCAATGTGTGATGATTCGTTAGCAGAGGAAACAGAATTAGGGAATCCACCAAGTGAAACAGCCGCCAGGCTGAGTGTGGTGCTCTCCACTCTGCACCAAAGACAACAATGCAGGGTTAGCTACAGGCCTCTGTGAGTTTCAGTGCCTACTGAAGGAAAAGAAAGGATAGTTGGAAAATCAAGACAACAGCTGTAGACATTCCTCAGTTGGCAGAGTGACTGCCTAGCATGTAACATGTCCTGGGTTCAGTGACTAATGCTGTCTTCACAGGTCTTTGGGGCCCCACTTGTAATCTTAGCCCATGTGAAGTGGAAGCAGGGTGATCTAAGCTCAAGAAAAACCTGCAGGGCCAGTGTTCATGACAGCTTGGGAGACATGAGACCCTGTCTCAACATTAAAACAGAAATATATTTGACCTCCAAGGGCCTCAGCTCCCAATCCTTTCTTACTAGCTCTTGCACACCAGGATGGCCTCAAACTCAGAGATCCCTCTGCCTCCTCCCCTGCCTCTGCTTCCACTGACTCCTGCGTCACTGCCTCAGCTGGGATTAAAGGCATATGCCACCTCCCCCTGACCATTAGGAATCATTTTATCAATTCATTTGTTGTTGTTGTTTTGGTTTTGTTTGATTCAGAACAGTAGTATTTGATTTTACCTAGGTCCCAGGGATATCTAGTCTCAAGTTCTTGGTCACACATTCTGTTCTAGTTACATCTCATGGAGTTGATCTTAAGTCAAATCAGTTTATTGGTTACTCCCACAAGCTTAGTATCACCATTGCCCTAACGTATCTTGCAGGCAGGACACCACTGTAGATAAAGGGTCTGTGCTAGGTTGATGTTTACATCACTCTTTTGATAGCATTCAGAGTACCTTCCTGTAACAAAGAAGCTGGAACTTAGGGGTGAAGTCACCAGCTCGACATCTCCATGTTCGATATGGGTGTTGTCTTCAGCAATGTGGACTTGTCAATCTGCGGAGAACAATCTATGGTCCTGGCAACCGCATGGGTTGTTTGGGGATTCCCATTAGACCTTTGAGCCAGGAACTCAATTATATGTAACTCAATTCTGGTACTGGAAGCCTCATTGCGTGGCAAGAGATGGCCAGTTGTGATTCTGTCTCCTCCATTATTTGGCAATTTCATTTAGATTGCCTTCATGTGCGTATATATTTTAAGAAGTTTCTACTGTCTCAAGTCTCCATACTGCCTCTCAAATGCCCCTTAAATTTTGCTGTCTTTCTAACTCTTCATCCTAAGTTATGTCTATCATTGATGTCAAGGTGTGTCTCTTGACTGCAGCAGAAGGCTGAATCTCATTTACACATCCATCTATTAGTCAGTGTCTTTTTATTGAAGGAATTAAGACTGTGGGTGTCGAGAGATATCAATGACCAATGATTGTTGATTGTTGTTGAGTCTTGTTATTTTGTTGTTGTTGGTGTGGTGATGTGTGTGTGTTTCCTCCTTTGACTTTGTTGGTCTGGTATTATTTTTTTTCCCGTTTTTTTCTTAGATGTAGTTATCCTCTTTAGATTGGAGCTTACCTTCTAGTACATTCTGTATGGCTGCACCTTCTGTATTGGTAGATTTCTAGATAGATGATGCTTCAATTTGGTTTTATCATGAAATGTCTCATTTTCTTCATCTATTGTGATTGAAATTTGTTCTGGGTCTACTAGTCTGGGCTGGCATCTGTAGTCTCTTAAGAGTCTGCAAGGAATCTGTACAGGCTATTCTGGCTCTTAGTGTCTCCATTGAGAAGTCATGTTTTATTCTAATAGTTCTGCCTTTATATGTTACTTGGTCTTTTTTCGTTGCAACTTTTTATATACTTTTTTGGTTCAGTAATTTAGTGTTTTGATTATGTGTCTAGGGCACTTTTTTCTTCCTATTCCAATCTATTTGGTGATCTTTCTGCTTCATGTACTTTGATAGGCATCTCCTTCTTTAGATTAGGGAAATTTTTTTTCTATGATTTTGCTGAAAAATTTTCTGTGCCTTTAACCTGTGTTTCTTCTCCTTATTCTATTCTGTACTCCACTTTTTTTATTGGATTATGTGGGTTTTTTTGGTGACCAATTTCTTGAGTTCTTTGTATATTCTGGAGATCAGACCTCTGTCTGATGTAGGGTTAAAGAAGATATTTTCCCATTTTGTAGTTTGTCGTTTTGTCTTGTCAACCGTGTCCTTTGTTTTACCGAAGCTTTTCAGTTTCAGGAGGTCCCATTTACTAATTGTTGCTCTCAGTGTCTGTGCTGCTGGGGTTTTATTTAGGAAGTAGTCTTCTGTGCCAATGTATTCAAATGTACTTCCCACTTTCTCTTCTATAAGGTTCAGTGTGGCTGCCTTTATGTTGATGTCTTTGATCCATTTGGACTTGAGTTTTGTGTATGGTGATAGATATGGGTCTATTTTCATTCTTCTACATGTTGATATCCACTTATGCCAGCATCATTTTTTAAATATGCTTTCTTTTATCCATTTGATATTTTTTGCTTCTTTGTCAAAAATTGGGTGTTTGAAGGTGTGTGGATTAATATCTGGGTCTTCTATTTGGTTCCATTGTTCCTTCTGTCTGTTCTTATGCCAATACCAGTCTGTTTTCAGTACTGTAGCTCTCTAGTAGAGTTTGAAGTCAGGGATTGTGATGCCTCCAGAAGTACAGGATTGTTTTGGCTATTCTGAGTTTTTTTGCTTTTTCATATGAAGTTGAGTACTGTTCTTTTGAGGTCTGTGAGAGGGGAGTGCTGAAGTCTCCCACTATTAGTGTGTGGGCTTTAATGTATGATTTAAGCTTTAGATGTGTTTCTTTAACATGTCAGGGTGCCCTTGTATTTGGGGAATAGATGTTCAGTGTTGAGATTTCCTCTTGATAGATGTTTCCTGTGACTAATATGAAATGAGCTTCTTTGTCTTTTTTGACTGAGTTTAGCTTAAATTCTATTTTGTTAGATATTAGGATAGTTACACCTGCTTGTTTCTTATCCGTTTAGTTGCAGCATCATAGATTTCTTTAAGGGAGTTATTGGATTCCTCTTCAAGGTACCATATTATAATCATAAAGGCTATTTAAGGTCTTTCTCTTGTGCCTTAGCTATATTGCAATACTCAGGGCCTACTGTGCTAGAGTTGTTGGGATCTAGTGGAGACATATTGCTCTGGTTGTTGTTGATTGTGTTTTTACACTGGTGTCTAGGCTTCCAGGATTTGGAAAGATTGTAATTCTAAGTATTGGTAGCTGGACTTATCTTTGTTGGGTGGGTGTTTTGTTCCTTGGTTTCTGTTTCCTTTCTGGTTCTTAGGAGGGTGTGTTGCCTGTAGGAAATTTTTCTGAACTTCTGATAGATGTGGTTACTGGGTATTGCAGGTAAAATATGTTTCTGGGTGTTTTGACCTGAGAATTAGGAATTGGGATGGCCTGGGTTTGGGGGGCTTGTTTCATAATAATGGAGGATGTTCCAGCATCTGCTTAGACAGGTCTCAGAAGAAGGTGCACTACACAGCTAGTAATGAATGAGACGGGGGGATTTGACTTAGAGGAATGGAGGGAAGATCAGAAGTTAGCACACTTGCTTCCCTGGTCAGAATGGGCTGTGGCTTCCCAGGAAATGCCTTCTGGAGTTGGAGCCTGGGACAAAGTGGGGGGAAGGGAGTTTGAAGAAGATTTGTAGGATCCACTGGAGATGAGTGATGGAGGCTACAGCAGGTGTTCTGCTGCAGAGCTGGGATGAGGCTGGAGGGTGGATGTAAGGAAGAGGGAGAGGTGAAGATCTGTAATTAACCTACCTGCTTCCCTGCCTGGAGTACTTGTTGGTACTTAAAAGTAGAGCTCACACTGCAGCCCAGGCTAGCCTGGAACTCATAATATACCCCAGACTGGCCACCAAGTCAATGGAAATCCTGCCACAACCTCTTAAGTGCTGAAATTACAGGCCCTAAACAACCTTTCAGGGGAACCAGAGGATTCTTAGGGCCACAAGAGGACAACATCCACAACTGGCAGCCAACTTCTCAATAGAAGTCTTAGACTGTCCTTGTTTGCTTTCTGTTGTTGCAATAACGATCACGACCAAAAGCAACTTTGGAGGAAAGGGTTTGGCTTGCACATCCCAGTCCATTACTGAGGATGTCAAGGCAAGAACTAAATCAGACAGCGAACCAGGAGGCAGGCACTGATGCAGAGAGAAGATGGAGGAACGCTGCATACTGGCTTGCTCATCATAACTTGCTCAGTGTTTTTTTCTTACACAACCCAGACAGCCAGCCCAAGTATGGACCCTTCGACAGTAGGCTGGGCTCCCACATCAATCATTAATTGAGAAATGCCCTACAGAGTTGCCTGTAGGCCATTCACAGGGAGGCATTTTCTCAGTTGGGGTTCCTTCTTCCTAGATGAGTCTAGCTTGTGTCAAGTTGAGAAAAACCCTGACCAGCACATAGAGCAAGATAAAAAGGCATGAAAAGGCCAGAGACAAAAGCTGAGAAGTCTGTCTCTACTCTAGCTACTCTACATGACGTGCTTTACTCAGGCACTGAGGCGGGGGGGCAGCAAAACCTGGGGTTCACGGTCAGACTCGGCTGCATAGTGAGTTTGAGGTCAGCTTGAGCTCTTTTCTAAGGGAGATACTAGGAGAATTCTTTGAACTGAACAAAAGATGTCAAGGCCTGGATAGATGGTCAGCAGTCAAGAGCACTGGCTACTCTTCCAGAGGACCCAGGTTCAGTTCCCAGCACCCACATGACAGCTCACAATTGTCTTAAATCTATTTTCAGGGGATCTAATGCTCTCTTCTGAATCTGCAGACACTGCATGCACATGGTACACAAATGTACATGCAGACAAAGCAAACACACACACACACTATAAACCCTCAAAAAGCTTTAAAAGAGATGTCAATGAGTAAGGAGAAACTATCAATAAAAATAATAATGCAGGGCTGAGCTGGCCCAGGGCTTGAAGGTACACTACTGCAAATACAGAGAACCTGAGTGTGGCTTCCAGCACCAATATGCAATGGCTCACAACTACCTGTACCTCCAGTTCCAAGGCAAAATGTCACCTCTTGCCTCTATCGGAACCCACATTCACATGTGTGTACTCATACACAGACCTATACACATACACATAATTTAAAATAAAAAATTTAATTACTTATGCAAACAAATATCATAATATTGCAAGTATGGTGTATTAAAATGGGGCTCACACAACAGTCCTCCAATGTGTACACACATTGCTTGGTCCCCCCAATAAATAATAATATTTTTAATTTGAAAGTGTATCCCCTCTCTTTCTGTGTGTCTTTCTTTTCTAGGAATTGTACCCTTGGCCTTATACGTACAAGACAATTGCTGTACTCAGAGCTATACTACCAGCTTGTTTCAAGGAAATATTTTAATTTTCTTCTTGATTTCTTCTTTGCTTATTGATTGCAGGAAAGTAAATATTTGGCTATTCATGGTGGTGAACACCTTTAATCCCAGTGCGCAAGCAGTAGATTCAGGAGTTTTTGAGTTGATATCCAGAATGCACACTGCTATAGCAGAGGACCCCAGTTAATCAGGAACTTTGGATATAGCTCAGTTGTTAGGGTGCTTGCCTAGAGTGCACAACTTCTTAGGTTTCATCACCAGCACCACAGATATCCAGGTATGGTAGTAAGTTCATATAATAGCCAGCATGTGGAAGGTGGGTCATGAGTTCAAGCGCATCATTTGAAGAAGAGCTGAGTGTATCCTGAGTTCAGAGCAAGGAGTCAAGAGGAGAGAAGGGTGCATCAATCCACATCCTATTACAGATGATATGAATCTATGTGCAAGTCTTCCCCAAATGCCACCCACCATTTTAGAGCTAATAAGATGGTTTTAGCAGAGTTGTAGAAAACAAAATCAACACTCAAGAACTCGTAATTAGAAGCACTGCTAAAACCAACAGCAAATGGTTAGAAATCACAAAAACAGTGTGTGTGTGTGTGTGTGTGTGTGTGTGTGTGTGTGTGTAGTGTGGTCACCAGAAAAGAAGAAAAAGAAGAAAAAAATTAACCAAAGATGGTAAAGATTTCTAAAACAAAAATTACACAACACAGGTGAACCGAGTGGAGATGCAAAGACATGGAATCATGCCATGGCTGATGGGTTGAAAGAGTTAGTACAGCTCAATGTCTGTGCTGTGCAAAGCAGTTTCCAGAGCAGCACGGTCCCTATCAAACCACGACAGCACTTACCCCAGTTACTTTTCCTGTTGCTTTGGTAAAATACCCTGACTGAGCCACTTCACGGATAACAAGTTTATTTTGGCTCACAAACCAACTCTACAGTCTATGCTGGAGGAAGTTACAGCAGCAGGATCTGTAGGCAGCTGGTCTCGTTGTGTCCACAGTCAGGAAACAGGGATGAATGCTGGTGTTATCTTTCTCCTAATTATGTAAGACAGGAGACCTACCTGTGGGATGATTGATGGTGTCCACACTTAGGCTGCGTCTTTCCACCCAACTTTACATAAT
This sequence comes from Myodes glareolus, assembly GCF_982192425.1. NCBI lineage: Eukaryota > Metazoa > Chordata > Mammalia > Rodentia > Cricetidae > Myodes > Myodes glareolus. The sequence continues at coordinate 33,291,834 of NC_142030.1, read as the reverse complement.
CCAGAAATCAATCACAGACATGACCAGAAAGTTGTCAGCAAGATAGATCTAGATCCTGACAAGTTGTCAAATTAAACATAGAACTATCATAAGCCTGAGCAATTCTACCACTCTGTATGTGTCCAAAGAAACAAACTCATGTGTCAAAGGAAGATCTGCTCGCCTGTTGCAGCACTGCTCACAAAAGCTAAGAAACTGGAACAGCCTGTCTACCAGGCTGACAAAGAAAATGTGGTACATATGCGTGACAGAAAATCCCAAAAAAAATGATGGAACATATGCTACAAAGTGTTTTGAAATTTTTCACCTCAAAAAATGGGAAATATTTGAGAACAAAAATATGTTTGTCCTAATTTAAACATCACACAGATTCCAGGTGAGGTAGTCTATGACCTACCTCAGCACTCAAGATGTAGAGGCAGGAGTTCAAGGCATAGGAAGACCCTATCACTGCTAAAAATCATTCTTGTGTCAAATATTGCATAGTACTTCATTAAAATGTCTAATAGATTTTTTCTGTATTTTTTAAAATTTTCAAATAGCAAAGACTACAGATTATAAAGTTCAAAACTTACACACGGCATCTGAGGCAATTTTCTTGGTGTGGTAGGACGCTTAGGGTTGGGTCTGAGACCTAAGCTTGATCCCTAGCTATGCATGCGGCCTCTTTAGCTCACCCAGTCCCACCTGGAAGGCCCAGCTACACATGTGCACACACCTGGGACCCCTCCTGGCATTCAGCCGGCCTTGCAGTAACCTTCCTCCACCCTTTAACACAGCTGTCCCAGCAGAGCCTGCCTCTGGCTTGTGGCCTTGACTCCCTGTTAGACTGCATACTTCTGGATGTTCCTTTTTTATTCTCTCTGGTGTCTCTAATGGGCCACTCAACAAATTTGGTCTGCCTAAAACGCCAAGCTAATAAAGCTATCCTGGGAGTTTTCTGTTTATTGTGCAGCTGGGACCCTGCTCCCAAGTGAACACAGACTTGAACCTTCTTGGTGGGAAGTGATCGTGTACTTATTCCTCCTGAGGTAGTTCTGTTGTTCTCAGTGAGTGGCTACCTATGTTATGTTATTGTAACATGAGGGCCGACTTGTTGGGGTATCTGTTTCTGCCCAGTACCCCACAGCCGGCAAGTCCCAGAGAAAATCAATCACACAGCGATCTCTATAAGTTATAAAGCTGATTGGCTCATTAGGTCAGGCTACTTATTAGTTCTTATGACTTATCTTAACCCATTATTCTGATCTATGTTAGCCATATGGCTTGGTACCTTTTTCAGCTGTCAGCTCACATATTGCTTCTTTGGTGATCTGGGCAGGAATGGAAGAGGGAGCTTCCTCCGCCCTAGTCTTCTCCTATTCTCATTGCCCCGCCTCTACTTCCAGTCTGGTTGACCCGTCTATACTTCCTGCTGGCCCATTAGCGTTTTATTAAAATACATGATTGACAGAAGACAGACAATTCTACTGCACCATGTTATGCAAAAAATCATATCCAAACTGGGTAATCTAATGCAACAAGCATTTATTTGATTCACAAGTCAGCGGATTCACGATTTAGACTGGGCTTTGCTAGGCAGTTCTGGGCTGGCTGTCTCTTCCACAGGCTCTTCTCAGCAGCCTGTCCCAGGCTGTCAAAGGCAAGGAACAAGGGCTATCTAGAGAGGAACACTATAGAGATAGCTTTGTATTTTAAGAACATGGCTGCAGGGCTGTGCTTCAAGCACTGCTATAGGAAGCTGAGTGGAGAGCTTGGGAAAGCTGGAAAACCACTACATACTTTGCTAGAACACCAATTTCTTCACTGGCATTAGAGACTACATTGAGGCTGAAGCAAATACAAAAATATAGGAGAGCAGCTGAGACCCCTCTGCCTCATGGAACAGAGCAACTGCTGGACCCTTGCACTTTCTATTCACAACTAGCCACTGCTGGATTCAGGCTACTAGGGCACCTTGCCTTGCTGCGAGCACTCAGTACTTCATTGTCTGCTGGTTTTGAGTTGGAAGAGACACCAGAAGTCACCCAAAGCAGCAAATCCCTGTCCAACTTCGGACAAGGGGAGATCCAGGGAGAGGGCCAAGAGGCTACCAGGAGCATGAGAGGTGATTAACCGCCTGCCAGGAGCAGCAAGCAATCAGCCACTGGGAAGGAGGACTGCAGTGGCTTCCAAAGGCTAGAGTAAGAAGTTCCTCCAGAAAAGAACACCTGTGTCCCAGCCAGCATCCACAGCCATTCTCTGTCTGAGATACCTTGCCCCTGGAACTTGATCCCCAAGTGCACCGAGAGGAGAAATCACCAGAGCCCTGGTCCCACCTGCACCTGAAAGAGCATTCAGGGACCCAACTATGCCAACTGGAGGAAGAGGGTCCCCAAAGCACAGACTCCACCTATACTAATTGGAAGAAGAGATGGGCAAACAGCAGTGTAAGAATACATTCAGCAACGTAAAGAGCAATACGGCTTCACCAGAAACTAGTGGTCCTACAACAGCAAACCTGAGCATCCCAACACAAGTAAAGCAGAAGGAAACAACCTTAAAAATACCTTCATGGAGATGATTGAGGCCCTTAAACAGGAATTTAAAAATTTCCTTAGAGAAGTGAAGGAAAAGACAAACAAAAAAAAAGAATCAGAAGAAATCAGCAAATCTCTTAAAGAAAACCCAGAAAAAGCAATCAAACAGATGAAGGAAATGGCTCAAAACTTGGAAACTGAAATAGAGGTAATAAAAGAACACAAACTGAGGGAATTCTGGAAATGGAAAATTTGGGTAAACAATCAGGAACCACAGATGCAAGCATAAACAACAGCGTATAAGAGACACAGAGAGAATCTCAGGCATTGAAGATACAATAGATGAAACAGATTCATCGGTTAAAGAAAATGTTAAATCCAATAAAGTCTTAATGCAAAGCCTTCAGGAAATCTGGACACTAGAAAAAGACCAAACCTAAGAACAATAGAAATAGAAGGAGACAAATACTAGCTCAAAGGCACAGAAATTATATTTAACAAAATCTTTGAAGAAAATTTTCCTAACCTAAAGAAGGACATGCCTATGAACATACAAGAAGCTTCCGGAACACCAAATACACTGAACCAAAAGAAAAGTCCCCTTGCCACATAATAATCAAAACACTAAACATATAGAATAAGAAAGCATATTAAGAGTTGCAAAGGAAAAATTTAAGTATATATAAAGGCAGACCTATCAGAATCACACCGACTTCTCAGTGGAAACCATGAAAGTCAGAAGGTCCTGGATAAGTATTATGCAAACACTAAGAGACCAGGGATGCCTGTCCAGAATACTATACACAGAAAAATCTTTCAATCATGATAGACAGAGAAAGCAAGATATTAAACGACAAAAGCAGATTTCAACAATACATATCTACAAATCCAGTCGTGCAGAAAGTACTAGAAGGAAAACTCTATGCGAAAAAGTGTAGCTACATCCACAAAAACACAGGCCATAGAAGATCCCACAGTAGCAAATCCCAAAGAAGGAAAATGCACTCATAAAACCAACAACAACAAAAACAAAATTAACATGAACTAGCAATCATTGGCCATTAATATCAATTAGTAAATGGACTCAATTCACCTATAAAAAACACAGGTTCAACGATTGGATATGAAAACAGAATCCATCCTTCCGCTGCATACAAGAAACACACCTCAACCTTAAAGACAGATATTACCTCAGAGTAAAAGGTTGGGAAAAGATTTTCTAATCAAATGGGCCAAGGAAACGAGCCAATGTAGCTATCCTAATATCTAATAATAGATAATGAAACTAAAAACTAAAAGACATTTAATATTCATCACAGGAAAAGTCCATCAAGAGGAAGTTTCAATTCTGAGCATCTATGCCCCAAATACAAAGGCACCCACATTTCTAAAAGAAATATTACTAGGCCTGAGGAAGCATGTTCCACCAGGAGCAGAAACCAGGAACAAATCCAGTCCTGGTAGCTAACCCAGTTCCACATTACTGGCAGGCCAATTTTGAGCCAGTGACCTGATCCAGAGTCAGCGATCTCCACCAGAACAGGTACAGGGGAGGAACCACTGAACAAGTAAGCCAGAGCCAGAAACTGCTGAGGGTCCAGATGTGAATATGGGACCTTCAAGAGAGTAGATACAAGCCAGGACCCCTGTGGGTCTGGGTGTGAGTCTAGGACCTCCCAGGAACTAGGCTTGAGCCAGGATCTATGCCAGTCTGGGCGTGATAGCACCTGGGACCTCTGAGGGAATAGGCAGGAACCAGAGATATTTGCAGGGCCAGGTGTGAGCCAGGATCTCAGTGGGTCGGGTCATTAGTTGGGACATCAAAGGGAATAGGCAGAAACCTGAAACCTCTGCAGGTGCTTGAGTCTAGAACCTCTAAGGGAGAAAGCCTGAGTCAGGTCCTTTGTGATTCTTTGCACACCTGAGCTTGGGAACTCCGAGGCAGTAGACTGGAGCCAGAAACCTTTGCAGGACCAACTCCAAGCCAGGGACTTCTGCAGGATGGGATCCAGACCAGGACTTACAGAAACAGGGCAAAGCTAGCAACCTAGGTGAAAGTAGGCCTGAGACAGCAAACTCCAAGGGAGCAGAGCAAAGCACAGAAATGCTGTGCTATCTCTAGGAACATGGAGTAACCAATGGGGTAACTAGAACTATGGCACCGACTTACCATGAGGAACAACCAACTGAGCTTTGGATTCACTGGCACTTAGACGATTATTCAACAGAATCTCAGACAGCCTTAACCACACCTTAGAAACTTAAATACCATATGGAGCCTCCCCTTGGCTTGTAAGCAATACTCTTGGTGTCATGGGGTTCTTATCTTTTCTTCACCTCTAACTACATGAGTTAAAATTGAACCTAGGGCATTGTGCATTCTAAGCAACTACTCTAGCACTGAGTTTCTTCCTGGGTCTGGAATTCCACTCATCTTTACAGCAATAACAAGGCAGCTGAATGAAACAACTCAGCTGTCAGTTTGTCCACTCCAGACCGCACCATGAGAATGGCTGACAGAATGCACTCAAGACTGGGTGTGTATCTGGGTAGTGGTAGCACATGCCTTTAATCCCAGCTCTTGGGAGGCAGAAGCAGGCAGATCTCTGTGAGTTCAAGACCAGCCTCGTCAGTAAAAGGAGCTCCATCCAGGTCAGCCAGGACTGTTGCACAGAGAAACCCTGTCTCAGAAAAACAAAAGAAAACAGAACAAACAAACTTGCAAACAAACCAACAACCTGGGCTGTTTAGATAAATGGGAGGGGAAAGAATGGGCTTCAGTCCACACTCGACACTAAGGACAATTTAACCTGTGAAAAGCTGAAACGAAACTATTATCTACCTTCAGAAATGATAGTAAAAGCAGTCAGGTTAATCTACCTATCTGTCAGCATTTACCAAACCAGCCAAACACTCTGCTGAGGACTCACATGTGAAAAGTTTATAGCTGGCCCTAGACTACTTCCAGATACTGAGAAGATGGAGAAAGAGACCCATGCAGTATACTAGGAACTAGATAGTCCGGCCTAAACCAAGTCTCACATCATTTTCAATGTGTCTATCGATTGGTGTGGGAGAATTGTCTGTATTCTGTCAATCATATTTTAATAAAACGCTGATTGGCCAGGCAGGCAGTATAGGCGGGAAAGCCAGACAGGAATTAGGGGTGGAGTAAAGAGACTGGGAGTATTCTGGGACACAGGAAACTCTCTCTCGCCACTCCTGTGCAGACCACCGAAGAGGCAGCATGTAACTTGCCCAGCTGAGAAAGGTACGGAGCCACGTGGCTATTGTAGATAAGGATAATAGGATAACATAAGTTATAAGAGTTAACAAGAAGCCTGACCTAATGGGCCAATCAGTTTATAACCTTATGGAGTCTTGTGTGTGATTTTCTCTTTGGGATTTGCCGGTTGTGGGGTACCGGGCGGGACGGAACAACAAGCCGGCCCCTCATATTACAATAGATGGTCCTTTCTGTGTAAGGGTCAGCTGACAAAGAGAGGAGACCCATGGCAGTGAGTAACCAAATCCCCTATCCTGGTTAACTGGCTGCTGAGCTTGAAGATTCTGGGATTTCTCAGCAATTGTCTGAGAAATTTTCCCCACACTTGCACTCTCTGGCTCTCCTCCAGATTCAGAAGTCGGATCCACTCCTGGCACCTGTCCAATTATAAAACAATCACCTAGAAGAAACCCTGCCTCAATAGGCCTGGGGAGATGGCAAAGAACTCAAGTGCCCAAATACACTCAGATCTGTCACAGCAAAGGCCACTTCTGCTCTCCCTCTCTTGTCCCGAACTTGCACGAGCATGCTCTCCACCAGAGGCATTTCTCTTCTGTTGCAGGCTCCATGCACTGTGCCTGCTCTGGAGCTCCTTCCCAGCACTGCTTTAGCTGGAGAATTTTGCTATCAAGGCATCTTTGCCCCACATTCAGGCTCAAAGAGGGTCACTTCAACTCGACATTTCATACATGTGATTAGTCTACACCGTCGTCCTAGATGAGAGGTGGCAGATCTGCTCCAACGCTGACAGTAAGTGATGCTGTGGCCTGGTCCTGAACCCACATAGATCAGTGAGGAAACCTGAGCCTGCCATAGATGCCTGGTAGCCTAAGACAATTAGCATGCCTACTTCATGTACCTGTCCCTACGCATTCTCAGTGGCTTCTCTCTGTGGTTGGGGGTGATCCCCATAACTTATACAGTACCTAGGGTTTGAAGGACAAAAGCCAAGAGCAGAAGCTGGAGAGATGTCTCATAGTTCAAGAGCTTTTGCTGCTCCCTCATTGCAGTGCGCCATAGAACCATCTGTGAATGGGGATACAGCGCCCTCTTGAGGCCTCTGTGGGAACTATGTACTTGTTGGGCAATACAAGCTCAAGGCCAAAAGCCTCTATTTCCCAATGTGACCTGGAAGGTCATTAATGTGTTGTATGCTTATCACAGATGCTGTGTTGCATGAAAAACAGAGGCAGATAGGTCTTGGTTTCCTGATTTCTTTTGTATTCCCATAATGAATGTTTTTATTGCCTGAGAGTCCACTTAGCACTAAAGGTGCATTTCTCAATAATGTGGTTCTATGGCCAATTCATAAAAGTGTATCTAGAAAGTAACATATTTTAGGGTTAGTTAAATACATGACATCAAGAATACAGTATGGATACTGCTTCCACTCTAATGTGTGTTTCTATGGAGTAAGCCATGCTATCAATACCCAAAATAAAAATCTATTGTGTCCCCCTGGCTGGCTGGGAACTCACTATATAGCCCATGCTGTCTGGAACTAGCAGAGATCCATCTGTACCTGTGAGTTCTGGGGTTACAGCAGTGTGACACCACACCTGACTAAATGAGATGGTTTTAAGTGTGAAGACTTGGAAATTGCTTTTTTAAGGGAACCATTTTAGGGTTGGCCAGAGACTTGGCTCTAGAGGGGTTCCCAGGTGTCCAAGGGGAAGTCCCGAGCTAAGTCACTGACCAACAGAGGAGAGGGTGCCTAAACTGGCCTTCTGCCATAGCCACCCTGATGAATATCTTGTGTATACCATAGAACCTTTATCTGGCGATGGATGGAGATAGAGACAGAGACCCATACTGGAGCACTGGACTGAGCTCCCAAGGTCCAGATGAAGAACAGAAGGAGGGAGAACATGAGCAAGGAAGTCAGTGGTGCGGGAGAATTATCTGTATTCTGTCAATCATATTTTAATAAAACGCTGATTGGCCAGGCAGGCAGTATAGGCAGGAAAGCCAGACAGGAAGTAGGGGTGGAGCAAAGAGACTGGGAGTATTCTGGAAGCAGAAGCTCTCTCTCCGCCACTCCTGCGCAGACCACCGAAGAGGCAACATGTAAGCTGTCACACTGAGAAAGGTACTGAGCCCATGTGGCTAACATAGATAAGGATAATGGGGTAATATATGTTATAAGAGTTAACAAGAAGCCTGACCTAATGGGCCAATCAGTTTATAACCTTATGGAGTCCTGTGTGTAATTTTTCTTTGCTGCTTGCCGGCTGTTGGGGTGCTGGGAAGGACAGAAACCCCAACAAGCCAGCCCTCATACTACATATGGCGCCCAGACGTGGATAACTGAATCCACAGAAAGCCTGAGAAAGCTTAGAAAAGAATAGAGTAAAGCATGGCTTCTTGGTGGCAGCAATTTCTCAGGTCTACTTTGCTTGCTAGAGGCAAGCAAGCGCTCTCATCTGAGAGAGGCTTCCTGAGTCAGCTTTAGCTGCAAAACCTTGCAGCTCTTTAAAGAGGTCCTGCCACAAAATACTTAAATGTTGTTGATGACAAGCTGAACGCATTCTTTTCAGTTTTCAGCTGTAGCAGGAGAAAAGCTGTGCTGTTTTAAAATGCCGGCTATCTGGGCTGTCCTGCCAGAGCAAACTCTGACTCTTTCAGGCAGGCAGTCCGACTGAGTGTGGTCTGTGAGCAGAATGCTGCAGCTTGCTTGCTGGCAAGGACCTTGAAACGCCATAGAGTTGTGGCAGTGAACACAGCTCTGGCTGGTACCTCAGCCTTGAGGCTGAAAAGCTAAGGAATGAGCTGGATCTAGTCGTCAAAGCCACAGCTCTCCATATTGCTTAGTAAATTAAAGACTCATATGGTCAGAAAAAGAAAAACATACAGTAAAGAGAGATTCAAAGAGGAAGAAAACCTCTAAATGGTTTACAGTGTGTATATGCAGGCTAAAAGTTAAAATTCTTAAAGTTAAAAGGAAAGAAAGAGAGTAGTTGGGTGTGGTGGTACACACCTTTAATCCCAATGCCTGGGAGGCAGAGGCATATTGACCTCTGTGACTTCAAGGGGTAGAGGTAGATTGACCTCTGTGACCTCAAGGTGTGGTAGTACACGCCTTTAATCCCAATGCCTGGGAGGCAGAGACAGATCTCTGTGAGTTCAAGGTGTGGTAGCATACACCTTTAATCCCAGCACTGGGGAGGCAGAGACAGGAGGATCTCTGTGAGTTCAAAGACAGCCTGGTCTACAGTGTTATTCCAGGACAAAGATATACAAAGATCCTGTCTCAAAAAGTAAAAGTAAAAATAAAAGAAATAGAGGTTAAAATAAAGCCACATAAGGATGGAAAATGCACAGAGAATCTTCATACTGTATGCTTTTATGTTCTCTTTAAATTGTTTGATTGCTGAGGAAGGAGCAACAACTGCTAAAAGACTTTTGTTTATAAATGCTGCTGAACTAACCCAAGATAGGAATTTTGAAAATACCTTGGCTTCAAAACTGAAGTCAAAAGGTATGTTACTTTGGAGAAGAGATTTTGCTTTTGTTTCCACAGAAAACGAGAGACTCTGGATTTATTCAGAGTTAAGAATAATCACCTTTGACCAAGGGAGGCCGCCTGAAAAATCTCCGATAGGAACAGATGGCCCAGATGACAGAGGTCTACATCCAGAACTGATCCAAGACTGCTGCCTGAGATGATCGAGACTCACAGGATACTCCAGTCATGACTTGATTATAACTCTAAATTTTCTTTAGGTCCCCTTAAGACTTTCAGCACCCCCAACCAGCAGGAAGTAGCCTGAAATACTACGCCCACATTCCCAACAAATGGATTATGGGTATTTTCCTTTGTTTAAAAAAAAAAGAGGGAAATGGTGCGGGAGAATTATCTGTATTCTGTCAATCATATTTTAATAAAACGCTGATTGGCCAGGCAGGCAGTATAGGCAGGAAAGCCAGACAGGAAGTAGGGGTGGAGCAAAGAGACTGGGAGTATTCTGGAAGCAGAAGCTCTCTCTCCGCCACTCCTGCGCAGACCACCGAAGAGGCAACATGTAAGCTGTCACACTGAGAAAGGTACTGAGCCCATGTGGCTAACATAGATAAGGATAATGGGGTAATATATGTTATAAGAGTTAACAAGAAGCCTGACCTAATGGGCCAATCAGTTTATAACCTTATGGAGTCCTGTGTGTAATTTTTCTTTGCTGCTTGCCGGCTGTTGGGGTGCTGGGAAGGACAGAAACCCCAACAAGCCAGCCCTCATACTACAAGTCAGGACCACTTGGGGTGTGTGTACACACTGAGACAGAGGGAATGATCTAATGAAAGCTCACCAAAGCTAGGTGGGCTGGGACTGAACGAGATTGTGATCAGACCGGACTCTCTGATTGTGGCTGACAATGAGGGCTGATTGAGAAGCCAATGATAATGGCACTGGGTTTTGATTCTACTGCATGTACTGGCTTTTTGGGAGCCTAGGCTGTTTGAATGCTCACCTTCCTAGACCTGGATGGAGGGGGGAGGGCCTTGGACTTCCCACAGGGCAGGGCACCCTGATTTCTCTTAGGACTGGGGAGGGAGGGGGGAGGGGAAGATTGGTAGGGAAATGGCAAGAGGGAAGGAGGTGGAAAATTTTAATAAATTAAATTAATTTAAAAAAAGAATGAAATGAACATAATATGTTATAACCTGAATAAAGTAGAAACTCACTATTTTGAAGTTCCTGTGAATTTTAGAAAGTTTAATAGCACTTATGCCAGTATAGATATTTTGTTTAGAAAAATTATATATTTATCTATAAAAATGATCACTAATACATTCTTTTTTTAAATTAATTACCATCAATGTTATGATTTAATGTTGATAAAATTGATATAATTGGTTATTTGACAATTTATTCAAATTTTAACGCAAGAATATATTTTAAAATAAATGATTTATGGTACACAGTTACAATAAAATGTTGAATGGTAAAATATTTGAAACGTGTATCAAGGAATTAGTAATTAGGTAGAGATTAAATATGGGCATAAAGGCTTCATTATGTTCAATACAAATGTGGACATCTAACTTGCTCTTTCTTAATAGTGGACCACTCTTCAGATTTCTCTTGGTATTTCTCTTTCTTTGGGGCTATTGTATTGACGTATAAGCCTGGTCTGTTATTTGGTTAAAAGTCCCATTCTGAATGAACTCTGCAAAACCAGTTTGCTTTTTCTGTGACTATAATATGTCTGCTGCACCAAAAGTTCAAATACAGAAAGCACTCCACTAGGCTTCCAGTTCAAATATTGTCACTCGTGGTGGGCTGGCCACATAGCACTTCAGAGTTTGTTTTTGATTATTTTCATCTCTGTGAAATAAATTAACTTTGAAATATCAAAAAAGAATACATTTTTCTCAAAGGGGGCTTTAACAGGGCATTCAACATAAACACTAGATAATACTCTTAACAAATTATGAAAATCAATAACAAGAACAGATAACATCAAAGTAACAAAGCCAAAACTGAAACAAATAGAAACAAAAATGTAGAACAAAACCAAACAAAAATTAAACTAAGTAGCATTCTCTCATAGACATGGTGGTGAGGCTGTCACCGATTGGAACAGCTTTTTCAAGATGTCTGTAGTCATTTCTCTTCTGTTCTATGTCATGTTCCCCCCAAGGCTGAGGCCACCTGATGGTAGATGTAGCATTTGGAGTAACTTTTGTCTCTGGTTTTCTGTACCCCAAGCATGGTTTTGTTGCTTTCTTTTATTTATGAGAACTTAGTCAACAGACACATGGATCAGATTGGGCATGACCACCTGGAGGGCAGCTGATATTTCCTTCCCTGGTGAGTTCACAGTTACAAGGGGTGTCTTTTTGTCTAGAGGCTTTGATCCTAATGTGAAGAATGTGATGGTTTCAAGGTGTCCGTGGCTCCCTTTGGCTTCATCAGTTCTCTCAGGGGGTGTGATCAAGAAGGAAAGGGAATCAAGACCCAGAAGCAGCCATGCTGGGTCACTGGATAGACATACTCAAGGCCTATTCCATGATGGAATCCAAATTTGAAGAATAAAATTCATCCCCAGAATTCAGTAGTTGCTGGGGTTGGGGCTCAGCAGGTGGCTCTTGCTCTAGCAGCTCCTTCTGCAAGGGAATCTCATCCTGGGCTGTGAGCTCTTCCTCCATAGGCTGCAGTGTTTTGGACCTGGGAGAGGATAGCAGTTAAGGCACAGGTCAGGAGGGGACATGCCATGTCAACTGTCTGCTCCTACCTCCCAACACCTCAGGTGTCCTGGAGAACCAACATTGATCTTTGGATTGATATCGTTTTTATACCCCCAGAGAAATAGGATCACAGAGTAGCTGGGCCTAGAACTTTTCTCAGCAATAGACACATGTCATAACTTAAACTGAGCTTGTATGTTGTGCTTTCTACAAGAAAACCAGAACATTCTCCTACAGATCAGAGACATCATTTTGTTCATAACAGTAGAATATAAATACCATAGCCAGCAGTATATGAGCAATACACTTGGTATTGATGAGGAGTTATTGATCAACACATCATTTTATTGATAGCAGTAATACAGCCTAGCCATCTGCGCACCTGAACAAGGTCATGAGGTCAGCTCAGTCCTCATGCTCAGAGGGACCATAAACATGAGCACCATGCAAGACCTAGCCTGTCATGCTAGAGCAGCATTTCCTGTGATGTGTGCTGAGAACACTGGCACTGCCTGGGCTCTGGGACCAAACAGAGACTTGCATTTCCTTAGGACTAGAGCTGGAAATCTGCATCCTGGCTCTCTTTGGGAGTCTGTTACAGCACACTCCTGTAGCTGACATATCTGCCTGAGTTCATCGTGGAAAGTCCTTAACATATTCTATCCAGAGAACCCTTCACACAGGAAATAGGCCAATGTTGCAGAGAGCATTGCTCAAAGGTGGGGATCTCTTCTCTACACGGGATGTTCCTAAATAAAAATGTTATTTCAGCAAGGTGTGGTGGTGTACACCTTTAAATCCCATCTCTGGGGAGGCTGAAGCAGGCAGGTCTTTGTGAGTTCAAGGAAAGTCTGCTGAGAACAGAGAAAGTTCGGGAAGGAGTAAGTGAGACTCAATTCTAATAACACACTAGTATCAAATGTATTATTTCCTGGATAGAATTTCTGTTTGACAGATCCAGCACAATTTGCTTTAGCCTTCTTTCCACGATTCTAGCTTGGATCCAAGCAGAGGAAAAGAAACTTATAAAAGACAGAGGTCCAAGGTACAGGGGATCCCCTTGGCTGTACCCTGTCCTCCCAGTCTAGAATCCTACCTCATCTGGGAGAACTCAAAGTGATGCCGCAGCTTTTCTGCTAAGTCCTTTTTCTGGGTGTCTGTTTCCTTCTGCTTCAGCAGGAACTGAAGTCTTTCCACCAATCCCTTGAGCTCCTGTTCATTAGAAGATTGTGTTCTTAGTGGAGGGTTACACAGTCTCATACCAATCTAAGCACATACAAAGGAACCCCGTAGCTTGCCGGTCATCCAGGCAGGAAAAACAGTAAACATTCAGGGAAGTAAGGAAGCCTGATTCAAGGCAGAGACTGAATAGAAACACAGTGGTCTCTGCTAGCTAATGAAGACGTGTGTCATGCACCACAACCCCCATATGCTCACACTACATACACATATACATGTGCGCTCGTGCACACACAGACACACACACGCCACACGAACTGAGAGTTAAAGAAAGAGAAACAGGGAGGGAGAAATGGGGTTTGTAGAAACATCATGTCGGATGAGCAGTTTAGATGGACCATATCAGCTCTTTCAGAACAGTCCCACAACTCAGCCATCATTTCTTGGAGATTAGTACGGTTGAGATTTGCTTGGCCAGACTATGTTGAGCTGGTTAGAGAAATTCTTCCCCTGAAGGCCCAATTGTCCCTCATTTGACCACCAGCTTGTCAATAGTCCCCATCAGATCATCCAATCAACCCCAGACTGTAGTCTGCTGGATGGGAGAACTGTCCAGCGCTAATCCCAGACAACAGGGCTGACGAGCTGCTGCTCAGACTCTGTCACTGGGAACTGAGAGCTGGGCAAAGGGAAGAGAACTCATTGGGACAGAGGAAGAAAGGAGAAGGCCCCATGCCACCCTAACCCATGACAGTGTGGGCACTCAATAGGCCCGTACATGGGGATCTCCTCCTTGCAAACTGCTTCCCACCTGTGATCTCACATGAGCCCTGCCAAGCAAATGATCCCCAGGAGCCAGACCTCACTCACTCCAAGCTCTGTGCATAGAATGCTACCTATTATAGATCCATGTAGGTGTGTGGTTTGTTATTGACCCATCTCCTTCACTGGACTGCAGCTTCAAACAGAGCAGCAGGAATGGTTCTCCTGTTTCAGCCAGCAATTCCAGGTCCTGGGTGACTATTACTGTGCACTTAGACAGAGTAATAACTTAGTTTCTCATAAGAGGCTAACTTCCCAGAAGTACTTGGGCACGGACACGGTAGCACGAGGTGGGTGACTGAATGGGAGCACGAATGAGTCAGGTGAGGGTAAGGGCACAGGTGGGGGATGGGCAGAGAGGCAGTCAGAAGGGCAAAGGGGGCCAGACCTTAGCCTGACTGATTTACCTGCCCTACCTGTTGTTGCTGGGTGTTGACGTCACTGTTCTCTTCTTGGTCCTTACAGAGCACTTTCAAGTCATCTACGTGCTGCATCAGTAGGACCCAATAATCCCGCAATTTCTTCTTCTCCTGCCTCAGCAGACGCACCTTCTTCTTCAGCTGCCTATGTTGCATCAGGATCATGCTGTGCAGACCGCTAGGGAGACACACTGCATAGTAAGGCCCTGCCAGGCTCCTCCTGCCTCCCCTTTCTCCAGGAACCAGCACCCCAAAAGGCCTTATGTTTCCTGGAAGATGTAGCCAAGAGTCTGACACAGCCTTGACAGCTACACTCAGAAAGCCAAAGTGAGACAACAGCTTATAACAGAAAGCATCAAACTACTATGGGAAACCCAACACGAAATAAGATTTATGTTACTTCAATATGAAGAGGAGTCCTCCACCTGTCCTTAACTGTCCAATAGTAATGGGGAAACATCACCCCATTCAGCCAGCAATTCCAGAGAGGGCAAATACCCTTCAAGGGAGGACAGAAGGCCAAAGGTGAGCTTCTTCTACCTACAAGTTCCACAGCCACCAGATATCTCAAGCCTGGGCCTGTGCTCCAGACTCCCAGGGCTGCCTGGCATTTCCCTCATGGTGCAAAGTCCTTTTCTATCTAGAGGCTCCAGAGGCTCTAGGACAATGGTGGTAGGGCTAACAGTCTCTTTCACACTCTCCAATAATGAGTCCAAGAGACACAAGTCCCAGAGCTGCTTGCTAAGGAGCAGAAAGTCTAGAAGCAGAGGTAGGGACTCCCTGTGCAGAGAAACAGAAAGGCAGAGATGGCCGTTCCACAACTTTCAGGGTCCAGGACGAGATGCGCCCTTACCGATACAGGACGGTCTCCCTGGTCAGCTCGCTCAGCTGTTCTGAGGCCTCGGTGTTCTCGTCCTCCAGGCGCTGTAGTGCTGACAAGGCCTGTTTGTGCTGCAGCTTCACTTTCTCATTCAGGGGATTGGGCGGGTGGTAGGGCCTAGAACAGGAGGAAAGAATCCCATGAACACAGGCCTCGAGGATCACGGAAACTCAAGCTGGATCCTGGTCTACCACAGCCCAGGGGTTGCCACATTCTGGATACTATGCTCTGGAACCTCGTGGTGCTTACTTCTTGTATCCTGACCCTAGGTCAGCAGAGTCCTGGCTCAGATGGAGGGTGTCCTAGCTGCATGAGCTCACGCAGTAGGCCTAGAGGGTCAGTTGAGCTTTCTGGGTTATCAGAAGTGTAAAACAGAGGTCTAGCAACACCAGATATTGCAATGAAATCTCTTCTTTTTCAGAACAGCGATTCTAGGCCCTGGGTGACTGTCATTGAGCGGTAAGACAGAGAACACAACTCTGGGTTTCAGACCCAATAGCCAGACAGCAATATAAACTCCTTAAGGGATTCCTAGGTGCCATTACAGTGAGCACATTAGACAATAGTAATGCTTAAAGTCGGGCTCCCAGGCCTCTACTGGCATTGCCTAGAAACTGGCGCAGGCAAATTCTTAGGTCCCAGCACAGATCCCTGTCTGCCATAGTCTGTAGGGACAGGAAAACAAGTAAATGTGTACACACACACACACACACACACACACACACACACACACACAGAGAGAGAGAGAGAGAGAGAGAGAGAGAGAGAGGGGGAGATATACAGACACACACAGAGAGAGTGAGCATCCGAAATCAGATGCCAAAGCAATGTGTGGAGCAGTATTGGCAATGAGTACAGTGCACAAAACTAGAGAGAAACTGTGATGATCCCCAGGACTCCAATTACCCTGAGATGGACCAAGTAGGAAGAGGCCCCTCCAGCTGCTCTCAGCAGCTTTCAGCACAGTCTCCTGCCAAGCATTCCAAAGACTCCCTCAAGCTACCAGCAGCTAGTATCTCACACAAGCCACCACCTGTCATGTCCCTTGATAATGCATGCTGGGAAATACACATTACTGCCCCAATCCCTTAGCTGTGTGACTCAGAACACAGACTCTGGTTTTCATTTGGAGAAAGCAGAATTGTTAGAGTCCCCATTTCAGCTTCGGGGTTGCATCTACTCTGAGAAGAATTTAGGACTTGAGGTTAGTCACTCAAAAAGTGCAGCCTACTAGAAACCAAAACATATTTTTTAAAAAACAGAATCATTTTTACTTTATATAAATAGAATTTTAGACACTTCTTTTACAAATTGTTTGCATATACCCCTGCCTTCTCTCCTCCCTGTTACCCTCTTTGCCATCTATACCTCCCTCTCCTTCCACTCCTCCTCTGTCTCCATCAGAAACAGGCAGGCCTCCTGTGGACTTGAGCAAAACACGGCGTGTCATGTTAACGCAGTCTGAGCTCCCTGCCTTGTGTCATATCTAGGCAAGCAAATCCAGCATGGGAGCAGGCTCCCCAAAGGCAGATAAGCTCCAGGGAAGGGCCCTGATCTCACTGATGGGAGCCCTACTAAGAGATCAAGCTACACACTGTCACACACAAGCAGAGGGCCTAGTTAGGTCCCATGGAGTCTCCCGTCTGTTGGTCCAGATCTATGAACTCCCACAAACTCAGGTCAGATGGCACTGTGAAGCCCAAGACACTAAAAGAAAGCAGGTGAGGTGACATTGCTGACAGTGCCATGAAGTCTGGAACAATGGATACCTATCATCCACCTTTCCTTCTGTGATAAAGATCACGTGATCTCGCAGCTCATTTCTCTGGCTGGTCATCAGCTGCAGCTCCGTGGTCAGCCTCTCTATTTCCTTCTGCATCTGTTTCTGGGTACGGGGCCTTGGTTTGGATGATGGCACCGTATCAGCATCTGTGGGTAGATGGAACACAAGTGAGATTGCATAACAACAAGGCATAGATGATGGACAGGCCACCCTATGGCCCAAACACAAATATCATGTCTGGAACCTGGTGACAACCCAAATATATTGGGCCAGGTTGAGATGCTCCCTCTGTGGACCTCAGCTGTCCCATTGCTCTAGAGATGTGGCTCCATAAGCAGCCAGGGCTTTCCTCTGCCTCCCTACACATGCTTCAGGGGAACACAGACACCACCTCTTCAGGCACAGTATTCACAGCAGCCCAGGATGCAACATGGTCCAGAGCCCTGAAGCATGCGTGGGGTTTCAGAAGCCGGAAAAATAATGGCATAGTGCATAAGCACTTGGTTGCTGTGAGGAGCCCAGATCTCCTTCCTGGTCAATCCAGGCCCATGGTTGTCAATTGAAAAGCCATTCAGGGGCACAACATGGTCAACGGACTCCCCAAGTCACCCACTAGCAATCCAGAATACTGAAGCTGGCAGGAGGCAGTCAGTTTCTACTCCGCTCCCATACCTCCGACAGGTGTTTGTCTACACTAGAGAACTGCCTGCCATCCTCAGCTGCTGACATAGAGTCCTAGGGGGCCACTGTCAGGGAGAGGTGCTCAGAGGAATTCTGCAGTATAGTCGGAGGACATAATGTCTTGGCCAGAAGAACTTTTTCTCTCTTGTGACTAATATCAGACAGAGACTGGACCCACAGGAAACTACAGAGGGTGAGAGGCAGTGATGCCTCCCTAAGACGGGGACACCTCAGTCCCTCCCTGTTCCTTCTGGTCTCCTTTTGTCCCCACATATTAACCCAAACCACAGTAAAGGTCACAGCTAAGAGGTCATCCCAGCACAACATCCTTGGCCTGGTCAGCCTCTGGCTTAGGAGATAGGCAAACTAATGTGCTGGAATCCTTGACCTTCAGAAGTTATGATAAACAGGGATGTCCATTAGCTACTGAGAGACTCCTGGTCCTCTGTCAAATTACTGGAAGGCCCACCTCAAATTTGTCTCTTCCACCAAGCTGCCCACCTCCAGCCCATGACTTACTGCGTTTTCGCCAGAACCATTTATTCCTTCCTGATTTACGCCCAAACTGAGCATCAGCCTCCTCCTGCTTCTCTCTGTTCACTAGACGTTCTCCATCTGCTCTCCTAATTAGACTTCTCAGTCTTGAGAACATGACTGCTACTCTACCCCATGGGCACTGAGGAATGTCCTAAGGGCAGTTGGTGTTGCTACAACACTGGTGACATCACATGGAATGCCAAGAGTTCTCTGGGATACAGTAGAATTGTCTGGGGGAAGGGACTGCTGATGTCAGAGGGGCCTGCATTTGTCACCTTGCTAGCCAGCTGTCCTGAACTGACCAGAAGCCTAACTTCCCCATCCAGGAGCCTCTCTGGAAACACAGAGGAAGCCATTCAGTTCCTCCTTCCAAACCCAGAGTTCCCTTAGCTTGAGTGGGAGGCCATACTTCCCATGTTAAGTACTGAGCTTTTCTTTCAAAACATACTGAAAATGACTCATTCTTTCTTCAGAATTACTCTGTTCATCAATATGAGCAAACAAATCTTACTGAGAGGCTATGTTTAGATGAACATAACCAAGGAAAGATCACCTTCCTCCAGAAGAAGTGTTAGAAAGCACATTCAGGGAGAACCTGCAGAGCTGGTTACAGTGTGGGATTTAGGTTAAGGATACAGTCATGGAAGCCATGTGCTTAGCTTTAGAAAATTGTTCTGGGATTCCACAGCACATAGGGAATGCCCCTGTGGGGGTGCTGGCCAATGTTTGATGATCCCTTAGCAGAAGAAACTGAACTAGGGAATCCACCAAGTGAAACAACCACCAGGCTGAGTATGTTGCTCTCCATTCGGCACCAAAGACAACAATGCAGGGTAAGGTACAGGCCTCTGTGAGTTACAGCACCTCTTGAGGGAAAAGAAAGGATAGTTGGAAAATCAAGACAACAGCTGTAGACATTCCTCAGTTGGCAGAGTGACTGCCTAGCATGTAGCATGTCCTGGGTTCAATGACTAGTGTTGTCTTCCCAGGTCTTCGGGGCCCCACTTGTAATCTTATCCCTTGTGAAGTGGAAGCAGGGTGATCTAAGCTCAAGATAAGCCAGCGTGAGGACAGCTTGGGAGACATGAGACCCTGTGTCAACATTAAAACAGAAATATACCCAACCTCCAGGGGCCTCATCTACCAATATTTCTTTACTGTGAAGATTGTTTGGAGACAGGCTTTATGGAACCCGTAATCTCTAATTCACAATCCTGTTAAAATATCCTTAGTGTTTGACTCCCTGGAGTGTCCTAGTCCCCTGGAAGTCAGCTCCTTTTCTGTCTTCCTGAGTTTTAGACATTAATGAGAGGATGCTTCTCAATATACCCACCTGGAAAATTAATTGTGGCCATAATAGATCCAGGGTTCAACACCTCAAATTGTGAGCTGTGTCTGTGCTCACAGGTCAGGGTGGTCCTGGAGTCATCTTGTCACATTCTCTGCCCTTGCAGATTGAGAGCATGCTGGGTGAGGACGGGGAGAGACAGACTGTACAACAGAGTGAGCAGTTCTCCTTCACATGAGCATTTACATGTGTGCATGCATACATGACTGGATGTCCACCTGCTCTCACACAGACAGCAACACACAAAGTCATGGACATCTGCTTCATGAGCAATTTTAAATATTTCTTAGGAGTTATTGTTAGCCACTGCGATTCACGGTCCTCCAGGACCTAGGGAAAGAAAGGCTTTAGTGCAGCTTGGACATTTTGATTGTCTGAGCTCAGGAAACTTCATTGATTGGAAATCTGACCTGATG
Source organism: Myodes glareolus (assembly GCF_982192425.1). Taxonomy (NCBI): domain Eukaryota; kingdom Metazoa; phylum Chordata; class Mammalia; order Rodentia; family Cricetidae; genus Myodes; species Myodes glareolus. The sequence goes on along the minus strand of NC_142030.1, from coordinate 33,271,778 downwards.
AAACATTCTCAAATTTTCTATAAATTTAATAGGTTGAAGGTTAGTGATCTGCAGAACCAGAGTATGGCTTCTCAAGGACCGCATTTTCTTTCCTCATCTGCTACCTACTGACCTTGGATCCTTGAAGGAGCTGTCTGTGATCAGGGACCATGTTGTCAGTACCTGCCTCTGAGAATTGAACAAGAGCAACCTCCCCCTCACCTCCCTCACGTGACCCTGTGTGGATCCAATGACGAGCTAAACCCTCAGGGTTGGCTATTTGTGTGCCCTATCAGAGACTTGTCTGTAGAACATGTCTTTGGTGGTTTTAACTTCAGAGAGGCAATTAATTTCTTCAAGTGCCTGTCTCTAAATCATGGAAATCTGAGCTTTTGTCCCCTTTGGGTCGGGGCAGTTTAAGTCTTTTGAAGACACTAGTTAATAATGTAGTTGTGTTCCTGAGATTGAAGGTGGTTTGACCAAATTTGGTGTTAAAAAGATGAAAGCTGAGAATTTTCAGTAATTTTTTTTAGGGAAGTAGCTTTTTTCCCCCTTTTCTTGCAATGCTGAAGATCAAACCCAGGACCTCATGCATCTGAGGCAAGTACTCCACCACTGAGATATAGCACTAACTTAGATGTAGCAAAATCTTTAACTTCATATTTACTCAGACCCTTACAGCATTGCTCAAACTCAGAACCTCAGGGCTTCTATTGCTGTGGGGTTTTGTTCATCATGAAATAAAATTCCAGCTCTCTAACTTGAATGCCCTTTTCCCTTTGCTCTACTTCCTGCTCCTGGTGATCACCTAGGGTCCCCTCCTCTACCTTTGCTTCTCTCTCACTCTCCCACACACATTCACACACCTTCTCCCCTTCCTCCTCTCTGTGCAAACCCCACGTCCAGAGGCCAATCTGACGTCGTCTGAGTGACTCCAGTGGACCTTCCCTCTACCCTACACATGCACACGTCCCTCAGCCCTGTCCTTGTTCCAGCTCTGTTACTGTCATTCTGTCCTTCAGTAACCTTGGACTGGTTGTGCTGTGTCACATTCTGTTTATGCCTCTGTTCTGTTTGGCTTCTGTTGCTGTTTCCAGTACAGTTTTCCATTTCTGACCTGTTCCCAGGTTCCTTCATTAACATATCACAGATGATCGCTTGTGTGGGACAGCAAGCCTTCATTGGCTCCAGGCTCCAGATTACTTTCAAAACAGACCTTTGCCTCACTTTGGGGAATATCAAAGGTAAATGGCAGTGGAAGTTTGACAGATTCTTTGTCTGGATCATCCTCTGAGGAACAGAGACTCATCAGGATCTAAAGCCGTTGGTTATTTTCACTTGGTGTTTACATAAAATGTGTTGCTGTGGCATTGAGTTGCACTGCATGTCAGTCTGGACCCACTGAGGCGCCTGTTCAGTGACTGTTGGTGTGTCAGAGCTGCACTGCCATCGCTGAGTCTATTTTACATCTTCAGTACCTCTAGCTACAGGAGGTTCTGGTTTGGAGGTGGGCGGGGCCTGCCCACAATAAGGATGTCTTGAAAAAAATGATTTCCCAGGGAATGGTTTGGGTGCCCTCTGAGGTGCTTGGCTCTTCTGGAATAGCAGCTCCAACCCACGTTTTCCTCTTGCTAGCCTCTAACCTGCACCAACATTCTAGCAAAGATGTAATGCCTAAATTATTTCTCCTCTAGGCAAGGGCATAGGACATCTGCCAGTTCTTGAGTTTGTTGTGTGTAGCCTCCAGGGAACATATCCTTATGTATATGGATTTTACAATTTTGGATCTTGGACCTTGATTGCTATTCTTTTTTCCTACATCTGTTTAGCTCCCTGCTGCCAGAGATTTTGTGACCTATAGGTTTTATTCTTGCTGAATGCCTACTGAGATGTTCTTTCACACAATGCCTGGATGGGAGGGTCTTGTAGACTCTGCTGTAAAGACCCCTGGAAGAGGATACCAGTAGGAAACTTGAGGAAGTATCATATTTCACAGAACAACAGCACTGTATAAGTATGCACATCGCCTGTTCGGTGCATGTGTGCGTGTTTGTGTGTGTGTGTGTGTGTGTGTGTGTGTGTGTGTGCGTGCATTCTTTTGTGTTTGATTGTGTTCATGCATGCATGCATGTTTTGTACAATAGCTGTGATATACCCTTCTTGGGGTTGAAAGGGAACATTTAGACATGTTGGTGCTTTGACGATAAGGAAAAATATAGGAACTCAGCTCAGGTTGTGGTGTGAAGTTGAAGTTGAAGTTGCCCATCATTTCAGTGTTTTCCAGCATGGCACCAGGGGACATTACTGACAGGGGTCCACAGGATCCCTGACAATGCTTTTCATCATGGGCTTCTAGGTGATTTTTTAAACAAAGTTATGGTGTGCGTGTGTGTTGTGTGTGTTGTGTGTGTGTGTGTGTGTGTGTGTGTGTATGTAAACACAGACACATGAAGAACAGAGGACACATGAGGGCCTACTAGTTGGGGTTTCTGTCCTGTCCAGTTCCCACAGCTGGTAAGCCCCAAAGAAAATCACACAGAGATCTCCATATATCATTGAAATAATTTTATGGTCTGAGGGGTCACCATGAGAAGAGGAACTGTATGTAATGGTTATACCATTGTTATGAAGGCTGAGAAGCACTGGCTAAAGGACAGAAGGTGCCCTACTGTGACTTTCCAATGAGTTCATCCATGGTTCCTCAAGACCACTGACATTGTAGCAGTGTAAGGTGAGTGGGAGTTGTTTACCTCATTGCTGACAGGAAGCAGAGACACAGAGACAGGAAGGGCCCAGACAGGACAAGCTCTAACCTGAGTACCTCTCTCCCCTGAGAGCTACTTCCTCCAGCTAGGCTCTGCTCCCGATGGTCTGGAATCTCTCCACAGGGTGGGCTCACACTTTGACCAGTTGTCCTCCAGCTGCTGGTTCAACCTCAGGAGGTTGGGGGCTCTTAGGAGGGGCTTCCCTGGGAGAAGGAGGTCACGACAACTGTGCCTCTGAGCAGAAAAGCCTAGTTTAGGCTCCCTTCTGGCCTAGCCCCTTGAGCCTGTAAGCATCTTCCTGGTATGCTGCCATGGAAACAGCCTCAGCCTCCCAACTCCACAGACTGAACTTTCCACCTGCCTTCTCTGCTGAGATGGAATGAGCCCTAGTAAACCCAAATGTTTCTGTCAGGTATCGAGGTGAAGTCATACATTATAAGGAACTAATACAGAAATTGACCTCATCACACCGAAAGCTCCAGGTTCTGACTGCTTCACAGGTAAAATCTAAATTCTACTAAACTGTAGAGAAGAGATAATGCCCATTAAAAGAAAGACAGTCTGCTCTGTGGCTCTAACTGGTGTAGGAATCACTATGTACACCAGGCAATACTCAACAATACATTAATCCTCTTTTGTCTGGTTGCTATGTGCTGGCCTTACAAGCACTCAGTACTGCTTTTTCAATGAAAGCTGTACCCAAGAATAAATTTAAACAGTGCCTCAACTCTAGTTTTGCTTTTCAAGACACAACTTTTCTGTGTAGCCCTGGCTATCCTAGAACTCACTATGTAGACCAGGGTGGCCTGGAACTAAAAATTCTGCCTGCCTCTACCTCCTGACTGCTGGGATTAAAGGGATCTCCCACAATGCCTGGCTCTGCATCAACTCTTTTTGAAGTTAGCTTAGTTTTGCTTACAAAATTTAGAAAACCAAATAAAATTATAGACTCACTTTCACTTATTAATGTAGCGCTGTAGGAAATCTTACAGCTTGTAGTTATCCACCTACTGGGGCATGGCCTTTTAGACCATATATGCTGATACAGAGCCTGCGTCTGCCCCTTCTTCTTTATTCCCAGCTGCTCTTTCAGATTGCTGGTTTTGATCTCTGTACTTCATTCAAGCAGAGAATTCTAATTTGTGAGTTTACCCCTAAATAAATAACCATCTATTTTTCAATTCTGAACTAGTGTGGAATTTCTTTTAAGCATTCGTTCCACACTTGGCGCCCACATGGATTTAAACTCCATGCCTACCAGGTGGATGGCCTAACAGCCTAGCTGTTCCTGGCCCAGACAGTCTCCCAGCCCTGCCCGCTTGGCTTGCTTTTGCCTAAGCAGTTTTTTTTGTAGACTCCCCACCACAGAGGAGTTTACTGCATGCGGCAACTTGGAAATTTCTTTGGGGAAGTTCTTTGCCACATGGCTACCTATGCAGCTTCCGGTTTCTGTTCCCGGCCCTGATTTCTGGTTTTCTTGCTTTGTGTATGAAATTGATTTAATTGCCTTTAATTTGTCAAGCAAAGCATATTTCTCAGTATTTAACCAGTACAAGGCAGAAACTAAATCAGCCCAGGACCATTCCTGTCATTACCATTTGCATTGCTTCTAATCGCAACTCTGCAACCACAACATCTGCTGGACAATAAAGATTGTTGTTTACCGTATCTCATAACAGGTAATAAATAAATCATTACGGCAGACTTCGTTACCAATGCAACTTTAAGTAACTTTTTGCTAATACTATGGATTGTATTATGCGAGGCTTATATGACTATGGTGATACTTTAATTTATTGGGTGTTGGGTTTAAGTTTTCTCCATATTCTATCATTAAGGAAGAATATGGGATTTTTAGGAATGGTACAATCTTTACAGACTAATAATGAACAGCTAGTTGACAGGATTAATAACATCAAAAATCAAAAGTTACCTGAAAATGTTAATACTATTACAGACAAAATTGAATTCATATCTAAGGGTACTAAGAAGTTATCTGAAAGAATTCATACTGTTGAATTTGACAATCAAAACTTGTCAAAAAGTTATGGTAAGTTAACAGAAAAACTGTCTCTCCAGGATGGCAATCTGCCCGATAGTTCAAGCAAAGTCCAAAGATGAGATGTTATCATTAAAGGAGAAACTTCAGACCTTGGAATCACATGGGCAGAATGAGGACCAGAGACTAGGTGCCTCACTGAAATATGATCAAAGACCAAAGCTAAGAGTGCATATAAATGGCATTGTAATTGTTGGCTTGATAGATACAGGTGCAGATGTGAGAATCATTACTCCAGAATCTTGACATCCAAGTTGACCTCTTCAAGAGGCAGATGTTCAGTTACTAGGAATTGGAACCATAGCTCAAGTTAAACAAAGCATGAGATGGGTTGACTGTATTGGGCCAGAGGGTCAAAGAGGGAAGCTGAGGCCATATGTAGCTAATATTGCAATAAATTTATGGGGCCATGACCTGTTGCAGAATGGAATACACAGATTAACATTTCTGCAGTCCCAGGAACTCAGAATTCTGAAAGGAATATAATAAGGTACTATGAACAAAGGTCACCAGTCATTCAGGCTGTACAAGAACATAAAGCAACTAGCAAACCTTTAGAGGTACTAACAGGCCTTCCTTTAACATGGTTAACTGAGAAGCCAATATGGGTTAAGCAGTAGCCTCTAGCTGAAGATAAGTTGCAAACTTTAGAACAACTGGTATGAGAGCAACTAGATGCTCACCATACTGAAGAATCAAGCAGCCCTTGGAATTCTCCTGTATTTGTTGTACAAAAGAAATCTGGTAAATGGAGAATGGTGACAGATCTAAGAACTGTCAATAAGGATACTCAACCTATGGGCCCTCCACAATCTGGAATTTCTCTGCCTTCTCTATTACCAAAAGGATGGCCTCTTATAGTTATTGATTTGAAAGATTGTTTCTTCACTATACCCTTACAAGAAAAGGATAGAGAAAATTTTGCCTTCTCAGTGCCTACTTATAATAATTCTCAGCCTACTAGGAGATATCAATGGACTATCCTCCCATAGGGAATGCTCAATAGCCCCACATTGTGCCAATGCTTTGAAAGTCAGCCACTGGAAATAATATGTAAACAATTTCCTAAGTCTATATTTACCATTACATGGATGACATTTTGCTATCTGATTCAAACATGGATACTTTAGGAAGAATGTTTGAAGAAGTACAGAAAGTTTTGCCAAAATGGGGATTACAAATTGCTTCTGAAAAAATACAAAGAGGAGAGTCTGTCAGTTACCTAGGTTATAAAATAGGTTTGCAGAAAATCAGAACACTAAAGGCACAAATTAGGAGAGACTGGTTATGGACTCATAATGACTTTCAAAGATTGTTAGGAGACATTTCCAGTCTACGACTGGCTGTTGGGATAACACCTGATCTAATAATTCATTTAAATAAAACCTTAGATGGTGATAAAGATTTGACTAGTCCAAGAGAATTAATAGCTGAAACAGAAAGGGAATTGGCAATTGTTGAGAAAAAAATTACAGGAGGCACATGTGGATAGGGTGAATCCAAATCTTAATTGTAATCTAGTCATATTGCCTTCCAGAATTTCTCCTACAAGAATTTTCATGCAGAGGGATGATATTATCTTATAATGGAAGTTTTTTTTTTACCACATACGCAAGTAAAAAATTAAACACTTATCTGGAAAAAGTCTCTTAATTAATTATAAAAGGTAAATTGAGACTTCGTCAATTAGCAAATATAGACCCAGCAGAGATTATAGTGCCTTTCACTACTGATGAAATAAAAAAGTTATGGGAAGACAATGAACCATGTCAAAGAACTTGTCCTAATTTTGGGGGAGAAATTAATATCAATTATCCCCAAAGCAATAAACTTAACCTTATAAAGAAAACTTCTTGGATTCTTCCTCGAATTGTATGTGATGTTCCAATAACTGGAGCCTGTACCTTTTATACTGATGCAAACAAAACAGGGAAGGCAGGATACAAATCAGAAGAATTAAGTAAGGTGGAACAAAGTCCTCTTAATTCTGTCCAGAAGGCAGAATTATATGCTAGTCTCATGGTACTAAGGGATTTTTTTCCTTTGTTTTTTGTTTTTCATTTTTCCATTCAAAAAATTTCCACTTCCTCTCCTCCTCCCATTCCTCTCTCACTCCTCCACTCACCCTCCTCCCTCCCCCTCCAGCCTTAAGAGAGGGCAGGGTACCCTGCCCTGTGGGAAGTCCAAGACCCTCCCCCCTCCATCCAGGCCTAGGAAGGTGTGCAGCCAAATAGACTAGGGTCCAAAAAAGCCAGTACATGCAGCAGAAACAAGTCCCAGTGCCTTTATCAATGGCTTCTCATTCAGCCCCCATTGCCAGCCACATTTAGAGTCTGGTTTGATCACATGCTTGTTCAGTCCCAGTCCAGCTAGATTTGGTGAGCTCCCATCAGATCAGGCACAGTGTCTCAGTGGGTGGACCAACTCCTCATGGTCCTGACTTCCTTGCTCATGTTCTCCCTCCTTCTGCTCTTCAACTGGACCTTGGGAGCTCAGTCCAGTGCTCTGATGTGGGTCTCTGTCTCTATCTCCATCCATCACCGGACAAAGATTCTATAGTGATCTTCGAGATAATCAAGCACCCTCTCCTCTGGTGCTCAAGGACCTAGCTGGGGACATCCCCATGAACACCTGGGATCCCCTCTAGAGCCAACTCTCTTGTCAACCCTAAAATGGCTCCCTTAGTGTAGATATCTTCTTCCCTGCTCCCAAATCTTCCCTTCCTCCATCTCAGCCCTCCCACTCCCCCAAACTCTCCCCAATCCTTCCCTTCTCCCTTCTCTCTCCCCCTCTTTCTTTCTCCAAACCCCATCCCTACCTCTACCCCAATCCCCATGCTCCCAACTTGTGCCTGGCATTCTTGTCTGCTTCCAATTTCCAGGAGGATCTATACATGATTTTCTTTGGGTTCACCTTGTTATTTGGCTTCTCTAGGCTTGTGAACTATAGGCTCAATATCCTTTGTTTATGGCTAGAGTCCACTAATGAGTGAGTACATACCATATTCACCTTTTTGGGTCTGGATTATCTCACTCAGGATTGTTTTTCTGTTTCCATCCATTTGCATGCAAAATTCAAGATGTCATTGTTTTTTTACTGCTGAATAGTATGCTAATGTGTATATATTCCACACTTTCTTTATCCATTCTTCCATTGAGGGGCATCTAGGTTGTTTCCAGCCAGGTTCTGGCTATTACAAATAGTGCTGCTATGAACATAGTTGAACAAATGCTTTTGTAGTATGATTGGGCATCTCTTGGGTATATTCCCAAGAGTGGTATTGCTGGACCCTGAGGTAGATTGATTCCTAGTTTCCTTAGAAACTGCCACACTGATTTTCAAAGTGGCTGCACAAGTTTGCATTCCCACCATCAATGGATGAGTGTTCCCCTTACTCCACATCCTCTCCAGCATAGGTTATCACTGGTGTTTTTGATTTTAGCTATTCTGACAGGTGTAAGATGGTGCTAAGGGATTTTAAAGAACCTTTTAACATAGTTACTAATTCACAATATGTAGAAAGAGTTGTCTTGCATTTTGAAACTGCTCTATTTACACCAGATGATACAATTGACTTTATTATTTATCCAGGTGCAAGACATAATCAGAAATAGGCTTTGTCCTATGTACATAACACACATCCAGTCCCATACTGGTCTGCCAAGTGCTCTAGCACAAGGTAATGCAGAAACTGATCAATCATTGATTGGAAGCGTGTTGCAGGCCTCAGAATTTCACTTAAAAATATCATGTCAATAGCAAAGGTTTAAAGAAAGAGTTTTCTATTACATGGCAACGAGCTAAAGGAGATTATAAAGAGATGCCCTGCTTGCTTTTTCTATAACCAAACACTGCTACCTGCAGAGACTAACACAAAGGGTACTCAAAGGAATAAAATCTGGCAGATGGATGTGTTTCACTTTGCAAAATTTGGAAAATTAAAATATGTGCACCACACCATTGACACTTATTCAGGCTTTCAGTGGGCAACTGCTTTAAGCTCAGAAAAGGCTGATTCAGTAATCACACATTTATTAGAAGTTATGGCCATCATGGGTATACCTTCACAAATAAAGACAGATAATGGTCCAGCATATGTCTCTAGGTAAATGAAACAATTTTTTTCCTTTTATAATATTAAGCATATTACAGATATACCACACAATCCTACTGGCCAGGCAGTTATAGAAAGATCAAATTGAACTATAAAGGATATGTTAAACAAACAGAAAGGGGTGGAAATGCCCCCAGAAACAGATCACATAGTACTTTATTAATCTTGAATTTTCTTAATGCTAATGAGAAAGGGACAAGAACAGCAGAGAGACATTGGATAATGGAAAAGTCTTCTGAATTAAAACAACCGGTTTATTTCAAGGATGTGCTGACCTCACAATGGAAGCCAGGAGATGTGCTGCATTGGGGAAGGGGTTTTGCTGTTGTTTCCACGGGAGAAGAAAAATTATGGATATCATCAAAATTAATAAAGATTTGGTTTGAAAAGGCAAAACCTCTTGAAAAGGAGAAATGACACCTCATCCACAACAGTGACAACCCTACAGGTGGTAAGGAAAGCGTATAGGGTGGGGGCAGGGTTCTGTTCTTGTCTTTTTAGAAAAATACTCATCTTAAAAAAATTAAGGGAGGATTGCTGTTTGATGGCTGGCTCAGCTAACTTTCGTACACAGTCCACAATGGGTTAGGCTACCCTAAGTCAGTGAAAATCAAGTCAATCCGACAGACATGCCACTGGCCGGTCTTTGCCAGGCCTCTCTCAACTGAGATTCTCACCTCTGTTGTTGCTTGGCTGTTTCAAGATGACAGAGAAAGTTAACTGGGACTTCCATTCCTTGTCAGCGCGACACACAAACCCATCCCCATTCCTTGTCAGCGCGACACACAAACCCATCCCCTGAAAGCCATAGCCATTTATTCCTTGTTTCCCTAAACTCTCACGTTAATATCATAATGTAAAAAAGCAGTGTATGTTTTAAAAACCCTACAATCTTTAAATAGTACAACAATTCAAAAGTCTGAGGTCTCTTAAGAAAAGAACGTTTATGAATTAGGCCTGGTTAAACAAACCAAAGAACTTACATATTTTCTTATTCCAAAGGCAAGAATGGAACACAGAAATATTCAGATAGGAACAATAGCAAAATCTAGCTACATGACTCCAAATCCTACAGCCTGCTGTGCAGCATCTGGTGCTCATGGAATCTTCTGGGCCCTGAATGGATTGGGCTTTCCCACCCCTCCAGCTCTGCCCTGTACAATGCTCACAGTGCTGTTTTTCTCAGGATTCATATGCTCTGCTCCATGTCTGTGCTTCTTCTCAGTGGATGGACCATGGCGTCTGCAGGATTCTGTGGCAACTCTTTTCACCTCCTCTTCCACAGGGATCCCCAAGTCCTGAGGGGAGGAGTTGGATGACAGTTGTCTAGATTTGATTGCCAGCATGGCTGCTAAGAGCCTCTGGTAGCCAGTCTCTTCCCTTGCACAACAAACTGAGCAACTGTTCACAAACTAAAATGTCTTGACAGAGCTGAGGAAATCAGAAAAGGGACCAAGTGTCTGTAGTTACTGTAATGGAACAAGCCCCATTACAATGGAGGTGGGAAGGAAAGGCTTGCCTAGACTCAAGCAGGCATGGAGGACGGTACTTCCTGCTCGAGGGAGGGAAGTGCAGTGCGTCCAGAGACTTGAAACCTGGCCCAGTGCTCCTGTACCACTGTAAAACCCATGCACTGTAAAACAGCGCCTTGACACTTAGCTGTCTTGTCTGTTACACAGAGAAACTGTCAAGGTAAATAAATAAAATGTAAGATAATACAAAAATTCATCACCTTAAAGTTGGACAAGGCAAACCAACAGAAGGAAAAGGACCCACAAAAAGGCCCAAGAATTGGAGCCACACTTGTTTGCTTAATCAAGAACCCCATAAAAACACTAAAGAAGCCATAACACATATATAGGACCTGGTGCATGCCACTGTGTGTGCTGCCTCAGTCTTTGAGTTCATATGAGCTTTTCCCATTTTGATTTGGAGGGTCTTGTTTTCTTGGTGCCCTCCATCTCCTCTGGTTTTTATACTTTCTACCCCCTCTTCCAAGGGTTCCCTGAGATCCAAGTTGAGGGACTGATGGTGACATCCCATTTAGAGCTGTTAGAAGGGCCCGCTTTCTGTGTGATGAATGTCTGGCTGTGGGGTCTGTATTTGTTGCCATCTGCTACAGGAGGTAGCTTCTCTGATGATGAGCAAGGCCCTGACCTATGAGTGTAGTAGAGCATCATTAGGAATATTTCCTCTCTCCATCCTTTCTTTCTTTCTTTTTAAGACAGAGTTTTTGTTGTTTTGTTTTGTTTTTTGTATAGTCTTGACTGTCCTGGAACTCACTCTGCAGATGATGCTGACCTCAAACTCAGAGATCCCTCTGCCTCTGCCCCTGCTTCTGCTTCCTCTGACTCCTGTGCCACTGTCTCAGCTGGGATTAAAGGCATATGCCACCTCCCCCTGACCATTAGGAATCATTTTATCAATACTTTTTGTTGTTGTTGTTTTGTTTTTGTTTTCTTTAGAACAGTAGTATTTGGTTTTACCTAGATCCCAGGGCTATCTAGTCTCAGGTTCTTGGTCACACAGTCTGTGCTAGTTACATCTCATGGAGTTGATCTTTAAGTCAAATCAGTTTATTGGTTACTCCCACAAGCTTAGTATCACCATTGCCCTAACGTATCTTGCAGGCAGGACACCACTGTAGATAAAGGGTCTGTGCTAGGTTGATCTTTACATGACTCTTTTGATAGCATACAGAGTACCTTCCTGTAACAAAGATGCTGAAACATAGGGGTGAAGTCACCAGCTCGACATCTCCATGTTCGATATGGGTGTTTTCTTCAGCAACGGGGACTTGTCAATCTGCGGAGAACAATCTATGGTCCTGGCAACCACATGGGTTGTTTGGGGATTCCCATTAGACCCTTAAGCCAACAACTCAACTATAGGTAATCCAATCCTGATACTGGAAGCTTCGTTGCATGGCAAGAGATGGCCAGTTGAGACTCTGTCTCCTCCATTATTTGGGAATTTCATTTAGATTGCCTTCATATGTGTATGTATTTTAGGAAGTTTCTACTGTCTTAGGTCTCCATACTGTCTCTCAAATGCCCCTTAAATCTTACTGTTTTTCCTCATATTTCCTCGCACAACTCCTTATTCCCCCTTCCCCATTTTATTCCTTTCTCATCCCAGTGTTTCCCTTTCACCCATTATCTATCAATTTTGTTTCTCCTTCCTGACAAGATCTGTCTGTTCCCTCTAGTCTCTTACGCTATACCTACCATTTGTGTTTCTATGGACTGTAACTTGGTTACCATTGACTTCACAGCTAATATTCATATTTAAGTGGATACATGCCATTTTTGTCTTTCTGAATGCAGGATATCCTTCACGCAGGATGATTTTTTTTCTAGTTCCATCCATTTGCCTGCAAATTTTATGGTGTCATTTTTAATGGCTGAGTGATACTCTGTTATGCAAATGTATAACATTTTCTTTATTTTCTTTATGCATTCTTCTGTTGAGGGACATTGAGGTTGTTTCCAATATCTGGCTATTATTAATAGAGAAGCAATGAGCATGGCTGAACAACTATCTCTGTGGTGGAATGAAGCATCCTTTGGGTATACGCCTAAGAGTGGTGTTTTAGGGTTTCTATTGCTGTGAAGAGACACCATAACCACAGCAACTCCTACCAAGGAAAACACTTAATTGGGGCTTACTTACAGTTCAGAGGTTTAGTCCATTATTGTCATGGTGGGGAGCATGGCAGCATGCAGACAGACATGGTGCTAGAGAGGTAGCTGAGATTTCTACATCTGGATTGGCAGTCAGCTGGAAGAAAGGGAGAGCACTGGGCCTGACTTGAGCTTCTGAAGCCACAAAGTCCACACGCAATGCCACACTTCCTCCAACAAGGTCATACCTACTCCAACAAAGCCAAACCTGCTAATAGTGCCTGTGAGTCTATGGGGGACATTTTCATTTAAACCACCACAAGTGCTATAGCTGGATCCTGAAGTAGGTTGATTCGCATCTTCCTGAAGAACTGCCACACTGATATACATAGCGGCTGTATGAGTTTGCACTCCCACCAGCAATACATGAGCGTTTCTCTTACTCCATGGCTTAGTTATGGTTTCTATTGCTGTAAAGAGACACCATGACCATGGTAACTCTTATAAGGAAAACATTTAATTGGGGTGGCTTGCTTACAGTTCAAAGATTTAGTCCATTTTCATTGTGGTGGGAAGCATGGCAGCATGCAGGCAGACATGGTATTGGAGCTGAGATTCCTAACATCTCGATCAGCAGGCAACAGGAAGTGGTCTGTCTCCCTTGGCATGCTTGGGCATATATGAGATCTCAAAGCCCACTTCCACAGTGACACACTTCCTACTCCAACAAGGCCACACCTCCTAACAGTGCCTTTGGGGGCCATTTTCTTTCAAATGACTACATCTACATCCTCACCAGCATGATTTGTCACTTGTTTTATTGATCGTAATCATTCTGACAGGTATAAGATATCATCTCAAACTAGCTTTGATTTGCATTTCTCTGATGGCTAAGGGTGGTGAACATTTCTTTAAGTGTTTCTCAGACGTTTGAGCTTTCTCTATTGAGAATTTTCATTTTAGATCTGTACCATGTCAGATGATGATGACACACACCTGTAAACAGACAAACTGAGTCAGGTGTTGGTGGCACACACCTGTAATCCCAGCACTTGGTAGGCAGAGGCAAGTTGATCTCTGTGAGTGTGAGACCAGCCTGGTCTACAGAGTGAGTTCCAGCACAGCCAGGGCTACACAGAAAAACCTAGTCTTGAAAAAACAAAACAAACAATCTAACAATAAGAATGGAAAGAGATTTTTATCAACTACAAATCCAATAGAGGGCTAATATCCAAAATATATAAAGAACTCAAAGTATTAGGCATCAAGGAAACAAATAATCCAATTAAAAACTGGGGTACATTCTTTTTTTTTTTTTTGACAGAGTTTCTCTACGTAGTCCTGGCTGTCGAGGAACTCACTCTGTAAACAGGATGGCCTTGAACCCAGAGATCCACCTGCCTCTGCCTCTAAAGTGCTAGGATTACAGGTGTGTGCCACCAACACCTGACTCAGTTTGTCTGTTTTGTGCCAAATAAAATAGTTTTTATTACTATAGATTAGTTTGTAGAAAGAAAGAAAGGGAGAGAGAGAGAGAGAGAGAGAGAGAGAGAGAGAGAGAGAGAGAGAGAGAAAGGAAGGGAAGGGAAGGGAGGAAGGAAGAAGCAAACAAACAAAAAAAAGGGCACTGATTGATCTTACAGAGAACCTAGGTTGGAGTACCAGCACCTACAAGGTAGCTCACAGCTGTCTGAAATTGCATTTCCAGGGTATCTGACAACCTTACACAGAGTACATGCAGGCAAAACACCAATGCACATAAAATTTAGAAAGAAAGGGAGGGAGGGAGGGAGGGAGGAAGGGAGGGAGGGAGGGAGGGAGGGAGGAAGGAAGGAAGGAAGGAAGGAAGGAAGGAAGGAAGGAAGGAAGGAAGGAAGGAAGGAAGGAAGGAAGGAAGGAAAAAGAGAGCAATAGAGTCTCTGAGGCCTCTGGGGCTCTGCCATGTGTGTCTGGCTCTGAGAGAGGAAATCCCAGTAGGAGCAAAGACCAGTTTCTCAGGTTCTATTCCTGGTTCCTGCAGAGGGCGCCAAATGCAAGGCAGCAGTTGATTAGTGCGACTAATCAACTTCTTCAAGCTGTAGCTTGTTTCCCTTTGCCTCTTCTCCCCTAAAAGTAACTTGCGGGAGGAAAAGGCTTATTTGGCTTATGGATTACATCACCCATAAGTCCATCACTTAGGGACGACAGGGTAGGAACCGAGGCAGGAGCTTGAAGCAGTAACCATGGAGGAACATTGCCTTCCTGGCTTGCTCCCTCTTGTTGCCTCAGCTATCACTCCTACACAACCTCACCCAGCTGCCTGGGGTGACACCACCTACAGCGGGCTGGGCTCTCCCACACCAGCTAGCAATCAAGAAAATGCCCACAGGTGCGCCCATGAGTCAACCCGGTAGAGGCAATTCCTTCATTGAGGGGTCCGCTTTCCAGGTGTGTCAAGTGAAGCGAGGTTTGACACTTTCCTTACACCAACGACATTGCAGATTCCAGTTACTGTAACAAACCACCCAAAACTTAAAACAACAACCATGCTCATCATGGGTTCTCTTGCTTAAGGTCTGGGACCATACTTAGCCAGGCAGGTCTGCTTCTGTGCCTTCATTCATGTATCCCCCACCTGGGTGGGCATGGCTAGAGGGCAGGTCATCTGGGCCCATCAGGCACAAGGCCTGCATGACCTTGCACAGCCAATCTCAGGGGAGTTGGCTTTCTTCTGAAAAACTGGCTTCCTCTAGGGATATTCTGAGAAGCTGTGTGACCTATGGCCTAGCAGGTCATCTGGGCCCATCAGGCACAAGGCCTGCATGACCTTGCACAGCCAATCTCAGGGGAGTTGGCTTTCTTCTGAAAAAATAGCTTCCTCTAGGGATATTCTGAGAAGCTGTGTGACCTATGGCCTAGCCTGAGGAAACCATAGTATTCCTTTGGTCAAAGCACTCCCTCCCTCATTCAAGAGGAGGAAGCCAGGACTTCATGGCTGGAATGGATGTATATTTAAAGCTCCATGCCCTGGCCCCACTTTTCAATCATTTCTGCCTCTGTTGCAACATTGGAAACTGGAGATATCAGAGTCACAGAAAGTGTCGTAAGTGACCCCTTTCACCCCTACAGAAGCGAGGAAAAATGGGAGGGGACCACTCTCTTCTGACACTAAGATTGTGTTTTTAGGAGAGCTGTCTGGATCTGGGAAGAACTCAGGGTGGACCTTCCAAAGGGAGTCCCTCAGATAAAAGCAATCAATGTGGATTCATGTCCTCTGTAACTCAATGGAGCTTGGTAAGGTGGGGATCCCTTATTCTACCAATCTGAAACAGGGGCTCACAGTGTTGATCTGGGTGGCTTTGAATTTGCTTTGTATCCTAAGTTGGACTGAGTTCAAGATCCTCTTACCTCCATCTCCAAGTATAGGGATCACAGATGTATGCGGCTACACCCAGCTTTACTCTTGTGTCATATGCTGAGTGACCTCTGCCCCTGGAACCTCTGGACACATGTGTAATTAATGGTGGCATGAAATCCTTGATCAGTGGCCAAGGACTTTGACCCACACAGGTGGAAAAACCGTACTTCACTGATGATTTCAACTGGCCTGCTCTACTACAGGAGGTGGGTGGGGCTAGATTCCTGGGAGCCGTCACTCGGGCAGAGGCTGGCCTCTACCCCATGATGAGCTTCCATTGATACGCCCAGTGTGCTCAGTGTGCTGTCCAAGTCCCTATTAGGTTGGCTGAGATTTGGGTGTCGTAGGAAATACCCAGAAATATGTCCTACATACTAGTTGCTAGACTTTCTCCAGAGACCACACTTGGCTTACACACATGTCAACTATACAGCTGGGCAGTGAGGAGTTCTGGGCTGGACTCTGACAGATTGTGTCCCTGGGAGTCAGATGAGCAGAACAGGGGCCTCTCACGGGTGAAATCCTCAAAAGCCAGCTCAGTACTGAAAGTGTAGAACTGCAGCCCAGGAGGTGTCAAAGCCATCTAATGCCCTGTCACTCATAAGACACAAAGCCAGCTCCAGAATTAACGAGAAGTGACATTTCTCCCAAGGCGCTGCCACTGCAGTTCAAGTGGTCTCCTCGTCTGAGTGGCTACTGATTGGTTTCCAGTGCCATTTCCAGCCTTGCTCTGTTGCTTCCATCCCCTGACACTTTTGTCACTGCCAGTCTTTCTGGCTGCACTCCCAGACTGTGAGTCCTTTGTTCCCTGAAGGTCAATCAGTACAAATGGAGCATCCCACTGTGGCCTGGGAGAAATAGCCCTCATACAGCCACAGAAATGCAGTTCTTACTTCCAGCCTAAACATAGAATTGTGTGTGTGTGTGTGTGTGTCTGTCTGTCTGTCTGTCTGTCTGTCTGTCTGTCTGTCTCCCTCAACTCCCTCCCCTCTCTGTTTTCTTTCTTTCCCTTCTTCTTTCTACATGTGTGCATGGAGGTACATTTGTGTGGAAGTTAAAGGACACCACCTCTGGTCCTGAGTGTTGTTCCTCCTTTATTTTTTTGAGACAGGATCTCTCACTGGCCTGGAATTCACCAAGTAGGCTAAGCTGGCTGCTGGTCATTGAGCCCAGCGTTCCACCTGTATCTATCTCCTCAGTGATGATTTTTTAGTAACTTATTTTTATTTTATGTACATTGGTACTTTGTCTGTTGTATGTCTGTGTGAGGTATCAGAAACCTTGGAACTGGAGTTACAGACAAGTGTGAGCTGCCATGTGAGTACTGGGGAACTGAACCCAGGTTCTCTGCAAGAGCAGCCACTGCTCTTAACTGCTTAATCATCTCTCCAGCCCAGGGCAACGTTATTACAAGTACACACTCCCATGCCCAGCATCTTTTTAAAATATCAATGATTTGGAAGATGGTACTAAGGACTCCGGTCCTGGTGCTTGTCTGGCACACCCTTCACAGCCTGACTGCTCTCCAGCTCCCAGCTAGTTCCTGACAGAGTTCCAGCACAATGCTCCATATTCATCTTAGCTCCAGAGTCTCCAAAGAATCAGGTCCTGCACCCATTTTGCCACGGGGCCTGATGTCAACCCCCTGTGGTGTGGCCTGCTGTGCTCTGAGCCTAGTTCATCACTGTTCAATTTACAGTGGTTTACATGCGTCTTTCCTCAAATCCTGTCCTGTCTGTCTTGATTGAAGAGCTGCCCTTGTTCTGGTATTCTGTCTCCCTGCAAGGCAAGGAACCTACCTTCGTGGGTTTTTCTTTCTCGGTGGTGGCTTGCAGCAGTATAAGAACTATTGCCTTTTTTCTATTTTGTAAGAAGAGCTGTGGTCCTAACAGGTACCCCAGTAAGTACTAATGTCTTTTTTTCCTATTTTGTAAGAAGGAATGTGGTCTAGGGTACCCCAAATCATCTCTTATAACCAACATTAAGGGAGAAAAAAAAACACTGCTGGCTCTCTAAATAACTGATTTATTAGGCCCAACCCAGTAAATAATCTAGATGTGGGTATCCAATCTCCTTCCCCTGGCCACAAATTCCTCCTCATTTTTTGCCAGCTGTGGTACCCTATGAACCAACCTCTCTTAGCTTAATGGAACTGCTATAGAGTCTGGGTATGCATAGTCTTCCTTAACATCTATTGCAAGTGACTGATGTCCTGTCAAAGAGAGAGAAGATTCAGAGTGACGGATGGCCACTGGGATGGAGGGCGTTTGCATCAATGATAATTAGCTTTGCCAACCTGGCACAGTCTAGAATCTAGAGTTTTGATGAGGGATTGTCTGGATCTGTGGATGAGTCTTTGGGATTGTCTAGATAATGCTCATTGGTATGGAAAGAGCCAGTCTACTGTGGGTGGCATCATTGCCTGGGTTTGGGTCATAGACTCTACGAGAGAAGAAAAAGTGAGCGGAGTGGTAAGCAGGCACACACGAATTCACTTCTCTCTGCTCTTGAGTGTGGATGTGATGTGACTGCTTCGAGTTCTGCCATCTTGGCTTCCTCACAGGATGGACCATAGTCTGTGATTGTAAGTAAAAATAAACCCTTGAAAGCTGGCCGGCTGGGACGGGGCGGGGCCGGTGAACTTCTGTGCCTCCTCATCCTGGAACTCTGCGGGACACTGGCTGGGCAGCTGGCACCATGAAGATTTGGACATCCGAGCACATCTTGGACCACCCATGGGAAATGGTTACCACGGCTGCAATGCAGAAATACCCAAACCCCATGAATCCAAGCATGGTTGGTGTTGACATGTTGGATAGACACGCTGATCCCTCTGGAAAGCTGCACAGCCACAGGCTCCTCAGCTCAGAGTGGGGCCTGCCTTCCATTGTGAAGTCGCTTACTGCTGCAGCAAGAACGAAAACATACGTGCAGAAGCATTCTGTAGTTGGCCCAATAATAATAATAAAAAAAACACCATGGAGCTCAAGTCCTCCAGCATCTCATTTACAAATATGGTCTCTGTCGACAAGAGGCTCACGTACAAGCCGCACCCCCAGCACCCAGAGAAAACTGTCCTGACCCAGGAAGCCATCATCACTGTGAAAGGGGTCAGCCTCAGCAGCTACCTTGAAGAACTCATGGCAAGCACCATATCCTCCAATGCTAACAAAGGCCAAGAAGCAATGGAATGGGAGATTCATAAACTGAACGCTGAGATTGAAGAATTGACAGCACCAGCCAGAGGAAGCATAAGGACCCCAATGGCGACTGCAGCAGCGTTGGTGGAAAAATGAAAATTGGTGTGCAGCTGCAGGGCCCCAAGACTCTTCAAGCTAACATCATATTTATTTGTTATTTAAAAGAATATAGCTACTTTACGTAGATTTTATTATTATTTTTAATCAGCTCGGGAAAGGCTGTGACTTTTGATCAAAACAAAAGATGGAGAGGGTCTGAGTCAAAGTGATCATCAGAGGTGGAAGGGCTTGAGGGGCTGGCTGGAGTCTTGTGTTCACATGGACAGTTCACAGGCTTGTTTGTTGTTGTTTAGGTGCTTAGAAGAAATTGATGTTGGTCTCAAGTCTCCTTAGGTATAGAATCTTATCCTTTCAGGTACTGAAACCCTGCATGGCTGTGGACCAAACAGCACAATGGCCAGCTGCCCTCGAGTCCACATAGTTGCCCAACCTAGAACCTCCTGTGTGACCGTGTATAATTTCAAAATACATTAATTTGTATAAAATAACTTGCCCTGTTGGAAACCAGTGTTTGTATTTGGTATTCAAATGATATTTTTGGAGTGAAAATTCGCACTAAGGTTAATATATGACTCCAGCAAAAATAGTATTTTATTGTATTAATGGGTACTGTATTGATTTGTCAAAGTTTTGTGACTTAGTAAAGACATTCCCTTCCTCAAAAAAAAAACCCTTTCTCCCCTAAACTCTTCTTTTCAAATATTTTAACATTATAGTTGTTATTTATCCTCTGTGAATATGTATGTGGGCACAGACATGCAGAGCCATGCATGTAGAGCTCACAGAACATGTTGGTTCTTCATCCCACTATGTGGGTTACAGAGATTGAACTCAGGCCATCAAGTCCAGGGGCAAGTGCCTTTACCTGTTGGACCATCTCATGATCCACCCCATGGTGGATGGTCCACCCCATGCCACCAATGTCACTCTTGCCACCCATGCCAACCATGCCACCCACACCACTCTTGCCACCCACGCCAACCATACCACCCACACCACTCTTGCCACCCATGCCAACCATGCCACCCATGCCACCCCAAAGCCATTTTGTCAGGGTATCCTCCCACTTCAACAGGAAAGGAAACTAAACAGCATCCTAACCCTTACTCTCACACTTCAGGGGTCAGCCAGGTAGCCATTGTGTTTCTGGAGAATTCTCAGAGGATAGGCCAAAAGTAATATTGTCACCTTGGGCATTATGGGTTCAGGAACCCAGCTGTAATTAACGCAGCAGACACCCCTTGCTTCTGGCTGTTTAAAAAGAGGCCTGGGACCCAAAACAGGCCTAGTAGTCTAAAGGTAGGATTTAACTGGGGGCTCTGGGGGCTGAGAGCCTTGTGGCAGTTCTCCACCCCCTCTGGGTCGTCCTGGAGAGCAGATAGTGCTCACATTAGCAGAGGAGACTCTGGCAGCAGAGAGGAGGCAGGAAAATGAAGTAGAGCCCTTCACTGAACGCTGTCTACCCACCACTGGACGTCTCACTTGTGACTTGATAAATACCACCCTGTGGCTGGAATAACCTCATTGGGTTGCCAGCTGTGACTCTGAAGTCCTAGTCATAATCTCAGCCACTCATGTGACAGCCTCGGGGACAGCTGAGGGAATCCCTCACCATCTCTGCAGAGTGCCCTGTTGGGGTACAGAGCAGCATCTACACAGGAGAGTTGGTAGAGTTAGAAGAGCAGCCTATGGCTAACTCAGGGAGAGGCATACCAGGTGTGAGCTCAGGAAACATCTTCCTGTGTTCTTTCCACAGTGGGACCCCTCGTCTAGGTCCATGCTGGCCATAAAGTTACCTCAGGGTGCATTTACCTGGCACATACGGGCTCTGTGGCCACCTAAGGACTCTCTAAGGCCTCAGGGGCTGCTCCCTAAAATGGGAGACTCAGGACAGAATGTGTTTTACCTAGATTGACAGGTGGCACAAGGTGTCTATGCAAGATGGTCCTCAAGCAAGATGAGAACCAGGATTAAGCCAGTAGGACTATGCTTGGTGATCTTTGGTAAGCCTCGCTACCTCCCTGGGCAGGAGTTTCCTCCATTATCCTCAAGGAAGCTGGGTGCCCCGAATCCAGTCATCAGAGAGTCTGGGAAGTAGAGATGACTCCAATTTCTCCACTTTATTCAGCATCTGTAGGCATTGTCCCAGAACCCAAGGGAGATCAGGGCACGGCCAGGAATCACCTTTATTCCTTGCTTGCCCACCCAGATACCCCAAAATAGTTCTGTAAACAGCATAAATGCTTGCCTGCAAAGACACAGCCTCTGCCTATGAAGATGCAGCTCATCTCTCTCAGGAAATACAGTTCACAGTTCTGACTTGCTGGGTAACAAGGTGCTGCCTGTTGAGTTTCTAAGACTTAAGCTCACTGAAGAGCTTTGTCTAACAGTCCAAAGAGCAACCTATGAGGTGACAAGGTAGGTGTGTGCATTGGGGACGGGGACAAAAATAAATGTCTTTCCAAAATAGAGCCAAGCCCCACTCAGGAACTATGGGAAAGGCAGATCTCAGATAGGCGGGGTTAAGGAAAAAGGAAGCGGTCAGGCACACAAGGGGAAATACAAGGGTGTGCAAGATGCAGGCATGGAAGAAGTCACAGGGCCCTTCCAGCAGGCAGCAAGGACTCAGCAGTGGAGCCATAGACTGGGAAAGCCAGCATGAGAAAACACCAGCACCTGCCCTGCTGAGGGTGTGTGGAGGGAGTCTCCCACACAGGACATGGTTGTGAAGGGCACTGTCAAGGCAGAGGCCACGATGGCACCTGGGATGTGTTGCTATCACCACTGTCCTTCTGAGAACTTCAAGAGGAGGACCGTTTCTTTTCCGACCTGGTTATGGCTTTCTTAGTACTTCCAACTCTACACATAGTTGTGGCTCTGGCCAGTTGAGGGGTCCCTGGGTAGGTCTGAAGCTGGGAGCTGCACCAAGAGAATATGCTCACCTCCGGTTTTGTGGTTCTTAAATCTTGAGAAACCTAACAGTTGGCTGCCTTGGGTAAGAACTGTGTTGGAGATCTGAAGGGTGCGGAAGCCAGTGCGCCAGCACTCCCAACCCCAGATGAGAGCAGAACAAAACACATGAGCCCTGCTGATTCCTGTATGAATAACAGTGCTAAGCCAAGTCCATGGCCTGAGACAGCATCTTTCCAGAAGAGATAAGGCATTACAGCCAGCTGCTTAGCCAGATGAGGGAGGGGAGTCCCAGGGCGGACATGTAGAAGATTTCTGGTTCTTTTAATTAAGACAGGATGCAGTGGTCCAAAATTCTTCCAGTCAAACTGAGTCAAAAACACATCTTAGCAGCAAGAGTGTATTCTTGTTTCATCATATGAAGGTCGGTAGACACTGGCCAAGGAGAGGGTAAGGCCAGCTTGATGTACAAGGCAGAGATACAGCCACCAGTTACATGGGCTGCAGCCCACCTGCTCCTCGAGCCCCTCACGTGAAGTAACGACAGGGTGTGGAGTCGATGTAGCAGTACTGGGTGCACCGAAGGTCTCCGTATGATCTGAGGGAGGCAAGCATACCAATCAGGGCAGAGACAGCAACAGAGGGCAGAGTAGGCTGGGAAAAGCACACTCTAAAAAAGCGACTGGTGATGCATTAAACTACCATACCCCTCACTGAGAGCTCAGACCTAGGAAAACTTTTCTGCCTCATTTGGGGTGTGGAGCCCAGTGAGGCTGAGTTGGTCTCGAGAGATTTCTACTTTGAAATCTAGTAAAGGGACTATGGTGGGACTGTTAGCCCAGATGTTAATCCCTCATCTATATGACAGTTAGCTCCCTTCTAATGTCTAATCTGTGACATCACTTAGTTCCAATATAAATGTCCTCTATTTGTGCCCAAGGGGCAACACTGGCCTGGTAAAACTGCTAAGCTCTTAAGATTTGGCTACTGTGACTGAAGATCTGAATTAAAAATTCTAATGATTTTAGAATTGAGTCGCTACATGGAATAGGGGCTGCCGTGTTGGAAAGTGTATCCCACACATCTGCAAATGTAAATGACAATCCCCAGTGTCTTATCCGCATGCATTCTCAACCCTATCTTGGAAACTTCAAGAGATCAGAGGAGCGGCTCTGGTGAGCTGGTAAATAAGGCCCAGGCTCCCTTCAGCCATTAACTCTGAGTCAGATGCAGACACCATGTGACTCTATGGAGCTGGTAAGCAGCTCAATCAGGCCAAATCCAGTATGTGGCTGTTAGGAGCCTTCCCTAGCTCAGGCATGGGGCAGTGCTCACATATGTAGTGAGACCGAGGCCGAGCCTACCCAGAGTTGGAGTCTGGGGGTGGATGGAGGTGTGCATATGTTAGTGTGTGTTGGAGAATGAGTGTTGAGAAGACCCCCCCGAGAGTATGGGATGGAGGTAACTGTGGGACAGGTGATGTCTATTTCCCAAGCTGCAGAAGATCTTCTGGAAGGTAAGTGATGGGTGTCAAAGCTGAGGACATCGTTCTCAGGAGAGACTGACTCGGTGATCTAAAAGGCCAGCAGATGAGTGGCTCCCTGGAGTACCATACAGCTGAGTCGATGAAGGTCAGGGGAGCACAGGACAATTTAGCATTATTCTATACTGGAAGGTCGACTGGACAGGGGACTGGGGGCTATAGGAAGCTTGAAGATACCACTGTGGAAGCAAGGACACTAACACATTTGAATACCCACTGAGCATTCTCCAAGGTAGCGAGACAGGTCCTTGAAGGGGATATTTTCTTGGAGGGACTACGGACTTGCAAGGTTAGATATTTTTCCATTTATATTTTAAAAATTATGTACATGTCTGTTTGTGTGTATGTCTCTGCTCCTCCCCCCCGTGTGTGTGTGTGTGTGTGTGTGTGTGTGTGTGTGAATGATGGGGTTAAGAGTGTGTCATGGTGTATATGTGGGGGTCAGAGCACATATTTGAGGAGTCAGTTCTCTCCTTCCACCTGTCCACAGGTTCTGGGGATGAAACTCAGGTCACCAGGCCAGCATGGTAAGTGCACCATCTTTCTGGCCCTCCTTTTCCTTTCTTGTGGGACTGGGAATTAAATCTGGGCTTACTGAGTGATATTTTAAGCCCCTAATGTCACATATTAATTCTGGTATGTTCTCATTTAGATTTGTGGGAGGTGGTTATTGTGCTCTGGGAACTAAGCTGGGTAGATGACAGACGGGGTTGTGAAATGGACTCATGCTGTCCCCTGCCCTCCTCTCTACTTCCTCCCAGATCACAACCCAGTAACCTCCAGGACTAGCAGACCCAAAGCCTGCTCTTCTCCCTGGCACAGGATGATGCTGATGGTTGTGACTGCTCTGACTGCGGCCTCTTGGGTACTGTGACTATTATGTGCTCACTAGGGGAGCATGGACTCTACGCTACCTCACTGTCTAGAAACACAAAAAGCCATTAATATCTGTGAAGGAAAGCAGGGAATGGGAGATGCTGGAAGACTGTGGGGGGCCTCCCTACCCAGGGAGATAGGTCTCGCAGGTCAGGTAGCCAAAGTCAGAGCCGTCACAGTCCTCCACGCCCTGGTGCCGGTAACCGTCTCCACAGTAGGCCCGATGGCAGTCTAGGGGGACAAAAAGAATAACATTGAGAAGGGGCAGGTGGAACAGGCTTGCCTACACAGTAAGGGCGGTGTTGCCCAGTGGAGTCCCTATAGCGTTCTACCTACTTAAAAACCAACTGATGGAAGGCTTCAGACCCATGCAGGACCAAGTGCCACACTGACACACCAGGGCTCTGTATAACATGCCTGCCATTTCCTTGGCAGGTGACAAGAGGCTTCATGCTATCTGTAAAACTGGAAAGGGGACACTGCCTCCCCTTCATAGTAGTACTGTGGAATATTGGTAAGCTAAGGCTTAGGGGACCCCCTTGGTGAAGCATCTGTCAGTCCTGGCAGGGCCACCTACTACTAGGCTCAACCTGCTTACCTGAGGGACTAGGTGATCTCCATGGCTTCTAACTTCACACAGGAGAAGTTCTCCATCCATCCATCCATCCATCCATCCATCCATCCATCCATAATCCATCCACCTACATAGCGTCTTGTTATGTAGGTCATACTGGCCTTTTTACTCTTAGAGATCTTCCTGCCTCAGCTTCCCAAATATGCCACCCTGCCTAGCCCACCCTTGTTCTTAGAAGAAATGGAGACCTCACTACTTTGTTTTGACTGTGACAGCTCCTGCTGAGGGAATTCTGGGAAGAGCCAGTACCCCACAGAGGGTCATCCAGAAGTTGCCAGGGGACTGATGAAGCCCCACTGATGGGATAACAGCCTCCTGTGGTTTCTCAACTCCACCACGGGGTGGAACTTCATCTTGGGTCAGTCATCAGTCCTCTGAAGTTCTGGAGGACAGGGACAGCAAAGGGGACCACACTTTCCCAGTTTGACCTCAACAAGCGGAGTCACGGACGGATACACTGACCCCAAGCCACATCCTGACAACCTCCACATGTCAGGTGGAGGGATCTTTGAAGACAGGAGCCACTGTCCAACCAAACCTCCCTCAGAGTCAAGAGAGCCAGGCTCAGCTGGAAATGGCCCTCCGGTGCCATCCTGCTTGAGATGGGGGACAAGCAGAGCCAGCAGCTGAATTCTGTTTTGACTCTGAAAACTGTACGTCTACCTCACCTCCTGCTCCGGTCACTTTATGTAAAAAATGAAACAACAACAACCCCAAAACCAAAAGAGGATCATCATGGATCCTCCAGAGCCAAGTCCTAGCACTATCACAGGAGAGGGAGGGGGTGCTGGAGGCCCACGTCTCTCCTGACAGGGCTGGCACCTAGTGTCCACCTAGGAAAGGAGTTCTGATCCAGTCTCAGCCCCTCTTTCTGCCTTTCTAGGGTGCTGAGTGAGGGCATCACCTTTCTCTTCTGAGCTTGCAAAGAAGTAGGGCTTGGATGAAAGAGCATCAGTAACAAGGAAGGCCTCTCTGGAGGACGTGATCCTGACCACCTCCCCTGTTGACAGGCTTGGATGAGGGAAGAATTAGCATGCAGCCTGGATTTGGGAAGAGGCTCTCCAAAGCAGCCCCAGGTACTTTGTCCCTTGCCTTTGACTGGGACCATCAAAGCTGGCAGCCAGGGCTTACCCCACCCCCTCAGTTGGTCAGGACTCCCAGGCTGGGCCTCACTCACCAATGCAGTCGTCCCTCACGTCATGATTACCATCATCACACTCCTCCCCAGGCTGCAGGACGCCATCCCCACAGGTGCTATGTTGGTTTATGGTGTAACCCACAGGGTAGAAAGGGGTCAGCTGGCCAAAGAAACACACAGCCATTAATGAGGGTGGCATGTCCAGGCAGCCACAGAGCAGGTGAGTCTCTGGCACTGGAAATAGATGCTCTGGGTCTGGGAGGTATCCCTTAGCTTTCTTCAGAAAGGGGGATGAGAGAGACCATCTTTCCCAGAGGAAATCCTGACTCAAGATGAGCTTCTGTTTGGGAATGGGGCTGCTCAGAAGACGAGGGAGGGACACTATGTAGCTCTCCTGCAGACACAGCAGAAGCACAGTTCGGACTCAGTTGTCTACGTTCCTCCCTTCTAATGGGAGTGTCCCTTTCCTGACTGAGGTCAGGAGGGTCACATCCCAATGAGCCCATCCCAGAGTACCTGGATAGGGAGCCAGCCAAGGCTGTCTTTGAAGTACAATGATCGCTGGTCTCTGCGAAAGGCAATGGCATTCTGAGTGTTCAGTTTCTCAAGCTCCTCCTGGTTGTTGACCACAAAAATCTGCCAGAGAACATAGTGTTTAGCATCCAGAAAAACGTCCCCACAGGGACAGGGAGAGCCAGGGGAGCAGTCAGTATGTCTACTCCTCATAGGGAGGACTGTCAAGATGCTCACACTATGTCAACCCAGTTCAGAAAGCCCAAGTTTAAAAAAAAACTATCCACTTTGACTTAACATATTTAAATGTTTTTTGACATGTTGCCAAGGTTTAAAAGATGATGCTACATATGTAAGTAAAATTTGACATCTGGAAACCACTCTTCAACAACAATATGCAATGATGATCATTAAAAGCAGCACTGTACAGTGTACTCAGGGGGAGGCAAGCACTAACTGTTGGGCTACATCCTCAGAAACAGAACTCTTTCAGACAATATAACCTCAACCACATCGGAATTAGTCTTGAAAGTGAAACGTGGAGGGAATGTCCCTCAGTAGCTTCACATCCAAATTAGCATTCTGCTTCTTTTCTTTTGATTTGGTCACCACTTTGCAATTTCCCATTGCGAATGGGTCGTCATTGTATCAAGGGAAAGTAGACTTTCCTAAAGGACATCATGAAGGTCTGTGTTCAGGCAGAAAGGACGATCAGTACCCACCCGTACCATGCCCTGAAGAGCCTTACCGCAGGAACCCGGGGGGAGCCAGGCCCATGGGAGGGGTTATTCCCATTCACTGGGGGTCCACAAAGACATCTTCCTGGAGGCCCTGGATATCCTCTCTCTCCTTTGAGTCCCATCACAAGTTGTCCTAGGAAGCAAAGGAAGCAACAGACTGCTGTGTTACTAGAGTCAAACAAGTCAGGAGACGGAAGCGGCCTGTGCAAGGCAGAGAAGTGAAAGTTTAGGGCAGATGAGGGGCAAAGGGAGAGGCCCAGCCATGACGTGGAGGAATAAGGAAAGAACAACCCTCAAACAACGGTCCCCCTCAGCCCTGCCTTGAAGACACACAGACAGCGGGTCCTGTAGCAGCCTGAGCTCAATTTCTAACAACCTGTGTGAAAGATGAGGGTTTTGTGGGACCTGCATTCTTGACAGTGACACCCGGAGGCCAATCCGAATGAATAGATCACCTGTTGATTAGCTCTAGATGTCCTTGTGGGAGGACATGCCTGGTTTATGACCATTAGTAAAAGGGTCTTATTGCAGATGGATATGCAATGGATGGAAAACTTACACTGTATTTTAAGAAAATGGATTTGGTCATTTATGTGGGCAAGGAGGGAGGCTGTGCACACCAGGAAACAGGACGGAGGTTGCAGGACAACTTTTGGGAGTTAGACCTCTCCTTCCATCACGTGAGACCTGTATGTGGATCTCGTACGTACAGGATCTCTTGGGCGTGGCAACAAGAGCCTGTACCCACGGAGCCACTTTGCCATTCCAACTTTCACTGTATTTGTTATTTGCTTGTTTGTTGTTTTTATTTCTCAAGGCAGGATTTCTCTACGTCACGCTGGCTGTCCTGGAACTCACTCTGTAGACCAGGCTGGCCTCAAACTCAGAGATCAGCCTGCCTCTGCCTCTGACTCTCAAGCACTGGGATAAAGACTTGTGCCACCACTGCCTGGCACTTGCACTGCTACTTTAAGTTTCTTATATAGAGGATATTTACTTTTATTTATAGAGGATGTTTACGAAGAAATTTTGGGTGTGTGTTTCTCTCGTTTCTCCTGGAAGAAATGAGAAAAAAAAAACAGACATCCATAAATTTGTTTGTTTCCCTTTTTTTCAGTGCTGTGGATGGAACCCAGGCCTTTGAATATGCTAGACAACTGCTCTGCCACTGAGCCACACCACCAGCCTTTGGGCATCCATAATTCTAAAAGTGTTCAAGATGCTTCCATTGTACATCAAGATGGGGAAACACTAGGGAAATGGTACGTGGATAGAATATCCCCCCATCAAATCATCTGCCTCCATCCCTCCCTTCACCAAGGGCCTGTTAGGAGCCTTCTGTTCTCAGCACAAACCTCAGCTCCTCTGGGAAGCCTTCCCAAATCCTCCCACTGTGGCACATTGGCTTTGGTACCTTCACTTACATCTGCTCTTCATGGTACTCCTGTCTGCTCACAAGCCTACACACAGAGTACAACATCAAGGTCTCTCTTCCCGCAGGCCAAGACTTAACACATTTGGAACAGAGTATCTGTTCAATGATTGAATGATTAATTGAGATGAGAGTGAAAGACTGGAAGTCACGACTGTCTGACAGGATGAAGAACCAGAGGGCAGGGCAGGATGAAAGACTGATGAGCATATGCCCCTCCTCCAGGGACAGTGAGGACCATTGGAAACCAGTCTATCCTTAGTCTTAGGCAGTCAGCGGAGGCAGCCAGGAACTGGGAACAGACTCTAATGCTAGGACGGCAGGAAATCAAGAGAACCCAGGGAGGAATATCTGATCAGGATCCATACTGGAAGAGGACCCAGTGGAATGATCCCACCTCCTTAAGCCTTCCTGAGCCAGCTTACAAACTGGTCCAACAGCAGACATCAAGTTACAGCTCTCACAAGGAATAGGAATAGAATTCTGTGGGGAAAGCTTCTGTCTCGGGTTCTGACTTTTCAGAAGACTTCCAAAGAGACAAAGATACCACCAGCTCCGGAATATCCTGAGTAAAAAACCCTGGGAACATGAGGAGTTTCCACCTGGAGAAGCAGGACTGTGACGTGAAAGTATGAGAGCAGTATCAGAGCAGCCTTCTGGAATGTTCTATGATCCCAGAACCATAGTCCCAGAAAAAGTCAGACCTTTCCAGATACTTAATTAATCGGTGGTGTGACTGAGATCTGAACTCACGTTTCACCTACCTCTGTCCCATTCAGACAGACAGATCCAAGAAATGGGTGCTCTCAGGGAGCTGTCATTCCCAGGCACCATAGGATTTGTTTATACCCTGTCTGGGTATGGGAAAGAATTATCCAAATCCATAGATGTATTATTTCAAATTTACATCTTAAATTTACCTTTATTCCTTCCTCACCCCACCACCCTTTCCCTGTAACTTGAGTAATTAAAAAGTTCCTACCCTCTCCAACCCCTCCAGCACCAGCTGACCCTGTGGTGCTGAGAACTAGACCTAAGGCAGCTTCCCAACAGGACGTGGCAAGGAGCCTGCTGCCACCGCTGCAGTTTCCCCTCTGCTTCCCCTTCCTCCCAGTTGGCAGAGGACATCCATCACCCTGCCAGCTTCCTGCCATGATGCTCTGAAGGGCAAAACAATTTGAACTGCTTCACCTAGATTAACTGCCATGATCTGTTGTCAGAAGACTGGTGTGGGAGGTCCTTACATCTATGTGTTGCTTTTATTGGTTAATGAGTAGAGAACTGCTTTGAACCTATGGCAGGGAAGAACAGAGCTAGGTGGGGAAATCTAGGCTGTATGCTGGGAGAAAGAAGGGTGGAGTCAGAGAGACGCCATGTAGCCCCACAGGAGAAACATGCTGGAATTTTAGCCCATAAACCACAGTCACGTGGTACTACACAGATTAATAGAAATGGGTTGAATTAATATGTAAGAGTTAGCCAATAAAAAACTAGAGCTAATGGGCCAAGCAGTGATTTAATTAATACAGTTTCTACATGATTATTTTGGGGCTAAGTGGCTGGGAACCAACAAGTAGGCCTTCTCCCACAGAGGACCTCACTTTCCATCTCTGCCCAGGAGCTTCCTGTGGAAAGCAGGTCCAGAGAAGATAGTATGAGAAGGCAGAGGAACCAGAATGGCAATCAAAAGGCTGTGTGAAGGTTTTAGTAGCCACATGAGGAATCTGAACCATGGTGACCACTAGACAGCTGGACCAGGGCATCCTTAAGGAAGCTCAAGGTTCTTAAACCTAAAGTAAAAACTGGGATAGGCCAGGGTTCTTTGATGTATTCTCAGGAGCCCAAGGATATCCCAAGAAGGAACTGAGGAAGGCTCAGGGGACACAGTTTCTTCTTGAATAACTTGGAGGCTTTTTGTTTAGCCTGTTTTCTACAGGCTAACCTTGGAACTTCCCATCCTCTTAAATGTATACTGCCTATGCCACAATATCTGGTAGGTTTGGGGTTTTTATCAGATTGAAATTGTGGGGAGTCACTCCAGGGGCCTGTTCTAACTCTGTATTATCCAAGTTAGACACTGGGAGGTCCCTTCTAAACCCCTACCTATGCTCCCAGCCCCCACATTTTCACAAAGCACAGGAAGAGTGCCCCATTTTGTCTCTTTGTCCTCTTCAGCCCCCTTCCTCTTAGTGGCTTCTCAGAAAGGAAGTGATTTAAAGAGGTGTAGGGAGAGACATCAGTCAGAGATGGCCTACAATCCCACGAGGCTGCTGCTGTGAGCCAGGCGCAACAGAGTAAGTCTCTGTAGGGACCAATCCCTGTGTGCTTCCAACTACCAGATGCCATGGGGGATGAGACTGTCTCAGTTCTCAAGGTGGTTGGCATCTAGAAGAAAGATGAAACCCATCTGCATAAGGCAAGAGTGAACTGGGGACAGCATGTTTGTCTAGCATATAAGAAGTCCTGTGTTCACCACTCGGACAGACAGACAGACAGACACCCTAAAATTTAATAACCCAATGGTAGAGCCATAACAGAAAGGACAGTGTATCTGGTTGGGAGAGGACAGGTTGTACCAGGAAATGGGCATACCCGTCCAGGAGAGATGGGACTAGAAGGTCAGAGAAGAAAAACAAAACTGTGCTGGCTGCTAAGTCCTTTGGTTCCAATTCTTAAAACTGATGGCACGAACGTGACTTTGTGGGAACCTGCTCACAGAACCCCAGGCCCAGGAAGAAACCTAAAGTCAGATGGGGCCGGTTTTCACAAAAGCACATTCCAAGGCCCAAGAAAGTTCTTTACACAGGATGAACCAGGCTTCCGCCCGGCTGCCAGTCCCTGACTGCTAGCTCGAGACGCCCTAAGAATTTGAGTCTTAGAATGCTGTGATGCCCAAGCACACAGCCTGAGCTAATGATCCCTCTGGGCAACCATGGGCCATTAACATAAATAAATAAGAGGTCAAAGCAGGAAGGCCCTTCCTGATGTTTTCTTGCCATACTCTACCAGGACCTTCACTTAGCCCTTTTGTGGCAGTTAAAAGGGCACAAAAGAAAAAAAAACCCAATTGTTTCTTCATGGCCTCTTGACAGGACGGAGGACCAGAGCAAACTTTCTTTTGTGTAAGGGACCTAACTGAATAGGACTTTTCATGACAACCTCACTATGCGGTGGCAAGCATGTTCCCGTAAATACAGTATGATAAAAGCATTGTGGAATTTTAAAACGTTCCCATTTTATTAAGAAAAAAGTTGCGATTAATTTGTGATTTCTCTTGTCTAGCTGAGGACAGGCCTAGGGAAGCTGTCTTTATACAGGCGATGAGCTCTAAAAGGCCTGACATTGAGCTGATGAAGGAATAAAATAAAGGGCTTAACTACTCAAGTAGTAAAACAAGTAGAAAGAGACATAGTTCATCTTCAATGATTGATTCTTAATTTCTTTTTAGCAGTTCCTTCCAATGCATCCATTATCTTCTATGTAAATAAACAATCTTTCATCACACTGTATAAGACAGAAAAATCTGCGATGGCTTCCTTACTTCTGGGTTTAACATGATGTTTGGAGCCATGAAACATGCTTTTCCCAAAAGATTTTAGTTGATGAGATAGATGGCCGTTTCACCTTAAGGATAAATGATATCCCCAATGTAAATCACCCCCTTCTATTTCCTCTATGTGTTATCTCAAATGTTAAAGTTAAGTGAGCCAAGTCATAGAAAAATTACGAAGATTTTGAAAGAGCCCCTGTCAGTTTCTAACAAGAGATACAAAACGGAGCTCTGCCAGTATCTCCTTGTGGTCTCTGAGGGACCTACCTAGGGGACGAGCTGTGTAGGTCAAGTAAAGCTGCAGATGGGGCTCTGGAGGTCTTACCTGCAGATGGGGCACCTGGAGGCCCTGGAGGACCTTGACGACCAGGTTGACCTGGAGTCCCAGGCTTGCCTGGTGGGCCCATGATTCCACTGTCTCCCTTCTGACCCTGACAAATAGAAAGATAAAGCCTGTTGTGATACCATGGCATAATGAAGTTCCTTCTCTCTTGCCTCTAAATCAGAGACCACCTAGCTTAGACAAGCAAGGACTCTAGGTGGGATAGAACTGGTCTCCAGCACCCAGCTTCTGAGAGGGACGGAGCTAGTGATCTATGCAACTTTGAAGACCTCATTAAGTTTTGCTCTGCTCCAGAAACAAGGCACAGGACTACAGAACCAACCCACTTCCTCCCTTGGCATGAGTTAGAATATGGTGTCTCAGGGTATCTGTGCAATAGCCTCATGCTGAGGTAGCTGAGGTAGATCTATAATTTAAGATTTCATTTACCTGTTAGCGTTACTTTTATTCTGTTGGAAGAGCTCTTTCTACCACAGAGTTCTCATTGTTCTCGTGGTAGAGACCCAGGTCCTTATTGAACCCAAGAAGCTGAACATGGTCCTGCTCTCTAGCCTTGAGTCAGGAGCTTTTGTCTATCATGTTTTGTTGTTGTTGCTGTTTGAGACCGCTTGTGTGTGTGTGTGTGTGTGTGTGTGTGTAACAGCTCTGGCTGCGCTGGAACTTTGGAGACCAGGGTGGCCTCAAACTCACAGAGATCTACCAGCCTCTGCCTCCCAAGTACTGGAATAGTCAAAGTGTGTGCCACCATGCTGGCCAGAGTTTGTTTGTTTGCTTTTGTTTTCAGTCAAAAGCATCATGATTCTTATCCCACTTCTTTAAAAATATCTCCCTGCCTCAAACTCCTCCTTATGACTCTCCGGCTTCAGTTTTCAGCTGTGATGTCTAAGCAGCAAGGTCTCCCTTGATCTCCGCAGGCTGCACTCGTGTTCTCTCCACATTCTCTCAAAACTCCTTTTCAAGCTGGGGGTTGAGGTGCAAGTCTGTCATTGCAGTACTCAACAGACTGAGACAGAGGGATTGCTGCTAGTTTAAAGTCAGCTTGGGCATTAACAATGGCACTGGGTCTTGTTTCGTCTGCATGGACTGGCTTTTTGGGATCCTGGCCTGTCTGGATGCTCACCTTCCTGAACCTGGAGGGAGGGGGGCGGAACTTGGATTTCCCACAGGGCAGGAAACCCTGACTGCTCTGAGAGGGAGGAGGAGAGGGAGTGGGCGGAGTGGGGGGAGCGGGAGGGTATTGGGAGGAGGGGAGGAAGTGGAAAGAGTGTTTTCAGATACTTGAATAAACAAGTCTAACGGAAAATAAATAAATAAATAAAGTCAGCTTGGGATACACAGTGAGTTCTAATTATAAGCTACCCAGAGCTACAGTGTGAAACAGCCTCAGAAGCCAAGCACACCCACACGTGCACACACACACACTATGGCTCTTCCTATTTATTTCAGATCACTGGTCACAGATTATTATGTGGACAGTCATCACTGTCTCCCCATGAGACGTAAGTTCCATGTGGGCTAGAATCTACCATGTTCATCTTTTCTTCCCAGACCAAACGAAGGAGGAGAAAGAAGTTGGCAGCACATGGGGATAGATTTTTGATGATCTGTTAGTCAAGGTATTTTACCTTCACAGTGAAGCCCTGGATAACTCATGGCATTGCTTTGTGATTTGATTTTACCTTCTCTAAAGTAGGGTCAGTACATACATTTCCACCTAAGTGCATTGTGAGGGTAACAAAGATGGCAGAAGTGAAACTACGGTCTGTGAAGAATGAAGTGTGTTGGGGGAGACACGCTGATCGTCCTAGTGACTGGCCAGGCTTTATCTTCTCCCATGGTAGAAGAAATTCTAACCTCCTGAGACCTTTTTGGAGATTCTAACTGAGGAGGACAACTACTCGAATACTGTTAGTCAAAGAGCAGCCCTCTACTGGAGAAGGTCATCCCTAGCCAATCAGACAAGTTTGGAAGACACACATGGAACCCTGAGCTCCCTCTCAGCATCTAGACCATTTAGATGAACCACAACGGTCAATGGATGACCATGTCAAATATCCTTAACACCTAAGGAGTCCTGATTGCTTAAAGAGAGTCAGACCTGTAGATACTTCATTTCCAATCACACCACTGGCTCAGTGAGGCGCTGTCCTAACAACATGGCCCTGGGGACCTACTCCATAATACCAGAGGAGTTCCTAAACTTGTCCCAGGGAAGCCATGAGGTTAGTTTGTTTCCAATTCTGTCCACACAGAGGAGGCTGTTAATCCTCAGGCCAGGCATTCCACACGATAACCAAGATGAGTCTCAGAATGGCAAAGGAAGTCACACCAGCTTAATATAACCAGTAAAGCTTGTTTTTCTAACAGCCAGGCCAGCTGGCTCTGCACACAGGAAGTGCATGATTGAAGGAGCTGGAAACACTCCTTGACCCTGACACCAGGAGTAGAGGAGTCTTCAGCTTAATTGGTCATTGTCAGATCTTTACAGCAGGTTCCACTGAATTGAACTGTCCAGGAAATGTCTCTATCCCTTATCTTCTGTGAGCTCAGGAGGTTTCTCTTGAAGTCATTCTGTCTCCTTAACTGAAGGTTTTTTTCTTTTTTGTGGTTCTAGGATTTGAACTTGGGGCCTTTTGCAAACTGGGTATATCCTCTACCACCAATTCGTATCCCCATCTCCTGAAGGTGTTTATGATCAGGTCAACAACAGCTTTCCTGGTCCTGCCTGCAGACAGTCTGGAAGCAGGACCATGATAAAGAGTCATAGCAAGTGGGAGGAACATGTGCCCAAAATTCTAACGCTGGCCTTGAAGACGGCTCAGCTCATGAGTCTCACCAGTTCCACTTCCCTGGCCCCTAGTTAACTTGTGAATAAATGGGAGCAATCTGAAGGGGAGAGATTGGGTTAAATGATCTCTGAAATCCCGTGTTGGAAACTGTACTCTGGATTCTTCCTGGAGTTTTGGTTCCTAGTTTGGGATTAACCTACAGTTACTCCTAGAAATCATCATCCTTCTGGATATACGACTCTACTCTACACTAGGAGTGAATTCGAGGTATGAAGGAGGCTCCAGGGCAGGCTTCCAATAACAGTCGAGGTGTCTGCAGAGTAGAAAGGTCCTGCAGAGTGTGTAAGGCAAGGCCCTCCATCTCGAAGATCATCCCTAGCCAATCATACAGCTTTGGAAACCACACGCGGAACAGAGAGTTCCTGCTCTCTCCTCCCAGAAATCCATTGCTTCCTTGCTTATGAAAACACAATTCAGGGATTTTTAGGAGAATGCATGAGTGTCTACAACAAGAAGTTGCACACACTGTGATTTTTAAGCTGTAAGTGACGGACAAAATAACTACTTAGTGGACATGAAAGAAATCATTTAAAATATGAGAAGAAAGACTTCTGAACTACACACAACCTCAGCATGTCTGGGGCGGAAGCAGGAGCAGTCAGAGTTGGAGGCCAGCCTGGGCTACATGAGACTCTCACTCAAAGCAACAACAATAAATGAATCCACAACTTTTAAAGTGAAAGAAAGAGTCCTGGATGGGGAGAATTCCGGATCAAACCCTAACCACCAACAGAGATGAGAAGCCAACCAGCAGGACAGATTTCAAATATTCTCATGACAAAGAAATAGGAAATGTCTGAAGTGATGAACGTATCTATTGACCTGACTCAGTCACGCCACAATGTATGTATATGTGTATATATGTGATATATATATCACAGTGTACCCCATAATATACAAAAACAATTAAAATGTTTATGTCCATACTCAAAATGACATTTTTCTTTTAACATACTAAAAATCATTAACATTAAAAAGTACACATAAGTACACATATTAATAAATACTAATTTTCAAAAATTGAGGTTATTTACATATAGTCTTGTGTTTGTGGGTGTGCAAGCAGAGGCCAAAGGTCAGCATCGGGTATCTTCCTCAGTTTCTCTCCACCTTATTTAAGACAAGGTCATGGATTCAGCTGGAGCGGCTGGGACTCTGCCTCCCTGGGGCTAGGATACAGGTGTGTGCTGCCACACTGGCTTTGTCACGTGAATGCTGGGGACCAACACAGTCCTCACGCTTACACAGGAAGCATTTTACCCACTGAGCCACTGCCCCAGTCCCTGAATAAAGCTGGGTTTCAAGTATCTATGATAAATAAAAAGACAGCAAACTGCTGCTGCTAATAATTATAAATAATAATAATAAATAATAATACATATGCAGTAAGACCAAAGTCATCTTGCTTAAATAGTGAGATTCTTCCTTAAAACAAACAACAAAAAACAATAGCAAAACCAAA
The DNA here is from genome assembly GCF_982192425.1 of Myodes glareolus. NCBI lineage: Eukaryota > Metazoa > Chordata > Mammalia > Rodentia > Cricetidae > Myodes > Myodes glareolus. Next base: position 33,234,591 of record NC_142030.1, on the reverse strand, counting down.
AGGTAAATGGCACCTCTGTAGTTTTCCTGTGGGCACTTAGTGCAGTCTCAAAATCAGTCCAGAAAATTGAGTCTGTCTTCTTCCTTTCCCAGTTCATAACCTGGCTTACCCTGCTGACAAGGGGTCTCAGAGCAAACAATTTCCCTAAGCTCTTAACAAACCCAATGAAGAGGATCACTTCCAAATTAGGGGTTTGTGTAGTGAAAAGACCTGTTAACCACAAGGACATGAATACATTGTTCTCTAGAACTCAATTTATATCTAGTATGCTGAGTCAAAAAGCAGGTTTCCTGCATAATGACTATTCCGTTACCTTGGTTAAGATATGTGCATTCCTATGAACTACAGCCACTCTTGCTTCTGCTCTTGAGTGGAGCCTGTAGCCTTGAACCGTGGTTAGCTGGGAGAAGCCTGACAGTCAGTGTGAGACTGCTCTGTCCACTAGCCCCAAGGAAGCCTGAATCCAAGGCTGAGGATGACCCTAGTTGACTGCTGAAGGGTTTTCCATACACCTCCAGAAGTTGTGCCCTCAGTGGGGTAAACCCTGGAATCCTTACCTGCTTGCCTCGTTTTCCTGGTCTCCCGGTGGGGCCTCGGTGTCCTGCTAGCCCAGGCTCTCCCTTTGGACCCATTTCACCCTAGGGAGAAGAGAGCAAAGCAAGAGAAAGAGTGGATAGGTCTATGCTGGTCACTCTAATCCCTGGCCTCCAGTGCCTGCTAGTCTTCATCTGAAGTCTCTTCCAGGTAGACTGTCCTGGGAACATGGGAGACTGACCTGAGCTCATATCCAGGACACAGGAAAGAAAGAAGGTGCTCCCCAAGATGTGACTTACTGCTGCATGCAGTTGGTGCTCTGGTGGTCAAATGAGAGAGACAACCCCATCCACAGCGGTCAGTTCTGGCTTCTGCATTTCAGTCACACCTGTGCCTGGGTCACTACAGGCTGGGAAGAGGCTTTCTTGCCTAGCTGAAAGTTTGCATGATAATTTCCTGTGTTTTGGTTTTAGTGCAAACTTACACATATGAGTTATTTTTGTTTTGTTTTGTTTTTATGTTTGAGAAGAGTCTTGTCCACTATAATGTTTGGTATTTTATAGGATTTATTTAGGATTATATAGTTTTCTTTTCCTTCTTCTTTTTTTTATTTTTTGAAATGGGGTCTCACTATGTTGCCCTGACTGGCCTGAAATTTGATATGTAGGCCAGGCTAGCCTAGAATTCTTAGACATCCAACTACCTCTGCCTCCTAAGTGCTGGAATAAAAGGTGCGTACCACTCTGTCCAGCAGTTCTCCACACTTTAGTAGATATTATTTTGAGTTCCAGCTCCCTTCTATCCACTCAGACAACTCTCTTTTTGAGATAGGGTCTCCTGTAGTCCGAGCTGTCCTCTACCTCTCTGTGTCACTGAAGATAAAACTGAAGTTTGATTCTTTTGCCTGCGCCTCCCTCATGCTGGAGTCACAGAAGTGTACCACTGTTCCCAGCTCAGAAAACCCTTTCTCTGAGGAGAGATGTGTCAAGCATGTGTTTAAATAATCACCATAAAAATATTATTGAGGGCCAGAGAAATGACTCAGCAGTGAAGGGCACTGGCTGCTCTTCCAGTCCTGAGTTCAGTTCCCAGCAACCACATGGTCGCTCACAACCATCTATAATGAGGTCTGGTGCCCTCTTCTGGCATGCTGGCAGAACACTGTATACATAATTAATAAATAAATCTTTTAAATATTATTAAAATACGAAAAATAATGTAAATTATATTCCTAATTTAAAATATTTTTTTCATAGTTCAAGGACAACCTTTTGCAAAACTTATTTCTCAGACTGTCAAAATAGCTATGTGGGTAAAGGTGCTTGCTGCTGAGTCTACAGACCTAGAAATGGAGAAGCAACTTCCAGTAGTTGAACTTTGACCTCCATATGTGTACTTTGGCATGTATAACACACACAAAAAAGAAATACATTTTTTTCATCCATCTTAGCTTTTCCTTAGTTTTGCTAGTTTGCTGCATAGGATTCCTATCCCACTTACTGCTTCTGAGAATTCTGGACCCATGGGAGCATTATTTCTATTTCAAGCAATTTGCCCTGCATCCCAAACCGCACCACCAGCATGGCCAGTGTAGCATTTGCTACCTGGGAGTTTCTACTTATCAGTAGCCAGTGCCCATGACAGACCTCCCTAGCTGCTCAGAGACAGCAACAGACACCCAGGCTCCTTTTCAGGATCTCTAACACAATAGAAAATTCCAGTGGATACCTACAGGTGGTGAGGATCAAGCCCAAGCTTCCCTTTCAGCCCAGCAACAGGATGACCCTGTCTTTCCCGAACTCACTCATCAGTTGAGAAGGCTCACTGGTTGTCCAGAGAGCCCAAGTTCAGTTCCTAGCACCTTTATCAGGTGGTTCACACTGCCTGCAACTCTAGGCAGTTGTGAATTCTCAGAAAACTTCCACCTTCAGGAGTGGTGTAGGAGGTCCTTCTGTTTGTGTGTTGCTTTCATTGGTTAATGAATAAAGAAACTGCCTTGGCCTAGTTGATAGGGTAGAACTTAGGTAGGCAGAGAAAACAGAACTGAATGCTGGGAGGAAGAAGGGCAGAGTCAGTGAAGCCATGGATCCTTCACTGGAGTTGGACACCAGTTAGAATCTCCGGTAAGTCACTGCTCATTGGGATACACAGATTAATGGAGATGGGTTAAACTCATTTGTAAGAGTTAGCCAATAAGAAGTTAGAGCTAATGGCCAAGCAGTGTTTTAATTAATACAGTTTCTGTGTGGTCATTTCAGGTGTAAGCTAGCCAGGCGGCCGGGACAAACTAGCGACCCTCTCCCTGTAACACAGGAGGATCCAAGGCCTCCAACCTTCATGGACACTGGCATTTATGTGTACATACCTACACATAGACACACACAGTATATATAATTAAAAATAAATCTTTGAGAAAGAATTTTCCTTAGGTTCATGTAGTCCTTCTACCGTGTTCAGGATTCTCTCAGTAATGAGAGTATAATGGGTCAATGAGCCATGACAATGTTTCACCAATTCCCTGGGCTGTTTAAAGAGGCCCAGGGCATGTCTTGTTTGTCTAGAAGAAAACAACAGCATAAATATATATATATATATATATATATATATATATATATATATATGAATTTTTAAAAAGAGATTATCAGAAGGAAGTGTGGCCCTTCTCTTTATCAACTAGAGGCAGCCAGTAATTTCTTGATCTAATTTCTCTCCTAAGACCTAATTATGGTTATCATATCAACTCTGTCTTAAAACAGCCTGCCATGGAAGGGGAAGACAGCTCTTTTGTTGCCAAGTCTAGTAAATGGTGCAGAAGCCAGAGAAACTGTCATATTTAATTTCACAGAGATTTATGAGTCTTTAATGGTTACTGTTGCAGGAAATGAAAACCTAGACCAAATATCTTAAGGGACTCACTTCTCTTTTGAAGTTTGCTTTAACTGAGCATCTGGCAGGTTACGGTAAGGATAAATCACAGTGACTTGCATACTGGCTGAAAGAACCTCATCATGCGCTGATGGCTGGGTACCGCTCAATAAAATGTAACACTTTAGGAAGTAGTTCTTTAAAGTGGATGCTTAAAAAGAATTTAAAATACTAAGCAAACACTTGTTTGCACATTTGAAGAATTTCAGGTTGTAACCTGGGTGAAGATGACAATTTCCCATGGCAATGCCTTACAAAATGAAGACCCAGCATTACTGTGTTAGCTTTTGTGGCGGATTGAACCAGAATGACCCCCATAGGCTCACAAAATTAAATGCTTGGTCATCATTTGGTGAGACTGCTTGGGAAGGATTAGGAGGTGTGGTTTTGTTGGAGGAGGTGTGTCACTGGGAGTGGGCTTAGTGTTTTGAAAGACTTGTGCCATGTTCAGTGAGAGATTCTCTCTCTCTCTCTCTCTCTCTCTCTCTCTCTCTCCCTTTTTCTTTCTTTCTCTCTCCCACCCCCTGTAGTATTTGTAGATCTGGATGGAAGTTCTCAGCTATTCAATGCCATGCCTTTCCTCCCCTATTATGGACTTAAGCTTCTGAAACACTTCTTTTGGAACTTGTCTTGGTCATGGAATCTGATCACAGCGATAGAAAAGTAACCAAGACAGCTTAGGGGTGGTTTTATGTGGTCAATGCCTTCCATTTTGAGAACCCAGGATTTTCACCTTGGCTCAGGAGCTGCTCAGCATGACCAGAACTTACTGTGCTGAGGACCCAGCACTAGCATATCAGAGGCTGTTTTCTACGGCTCATGCTTTACAGTGTAAGGAGCCACCGTTTCCACATTAGGTTAGGAGCTGTTCTAACACGGAAATTTATGCATGGTCTTTTATGCATCTCTCTTTTTATGCTATGACATCTTCCCTTATCCAACACCCAACCTTACTCCAGATCCTAAACCTAAGCAACATTTCCCAAAAATTGTCAGTCCTGCCACCTTCACAACTTTTGTTTTATTAATACATAATAACTGCATGGTTATTTACTGAATAATCTCACCCAAAAACTGTCTCCTTTTAAAATTAAGCCTGTATCAAGTGAGATACTAATATGTCACTATTTAAATAAAATAATTGTCACCTATTTAAAATCCTATGTCCCTCCAACAGTGTTTGCCACCCTCGAAGACTGTATTGAGTGTTTAGACAGCAGTGAAACTAAATCAAACAAATCCCTCTGTGCTCCAGGATCTGAGAGAGAAGAGGGGTCCTGACCATTGTGGCTCAGATAGGAGATTGGAGTTGGTCCTCACAAGACTTCCAACTTTCAAATCTTTAAGCTACAAGAGGTAGGAGAAACAAAGAGGGGCCTCTATCCATGGTGTGGGGGGGTGATAGCCTTTCCCGCTAAACTGGGGGTTGGTCTCAGACCTCCCTGCTACCCTTTCCCCGGTGAGTAAGACACCTGGTCCGCTTCTCAAACTAGAACTTCCCACAGTTAAAATCAGTTTTTTTGCCTGAAGGATCAAGGAGAGGGCTCCTTTTGCTATGTTTGGAGGACCTGAGGCCTGTTATCTCTGTTTCTAGACACTTACTTTCTGCCCCAGCATTCCAGGAAAACCAGGGAAACCCTGTGAAAAGAACAATAAATGCCGTCACTGTTCTAAAATGCCACGTGGAAGAGGCTGTGTACAGATTGGGTCAGCCATTTTCAAGATGGCTGCCCATCAGTCCACAGGTCTGGGGAGCAGGTGCTCCCGCTTCTATGGCAGCATATCACTTGTAGGGATTTGCCATTACCTTTTCTCCTTTGGGACCCAAGTCACCCCTTTCTCCTTTGGATCCCTAGGAGGAAACCGAAGAGAGGGTCAATTAATATTGCACTAGTGTGTTGTGGGTAAGGGGTGGGGACAGAGGCGTTTCAAACTGATAAACTCCCGAGGCCAACACCCTCAGTTTTGCTCAGATAATAGGTGGCTTGTCAGCAAATGCTTTCTGTCTAGACCCCTAAGACCTCTTAATGTTAGTTAATAAAGAGAAACTCATAGAAAGTTCTGGGTCTCAGAGGTGTCCTCTCACCTCACAGGACATGCGTCCGCAGGTGCCTGTTGGCAGATGAGAAAGCTGTGTGGTAGAAACCTGGCCTAAGGACAAGTCCCCTTCTTCCAGCAACCCTCTGCTGACAGACTAAACTCCTACCCGCCTGCTGTCATTTGTCCCTGCTCCCTGTCGGGGCAGGCATCTCACTGGGAGGTTCTCTTTACCAGAACTACCCTGCCTCAGAAGGCCAGCACTTCTTTTTCAGTCCATACATGATAAAGGACAGAGGAATAGCCAGGAATGATGGCTGCAGTTGGTATCTGGAGAGAGAGCTGGGCATGTCTTCCACCCACCACCAACTCCAGAGCTGTGCCCAGACTAGGATCTGGGATGCCACGAGAGGCGAAGACTGACCTTTTCCCCTCTGGATCCAGGGAAGCCCTAAAAGAAAGCACACTGTTTATAATCATTCCAAGACAGCAGGGCGTGCTGTCAGAGAGGAAGGACTTTCTGAATGTGTGACTGATGTCTCCACACCGTCCTGTGAGTTTCAAGGACCTTGCAGCAGTAAGCACGGAGATGTGTGTCTACCAGGCCTAGAAACATCATGGCTTTTCTCAGCCCTTGAATGCCCAAACTAGAGGCAAAACCCTGATAGCTAAAGAGAACAAGAGGAACAGGAACCCCGTGTCCCTGCACCCCAGGGTGTGATGTCTCCTGAAGGACTGACACCCCAGCTCAGGGTAACAGTTTCCCAGGCCTGCCCTCCCCATCTTTGTAGACAGCTCTTGTTCCTCAGTCTTGGTGAGAAGGCCTGGGAATGTCCATCTGCACCACTCACTGACCTTAGAGCCCATTGGTCCTCTTGACCCCGGCAAGCCCATCATACCCAGGTCACCTTTTTCACCCTGTGACAATTAGAAGATGGAAAAGAAGGCCCACAGTGATATTTCTTGGAGAAGCAGAACCAGGGAGATGTGGGCAAAGCTGGGATGGAACCAGGGTGTTGGGGCTGGGTGATAAACTTGAGGTCCCATAGGCCTCTCTGCCTCCTCCCAGGACTCCACTTTCCACCTTTCTCTGTGGTCACTGAGATTAAGTTAGAGAACAAAGCCCCCAAGGTGGTGCAGGTCACTAAGGAGCTGAAAATGGTGATGCTTGACCTTTTCCTGGAAAGGGTTGTGAGAGGGCATGGGAGACAGCGTGGGGGCCTCAGAAGATAGGCTTGCCACCATATAAATTCTTTGTCTGATTTGCTCTTTGCATAGGGAGGGCCTTTCAGACATCTCATTACACTCTCGCCCTCAGTTTGCAGCCAAGCAGAGGGAAATTCAGCTTTTAGATACATACTTGGGATGGAGGTGGCTAACATGTAGGGTGGGCTCTGTTGCACCTCAGAATAAATTTGGATCTAAGCATTCTTCATACTACAAAACTGCACACCACCTCTAATTAGTAAAGACAGCTCTATGCTGACTGAGGAGACTAATCTGTAGGGTTTTTGCTTGTTTGTTTGTTTTGTTTTGTTTTGTTTTGTTTTGTTTTGTTTTGAGGCAGGGTCTCATGTACCCCTGGCTAGCCTCAAAGTTAGCCATGAAGATGACCTTGAATGGATGCCTCTGCCTCCCCCCCTGAGTGCTAGGATTATAGGAAATGTACTATGCCTGGCTGTATAGTCTGAATTTCAAATGTCTTTATATATTACCTTGAATGTAAAACAAAGCAAGTTGAAATTAACTTTGCAAGTATTTTACTTTTTACTTAATCTAATTGTCACTTCAACATATAGTCATTGTAAAATAATGAGATCTTAAAATTTCATCTTATTTACTCTCTGTGTCTGTGTGTGCATGTGTTGTGCACACACACGCACACACACATACGCTTGCGTTCCACAGCACATATATGGAGGTCACAGGACAACTTCTCCGAGTTGATTTTTTCTTCCATCATGTAGGTTCCAGGGACGGAACTCAGATTGCCAGGCTTGGTGGCAAGCGCCTCCACTGACTGATTTCTCCCCAGCCCTGAGCACAGTTTTATAAATTAAAACTTGGGCAGTCAAAATGAAGCCTTCAGTGCTTCGTTTGTATTAGTCACATCTCATGGGCTTCATAGCTACGTGTGGCCACCATGATAGACAGCCTAACTCTCTACAGTGGGAATTTTGTTTGTTTGAGGCAGGCTCTTGCCTGAGCTCAGACTGACCGGGAGCTTACTTTGTAGCCCAGGCTGGCCTCTTAAGTCATGGTGAGTACTGAGTTTGTAAGTGTGAGCCACCATATCTGGTCATACAGTGAATTGAAAGTTGCCTCCACTTATGTGTGTGCACCATCCGCATGCCTACTCCCCACAGAGACCAGAAAAGGACATCGGATCCTGGAATGGGAGTTACAGGCAGATGGTTGGGAGCCACAGTGTTGGGAACTGAACGCAAACCTCTGCAAGAGTGAAAGTGCTCTCAACTGTGAGCCAGCTCGCTGTCTTTGCAGCCAGGATACAGTGGCTTTAAAGACAAATCAATCTCCTTGGGACTTTTGTATTACCAGCACAGCCAAGAAGGCAGAGCAACAGAGGATATTCACTGGCCTTGCCCTGGCTTCCAAGTCATGGCCTCTGTACCCTGCATTCTGGGATGGGCAGCAAGAACATAAACCAAGGAAAGATAGGGGTGTGCTTGCCTTGTATACTATCTCTGAGGGGGAGTGACCCCTTGCTCAGTGTAGCTCTGCATCCTCCAGCCTGCAATTCTCTTCAGCTTTCCACCTGCCAGGTCAGCATGACAGGTGATAGCTTCCAAGACCCAAGTTCCCTTTGGGTCATCTCAGAGACACCAAAGACCAGCACACCAATTCTCAGGACAAAAGGAGAATGGGACTCATGGGAAGGAAGGGAACAGTTCCTGCTTCTCCACAGAAGCAGAGTCACAGCACTGACCAGGCTCTGGCTCTGCAGGCCACAGGAAGGAGACATGCTTGTTGGCTGGGAGCTGTCTTCCAGCTATTCTCCCTCTCAAGGAAGTGATACACTTGACTGTTGGCCAGGAACCAGGCCATCCCCATTATGTTCGGATACTACATGAGCCCCAAGCACATACGACACTTACCCTGGGTCCTTCAGGGCCTGGCCAGCCAACGGGCCCGGGCATTCCAGGAACACCTGGGAGTCCAGGTCTACCCTTCAAAGACCAAGAACAAAAGTCAAGACACTTCGGTGTGCTTCCCTCGAGCCAAGAACATTTGAGGTCCTGATAAAAGGATGAGGCCACTAATTGCGGCCCTGTGCCTTCATCCCTACCCTACAAAGAACGAGGCCCCGAAAAAGCCACAGCAAACAGTTATGAGTTAGATTTTTGGTCTCACATTTTATTATCCAACGAGGTTCTATTCTACTTAAGATAGAGCAGTGGGCAGAAGAATTCTAAACTTCTTGGTTTTTTCATTTCGTCACCACTATTCGCTGTATCACTGGCCCTTGCTTCCTGTGGAGTCTCCACAAGGCTGTCCTATGATGTGAGCTGGGACTGTGTGGGAAGCAGTAGCGACACTGTTGGGACTTCCTCATAGGCATGTGGCCTGCTGGATGTGCCATCACTCCATGGCTACCCTTGTTGGCGTCTATCAAAGCCTGAAACCTTGAACCACTTTGGGGCTCTAGAGCTGGCCAGTCACTGATGAACCTTCCTTCCTACAGCTGATAACCCAGGGCTCTTACCATCACGGTCTCAAGGAAGGACCAACAGACAGGCAATCCATACCCCCACGTTCCAACATTGGAGTTGGACTTCCTCTTTGACCACGGTCCTTCATGACCGTTCTCTCCTCTTTACAAGTTTCTCCTGACAGTTCTCCCTTCATAATTTATCCACTTGTATGTGTCTCTGCCTCCAGAGAGCCCCACCTCTGTTAAGGGTTGTAGAGGAGAAACCCTTGTGAAAGAGGGTGAGAGCATAGACTAAGGGGTCTGCCTTGACCTCCCACTCAGCGGCTCACTTCCGTTAGCTAAGGATACAAAAGGTTCAGTCAAGAGCTCAGAGATGCCAGATGTTGGTGCTTACACTCTACTTTTGCTTTCCAGGCCCATGGCAGACTTGATGCATCTGTGCATACCATAAGCCCACCACAGGGTTCTCTTCAGGTCAGCATTCGACACAGCCGCTGGGCTGTGGCTGCCCTTGTTCTTTCTACCTTGCAAAAGTCTGGTTATGGCTTCTGTTAATAATAAACCCACTGGCATCTTTTCACCTGGATTTGCTCTTCCTTCCATCACAGTCAAAAGTAGAACTTGAGTGCCAGCACCCACTGACGACAGCGACGTCACCTGCTGGTTCTTACTCTGACTCTAGTGATGGCCTGTAGCTGGTTCGCTCTGAGCCGTGGTAATTTCCAAAGCAAAGCCATTCATGGTGTCTGCTCAAGCACTTTCTTCCAGTTTAATCAGGCAGTGGAGGTCATTTGGGGCCACTGTTTGGGCTTGGAGAGTTCTCTGCTACGCAGAACATTTAGGCTGGGGGAGCACAGCCGGGCCCAGCAGCCTCTGGAAGATTTGTCAGGTGCCTGGCAGCTACAGGCCACAGAAATGGCAAGCGTATTACCATCAGAGGGATGGCAGCACCAGCACTCCAACAGGTACTGATGGCCACTGAACACGCGCACACACACATGCAGCACAGTTGCCCGACAGAGCAGCATGGGTCATACCTTCCTTCCCGGGCGGCCAAGATCCCCCTGTGCATAGAGAAGACAGATAAACAAAGGTTGTTTGGAAGTGGTGTTCTGGAATCCAAATGCTTAGTAGGGTGTGGCTGTGGCTCAGTCAGTCAGCTGGTCACGTGACCAGTTATATCACACCTGCCATGCCAGTGACCCAAAGCAGGACACACCGATAGCACCCCTACTATAGCTGCATTCATCAGGGAGCCCTCCTCATCGGCTAAGACAGAATGAGCACACATTTTGGTATTTCAACCAGAACATTCTCAGCGGTACCCCCAGAAAGCAAGCTGTAGCTATTAAGGTGAGGTGGGGCTGAAGAAGCAGAGGCTCCTACCTTCTCTCCCTTTGGTCCTGTCTTCCCAGGAAGCCCAGGCGGACCCTACACAATTGAGATAAGACGTGAAGAAAGCACACACCCAACCACAGCGGGGCGGCAGGGGAGGGTTTGTGGTAGGGGTCTGTGGACCTAGGCCTGTTCAGAGCAGTCGGACTCAGCATGTGGGGGTCCCAGGCACTCCTGCAGGAACCTTTCATCCTAGGTTGCTGCTCTGCTCTCTGTTTCTCTTCTTCCTGACATTTCTCAGCACTGTTTCAAGCACCATAGTTGCCAGCCTGCGAATCCTTCAGTGCTTGATAAGATCAACAACAGAGACTGAGACTGCTAAGTCTCTGCTGAGACTGCTGCCCCTCAGCCTTGGGATCTTTCCCTGCCTTGGCTACACCAGCACAAAGAACCATCCCCAGGGAGGGAGGAGCGTGGCAGGAGAATTGGGAGCACAAGGCCAGCCTTGGCTGCACAAGCAAGTTCACGGCCAGTCTGGACCCCTGGGATCACATCTTGCAAACAAAACAAAAACAAAAAACAAAAATAATATAAACAAAAAAGAGAAAGAAGAAGCAAAGCATTCCTCAAATGACCTGTGGGCTTCAGGCTCTGAATAATCCTCTTCCCCCACTTTCATTAATATAAGGAGCATGTTTGTGTTCACTGACAGCCATGGGAGAGAGGTGGCTCCAGTCAGCGACTGTAAAAACACCAGTGTTTTGCACACCCACAGTCAGAAGCAGCTGTTTTCTGCTCATGCATCTGTGGAAGGCTCAGTTAATGACTGTTTTCCAAATTCCTGGGGATGGCAGAGAGAAACCCACCTCAAATCTCTTTACTTGCAAGTGAACAACATTCGTGAAAGCCGGTTGGAAGTGTGGTTTCTAGAAATTTGTCAGCACATTACAATTTCCCCAGCAGCATTGAAAAATCACAAAACTCACTCCACACCCAGAGCAAACTAGTGACTGTCTGGGCAGTGGGAACTGGTGAGAAAGTGAACACTAGGAATGTTTGAACTTCTCCAGGGTCATCATGTGGAGACGGGAGACTCCACCATTGGTCTATCTGCCTTCTCTTCTGGGAATGGAGTTGGGAAGTTGCTTTAATTGTATTCTCCTCATCCTTCCAAGCCTTTTATTTCTTAAAATGATTAAAGCTATTTTACAAGATCATTGAGCTTGGCACCCACCAAACAAATGCAGATTCTGATTGAATGAAGGGTAACAGACAGGGTGTAAGGTTCCCCTCCCTCCCTCCCTCCCTCCCTTCCTGTGATGGAAGTCTTACTCTAGCTGGCCTGCTACAGTGTAGCTCAGGCTGGCTTCAAACTCAAAGTAATCTTCCTGCTTCCACATGCCAAGTACTGGGATTACAGGCCTAAGCCAACACCTCGTGAGATTGCATTTCTAACCAGTTTCAGGCTTAGATGGCTCACTTTTAATAGCAACAGCACTCACTGGTCTCAGGGAAGGAGAGAGGCTGCACAGACTCCGTGGGTAGGCAGCAGAGTCTCCATGTGACCCCCAAGAGCTTGTGCAGCTCAGAGATGCATTAGTGTGGCTGACTGGAGCTGCTGTTCTGAGGTGAGCAGAGGTCCCCCTTCCACATGCTCTGTTGGTTCTCATGGGCATCAAGACCATCAAGACCCATCAGAGAAGAGCACTGAAGATGGGAGATGGAGTCCACCTTAAAGGACTCTCGCCTGGCCTTCCTGCAGACTTCCCAGCACCTTGATGATGGCCTCTGTCCTCTGAGTTCAAAGTCATTTTCATTAGAACATTCTTCAAATGCTTTAATTGTTTGCTTCTTTGTTTGTCTTGCTTTTGAAGCAGGGTCTCTTACTATGTAGCCTAAGCTAGTCTTAAGTTCAGGATCCTCCTGCCTCAGCCTCACAAGTGCTGGGGTTACAAGCCTATCATTATACCTGGGTCAATAAATGATTATGGAGAACAGGCTAGCTATAGCCCACAGGCAGGGTAGACTGGGAAGTGGGGTGAACAATGCCCCTGTCTCTGTAGACACGGAATCAGTAACTTCTCTTCAAAGTCAGAGAATAATTCTCTTAGGCTTAGAGAGTCACCTCTGCTGTCTGTAGACTCCTTAGCTCTGCCCTGATAGCCGGAAACAGCCATAGAGAATAAAACAATAATTAGAAAACCAGACGGGGCTGGATGCAATGCCATAGTTTTAGACTTGGTAATAGAAAAAAAATTCTCCTCTCCACCCTCTTCTTCCCTCCCTCCCACCTCCTGAGATATGGTTTCATTCTGTAGCTCAGGCAGCCTTGGAACTCACTATTTAGTTCAGTCTGGTCTCAAACTCATGGTAATTCCCTGGCCTCAATCTCCTCTGATGCTGATTAGAGCTGTGTGTCACTATGTTTGACTGATAAAGGTGTCTCTAGAGGGGGTAGCATGAAAGCCAACCTCTGAGTGACTAGGAAGAACTATAGAAGCTCCAGGAGGAGCAACAGGGCCCTCAGTGTGCGGACAGAGGCTGAGACAAACTTGATGAATGTGTGCACACAGAAGAGAGACAGACACTGTAGCTGAGTCGAAGGTGGAGGGTGTGTGAGCTGATGGAGCAGTCGAAGTCAGGGTGCACTCATGGGACTTTGTCTTCCAGGTCAGGAAGCTCAGCTTTTAGTCCCCTAATGCTAGGAAGCCATAGAGGTTCAAGTAGCTAAACAGTGATTTCTATGCTTCCTGCCTAGAACAGTACTAGGAACCGACATGCTCCTCCCTTGAACAACCCAGAGCCTCAGAGCCATTGAAAAAAACTCTCATGGCAACAGGCCAGCCTGGGATGAGGATCTTCGGAGTACATTCCATTTTGTCTAGAAAGTTCTTTCTCTAGCATCAGGCTTGTTCCTTGCTCTCCTCTTTTACTTTGGGTGGGGGCTGCTTGTAGCAGTCCAGAGCCCAGAAAACTCAGGCAACAGGTTCCTCTGACTGCCATTTTCCTGCACTGAGCAGAGCACCTCTAGGTCCAAGAGTGGAGAAGACGGTCACATCTGTATTTGGCGATAGTGACAGTAGCAGTCACTACCATATGGGCAGCATCCCATGTGAGATGCTACAGAAGAGAGACCAGCCGGGCAGTACATCATAGGGGCAGGAGCTACGAGGCTCTGCCCACTGGGATTCTTTGTCTGCGGGAAGACACAGGAGGGGGCCTGGAAAGATGCACCCACCTGGGGACCAGGGGGCCCAGGAGAGCCGAGTGAGCCTTGAATGCAGGGTGATGGTGAGGCCTCAAGTTCCAGAAGATTCTCCATGTCTGGAGAGAGAAGCTTCAGAGCAAAGCAATAGGTTAGAGGTCAGACCAATGAAAGAGATGCCTCCTGGACTCGATCCTGCTCATTTTCTATGTAGTGGGAGCCCCTGTGCTCTTTTTCCCTAAAAAATAAGTTGCTACAGACTGTAGTTGTCCTAATGCCTTACATCTAACTGCATTTTGATACCTATTCTCTAACCTCTGTCTACCCCGCTTCTTCATGTTTAGCCTCCATATCCCATGTTAGCCTTCCCTTTTCCCACCATAAGGATTTCATAAATACTTGATTAAAAGAAGGAAATGAACAGCTGATGGGAACTTGGAAGCTAAGTGTTTTCAAAAAGATGAGGCATTTTGCTACATCTAACTCCCAGAGAGAAAAGCTCCCTCCTTCACATATTTAAGATGACAGGGGACAAATATGTGGCAAAATTGGCACAACTGGCACAGTGCCCACCCACTCTGGGCCGTGGTCCCTGAGGGAAGGTAGAGCTGCCTCTGTCAAATGAGCTTCAGAGATGGCCATGTTGAGTCTTGTATGGGATGGCATGGGGAAGTCTGGAGATTTTTACTCACCGAAGTGCAGAACACTCACCAGGCTCCTGCTGCCTCTGAAGAAGGGTGGTGGGAACAGTGGGGGCGGCGGAGGGGTCAGGAGGCAGCATGCTTTGTGGCTGCCCCTTTTCTTCTGATCCAGGCCAGGCAGGGCTGTTCAGAGAAAACTGCTACTTTTTAGCATGGGGGAATGAAGGCTGAGATCTTCTTTGGGAAAATGCTTGGTGTTTTCTAATAGAACAGGATGTAGACATACACTCCAGCTCAGGGATTCCATGTCTAGGGATTTACCAATAGAAAGGCAGGCAAAGTAGAATGTTCGTAGCAGCAGAAAGGGCATGTTGTTCAGTTCCTAGTTTTCCTGGAACTCTACCTCCTTCTCTTGTTCGGATACCTGACCTCTCAGAACAAGACCAGGTGGGCCTCTCCGTGCATCTCAGAGCTGAGCTCCATGCTGAATCTTATCTCTAGAAAGCTTTCCTTCACTCGCGGGCCGAATTTCAGGGCCTTACTGTGCTTTTCTCTGGGTTCGTCCCTATGTTTGTGCTTCTCCACAGAACAAAACTGTTCCCTTCTTCCTCCCAAATGTGCTCCCTGGGAGGGGGACAACGGCCAGTTTCTATCCCCAGGGTCTAACATTGTATTGGTAGACATCAGACTTCGGTAAACGGTTGCCGAATTAACAATTAGTGATCAATACTGACTACATGTGAGGAGGCACCATTTGTGTGGTTCATGTATACAGGCATGCCAAACCTTCATAGCAACCCTGCGCTAAGCTAACCAGCACTACCATTGCTGTTCCTTCTTTACTGACCAGCTAACCAGGAAGTGAGTCAATTTGCTTAAGGTCAAACAGCGAGTCGGCAGTGGAACCTATACTTGAGCACAGGCAAGCTATTTCGAGAGCTCGCTCTTTTGAACTCTGACTTCAGATAGGTTAAAAATTAAGACTGGGACCCAGGAAGGAGGCAGGGGCTTCCCATAAGACCACTTGAGACCACCATATCAATATCTTCCAACCAAAGACTAGTGGGAACACAGCCAAGGAAGAACCAAATTGGGTTTGTTGGTTCGTGGCAAGAAGAGAGGGCACACAGGAAGAACCAGCAAGCACAAAGAGAAACTTATTCTGGGATTCTGGCTCCTTGCAGATTTGTGGAGGAGACTGAGATGCAAAATCTGACTTTGCTTTGGAGCAGCTGCTGCCGAGTAGAATGGGCTGTTCTGCGATCAACTGGCTTGGTTCTTCTCTGGGAGAAGAAGGAATGAAACAGAACAAAGGCTGATGAGGTACAGGAATAAGAATGATCACTTCGGGGTGGGAGAGTCTTGGCTTTTTCCTGTGTTTGGTCATGACTTTTGCACTGTTCCATCAGGGTCACAGACTAACGCTGTCTGAGGTTGAAGGTTATGGAATTATGTGCCATTGAACCCTGGTCATCTGGAAGCGCAACTAGCACTCTTAGCCACAGAGCCATCTCTCCAGTCCCCACTGTCCTCTTTCTTGGTGGAAAATGCTAGCTATGTTTTCAAACATTCTCACAGCTCTTTTCCAGTGACACAAAGTCAGGAGTAGACAGTTTCAGCTTCTCCCTGTCACCTGGGCTAGCCAAGATGGTGGCAGGTACGGTACACACTAGCCTCTGAAGCCTGATAGAGTCCCCTCCGGACCTAGTTTCCTTTTGTCTCCCTTTGCCTCAGTAGACAGGTCTAAGACTGCAGCCTGGCGGGTCATGTGCCTAATTTGCACCATCACCATTGATTTTCCAGCCCATTTATGGTCTCCAGTGTGGCCCGTCCAACACCCTGGGAGCTGCCCCAATGAAAGATCTTGGGTCTCTCAGGGCAATCACTCCTCTCGCTTCTTCCTGGAAACTGGAGACATCTTCAGTGAACATAAATTATCGGCTGCTTTTGCTGCCGGAGCATCTGCCTTTTACCCTACCCCACCCCTCCCCATTCTCCCCTTGACCTACTTCATCCCAGCAGGTGGAGGGCTTCGATTTCTGCCCCTCTCCCACCTCCAGGAGCTGTAAATAAACAGTCTGGTTTATTTACAGCTCATTCCAGCGCTGAGTATTTCCATCAGGTGGATGAGTTTAGAAGCAGTGCCCCCACCCCCATTCACTTTCCCCATCAGCTAAGCCAGGGCTTCAAGTATCTATTTTGGTGCTGAGTGGCCCATGGGTCTCTCCCAGGCCTGTGCTGTCTCTGCTGGAATAGTCCTTAAGCTCAGGGAGCAGCCTGGAAGAGCCCCAGAAGGCTCTATTGTAATAGAAACTGACTTGTGTGCAGTGCACGGTGCCTGCTGTGGCCTGGTGCACCATGAGCATGGCTCAGCCCCAGGCAGCTGCCTTAGCAATGTCAACAATCAAAGGACTCCAGGACTACTGGCCCTCACTTAAAGACACCAGTGCCATGTTGTTTGTGTGTATTGCACTGCCAAAGTAGAGGTAACTGTCTAATGAAGGTTTTTGGCAAGTGTTTTTTTTTTTTTTTTTTTTTTCCATTGGAAAGGATCCTTTTCCATGCTTTGTCTTGAGAAACTGAGTTCTATTCTTGGAAAGTGATCTACACCAATGGACTTTTGCAAATACAGGAACTTGCATCGAAGAGTGTGAGTCTGGAGGGCACATGGCCTTGTAATATGGTACAACTCACTTCCTCATCCCGAGGACTCAAGTTTCTTTATTTGTACCCTCAAGAGTTTGGCATATACTGCCTCCACAGGCAGTTTTTAAGGCAAGTGTGACCCCAGGATCACCACTAGGTCTATCCTCATTTTCCTACATGCAAGACAAGCCCAGGCCACCAGGCAAGGCCACCAAGACAGCCGTTCCGATTTCAACCTCCTATACCAAACAGCATCCCTCAGGGGAAGCCAGCATGTCACTAAAAGCTGCCAAAGGAAGCAGCTATGAAAAAAGATGACCTCCTGCCTCAGCAGGTTGGAAAATGCCAAGTGCAACCATATGCTGGCGTTCTGTACCTGCCCTGGCATGTGGTAGTAGCCTGTTGAGTTTTTACTTCTTTCCCACCCGTGGGAGCAGTGTTAGAAGGAAGCACCAGAAAAGGAGAGGTGAAAGGGGCACGTTCCATGGCGTCACTGGCTGAATCAGTGGTAGTCTGGGAGGCCCAGCAGCAGTGACATCCACACAGTAGCTAGCTGTGATTTGCCCAAAGTTGTCTACAATTCACATATCCCAGAGAAGCCTGACTCCCCATGCTTTCCCTTAGCCCCAAGCACAGACCATACCGCCTTTGAAAAACAAATTCTGATCCTAAAGGTGAAAGCACTTTGAAGTTCTTTGAAAGGCCATGGTGGGGGTTTGCACCAGAGTGGGTCTGGGCAGCAGGTGAGGACACACCTGCCAAGAAAGCGATTTGGCGTTTTGGTGGCGCTGAGCCTTTGAGTCACATCATCCAAGCCAGTTGGCCTGGAATGATGGCGAGCCTCCCAGTCACTTAATGGGGTGGGGGCAGGGGATGAACACACGGACTACAGAACATGGTTTTACTTCAAAGTCAAACTCAAAGTCAAAGGGGACAGCAGCTGCCAGCCACCCTGGAGTCAAGGTCACCAGAGGGACAACAAACAAATTCACACACATAGGCATGTATACAAGGCCCCATTAACTCCATCACACCCCTTCACATTGCAATTCTAACACTGGCTGAGGAGTTTCTAATTTAAAATCTGCTAATGCTCCCAGGACAAGCCTAATATACAAGTCTTTAAAAAAAAATGCATGCACATATTCTCTCTCCATCCCTCTCCCTCTCCCTCCTCCCTCTCTAACACATGCTCGCATGCGCACGCACACACTTACTCAAGTAGCCAGCTGAGTGACAGAGTAGTCCTGAAATGGTGAGGAGATGCGTGAAGCTGAATAATGGGCCCGTCATCGTGGGGCAAGGCCCAAGGCAGACTGGCTGGGGAACACAAGCTAGAGACAGGCTGAGATTTGTCACGCCCCCACGCTGTCCACGCCTGGCTTGTTTGGCATTTGTGCTAGGAGTCAGCCAATCCCTGCTTTGATGCTGTTTCTTCCCCAGATGCCAGGCTTTTTGGGGCTAGTCCTGAGCTCCAGACAGCAGGAATGGGTAAGCAGCCCTATCGTAGCTCCTCACTGATGCTTCTGTGGGTGAACCACAGAGACACAGTACCCTCTGCCTAGGGCAGGATAGGCGTTCGGGAGCTTGGGGCACTGATCACCTCACGCACCACTAGGAGGAAACAGCACAGTCTGTCAGCCAAGCCGCTTTTCATTTGGCTCAAAGCTACCTCATTGCTACCGCTCTGGCATGCATTGGAGTCGGACACCACAGAGCATCCAAGGAGACTCTGCCCTCTTCTGCTTCAGGGAAGACCTGTGTTGCTCAGTGTTTGCTATCTGGCAAGGTGTTGTCAATAAAGTCACACTCAAAACCACAAAGCACAAACCCTAGATATATCATACATGTATATGTGTGTGTATTTTATATATATATATATATATATATAGTCTTCTACATGTGTAAATATGTGTGTATACATATATATATATATGTGTGTATATTTCCAAGGACCATGAGGGTTGAACCCAGGACCTTAGGCGTGCTAAGCATGTGTTCTACCACTGAGCTACACCCCAAGTCTTAAACCTTTTATTGTAATATTGTCTATAAAATAATAAAGTGGTACATGCCAGATACACACTGAAATATACCTGATACTGTATACCCAAAGCATGAACATATACAATATTCCAAATCATAAAAGATAAGCGTATTGGTTCTTAGTAAAAGCACTGGTTTAAGCAACTTAGCAATGAGATTTATAACAAGATTAGCAGACCTCTCCTATAAACAGCCAGTATTAAATATCTTAGGATTCCTGGCAGACATTGTCCCTGTGGCAAAGAACTTTGCCATTAAACACAAAAGCAGTCGTGGGCAATATCTGAATATATGAGTTTGACAAGGTTCTAATAAAACTTTATTTATAAAAAAATGAGAGGTATGCTGATTTGGCCCCCAGGTTGTATAGTCTGCTGACCCCGGCATTGTACCATCAAGTGTAAAGACAGTGACTAGGTCCATCCATGGTCTGCATCATTCACTGGAGTATGGAGAGAGGACCAAGTGTGTGGATGTACCATGACTAGACTTGATTTCCGGCCCCAGAAACGTGTGTCTCAGAAACCAGTCCTGCTATCAGGCAAACATGGCTTAAGTCCACACTTAACAGCTGTGTGTGCCTGAGGACGATGTCTTTGTTCAGAGTCTCAGCTCATCCACCTGTAAAGTGGGTGTCGCATAAGCTACTTTGGACTCAGTCGGGAGGATCTGAGCCAGGGCTTTGGGCATTTCTGGTGCAGAAAGCTTTGTATCAGGCTTTGGGTAGCTTTTCTAGGGTGAGAGAATGGAATATAGGGCTAGGGGTGTCTGGAGGGATTAACAGGAGGAAGAGATAGTTGATGGAGAGGGAATGAAGCAAGTAGGTAGAAAGGCTTCCCGCAAGAGGTGGCATCTGAGCTGAGTATTAAAAGCTGAGATTTTTCTAGCACAAAGAGGGGAGGAGGATAGGGAAGGCTTGGGCTCAGTTCCTCTGGGAACTAGGTCTAAGACATCAGACCAAGCAGCATCAAGGGCATAAAGCACTCAGTTTAGAGGCCCAACAATTGAACAATATCACCCGCATCATCTCCCCCGGGGTCCCCTGTTATGGTTAAAGTCCTCTTGGTGGTGTGAAGGAGAATGGCCCCCAGAGGCTCATCTGTTTGAATACTTGGTCCCCAGCTGCTGGGTTGCTTTGGGAAGGACTAGGGGGTGTGACTTTGTTGGAGATGTATCAATGGGGCGCAGGATTTGAAGTTTCAAAAGACTATCCCTATGCCCAGTGTGTTCTCTCTGTCAGTTGTTTTCCCAAATACATGCGAGTTCTCAGCTGTTCCTGCCACCATGACCTCACTCTGCCGTCATGAAGCTAACCCTCTGAAGCTGCGAGACCATCAAATACTCTCCCCTGTAAAAGCTGCCTTGGTCACGGCAACCGGAAAAGAACTATCACAGTTCCCGTCTTGTCCCTCTTCTTCCTCCTCCTATTCATCTTCTTTTTTGGAGATAACTACAACCCAAGCTATCCTAGGACCTACCGTGTAGTTTAGGATTTCAACTTACCATAATTCTCCTGCCCCATGTCCCTAGTACTGGTATTACAGGCATGAACCACCACATCAGGTCAGATCTTGCTTCCCCCCCCCCCCCCCGCCAACATCATGTCACAAACCTTTGGAAGTTTTCCACTTTCACACCAAAACCATTACACACACACACACACACACACAAAATGCATCATCAGATTTTTTAAAAGAATTTGTTCATTTTATTTTATGCATGAGTGTTTTGTTTGCATTGATTTATGCATACCATGTTATGCCTGGTGGCCTAAGAGGTAAGAAGAGGGCATCAGGTTTCCTAAAGTTGGAGTTACAGATGTTGTGAACCACTATGTGGGTGCAGGGAATAGAACCTGGGTCCTCTGAAAGATATGCCCTCAACTGCGGAACTGTCTCTCAAGCTTCCGACATCAAACTTCTCTTTAAAACCTTTCTTTAAAAGACGTTAAAGGGTTGCAATGTGTAACCAGCTCAGCTGGCCACATGTCACTCATGTGAAAGTCAGTCAACAGCCCTGAGCAACTCTGAATTTCTGTTTGTCCTTAGTAACAGGCTGCGAGTCTCTGTCCCGCATCTTTCTGCGTGTGTCCTTTAGCTGTTCTTTTCTGTCTGTCTTATTTCACTTCTAGCTTTATCCTGCTGTCTTTGTCCTCTGTCTTCCCAGATGCCACCTTTATACCACTCCCCCACCTCCCAGACCACCTGGGACTTAGGGTCCTTGGTCCTTCCCCTGACAGGAAATTGCTGTTTGAATTTCCCCTGAATATGCGAGGGCATCTGCCCAGTGCGCTCTGAGCTTTCTCCAGCTTCCCTCTACAGAGGCTGTGCTTTCTGGACACAGGGACCCTCTGTAGGGCCCTGAATACAGGGAGGTGCATCCCTTCTCCCTGATATCAAGCCTTATCCTTAGTTTCCCTCCTAAGCCTGGGCCCAGCCCAGCTTACTACTGACGAGCTGCCTGCAAGTTTCATTCATAATCAGTTTCTGGGCCATCCTGCCGCTGTCAACAGGTGGCACATTCACAATGCTTTGTCTTAATTGTGGCTCTGGGATTTATCACCCAGGCCAGAGGACCACTTCTGGAATATTGCCTCCCTGGGCACCATTCCAGAATTTCCAGTCCCCACTGCAGCACAGGGACCTGTCCTTGCAGATCACAGCCAAATGGATTCTGTCATGGCATCTGTCTTTGCTGGCTCACCTATCATAGATCAATATCTGTGACCAAGCTAATTCCAAGCTAATTCCAGGGGTCTAGAGTTCTCATGTGAGGGAAAGATGTCCATACTTGAGCCAGATATGGTGATGAATTGTGATCCTGTAATCCCAGCGCTCCAGAGACTGAAGAAAGGGATTGTGAGTTCTGGGTTATCCTCCGCTACATAGTGAGACCTTATTTCAAAATTCAAGAAAAATCGTCATTGAGATGACTCAGAGAGTTAAGGTATTTGTCATCAACCCTAACAACCTGAGTGCAGTCCTAGGGCACCATCTGGTGGAAAGAAAGAACCAACTCCTGCAAGTTGACCTTTGATCTCTAAATGTATGCCACACACATGCATGAATGAGCATGCATGTGTGTGTATGCACACATGCATGTACACACACACACACACACACACACACACACACATTGCACTTTCAGAATTCTATGTGCTTGAGAGCAGAGCTCAGGGTCCCACCAGTGACAGAGCACTTCAAATCCCATCTCCAGACTTTCTTGGGCAGTAGGGTAAGTTGAAGAAGCCCACTGACAAAGACTGCCCCCTCCCCCTTGACAGGCTTCACTGACTCCTCTTGACTAAGACTCCATCTTGAACTTGGGCTCCTGCATCCATTCTTACAGTTGTAGGTACCCCACCTGCACCCCCAATAATCAACCTAAAGAAATTTCTCATCCTTGACATCAACTCAAGTCCTCATTTCCACTCTTGACAATGAATGGCTCTGGCTTGCTTTTGACAAAATCTTGTGAGCT
This sequence comes from Myodes glareolus, assembly GCF_982192425.1. Classification (NCBI taxonomy): domain Eukaryota; kingdom Metazoa; phylum Chordata; class Mammalia; order Rodentia; family Cricetidae; genus Myodes; species Myodes glareolus. Next base: position 33,212,069 of record NC_142030.1, on the reverse strand, counting down.
AGTTTTGCCAGAATTCCCCTACCCTAGTACTTTTCCATCCACTCATCCAATTGACTCCTTTAAGTCCCTTTTCTTCTTGTACTGGAGCTGATCCAGATCTTTGTCACCCACAGGAATAGTCTTAACAACAATGCCAACAACCTTGAGTTCTACTAAATATTGCCTCCAGATCCATTGCTTTCATTGTCTTGGGATAGCCCTACTGAACATTCTCCTGGATTCTACAAACATTTATTAAATGTCTATGCATGCTAAGCTTTTCTACACTAAAATAATGATGATATGGGATTAGCACTTTGCATGCATCTTGCCATTAGTCCTCTTGGCTAACCATCTTCATTTTGCTAAGGCAAAAAATGACTTCTGGCAAAACCATATTAATAGGTCTGGGCTCCACAACTAGAACAGACATGGAAATCGAGTTCATAAGAAATTTTACATACAGCTCTGTGAAGAAGTAGCCTCCCATAGTCACCTTAGCCAAGCTTGGGGGTCAAGATCACTTGACCTCAGCCACTTGCACCCTTCCCATTCTTCTCACTACTTCTGTGAAGCCAGCAGCTTCCCTTCACTCTGATCACTCCCTACCAACTTCACTCTGATACCTCCCTCCCAGCTACTGACTATCCATCTCAGGACTTTCTCGAGTTGGAACTTCACAGAGAATGTTGCCATTTCCCTCAAATAGCTCACCACTCCACAGGCCAGTGAAATCCCTGGGAACTGAAACATTCGACTATATTTGTCAATAGTTCTGAGAGCAGGGGATTCCACCCCTGGGGGATGGTAGAGTCACAATATGGAAAGAACCCATAGCTACTATTGTTTGATATTTCATATTATATCCTTAAAGAAATGGTTTGATAACAGAATCAAGAATGAAAAACTTATAGAAATAATACAAACTCTATAGACTGGTAATGAGAAGTTAGCTGAAAGGAGTCATACTGTTGAAATTGACAGTCAAAATCTGTTAAAAAGTTATGACACACTACCAGACAGAACATCCCTACTGAAAGGCAATATAGTTGTCATCCAAATAACCTCTAAGGATGAGAAGATAACACTAAAGAAAAATTTAAAAACTTGGAATCACATGTGCAGAATGAGAAACAGAAATGAAATGATTTGATGAAATCATTAGAAATATTCACAGGTCAAGAGATTCAGACTTTACAAAAGACAGTGATAAAAATATTTGAAATAATTGAAGAACTTGTCAGAACAGAAAAGCAAGGAGCTGAGGTAAATATAAAAGACAATAGTAAAGACTTAACATCCCCAGTACTTCTCAGAGTCAGAGATGACTTAACAAAAGTTTTAGCTACTTAAACTGTTACTATTTCTGAAAATCCATCAAATATTAAATACACAAAAGCATATACAGAATGTAAATGGGAGCCTAACTGTATGAACGATCTAAAAGATATTAAGGAAGCAATAGTTTCTTATGGCATGCATTCACCATATGTGAGGCAGTTAGTCAAGACTTGGACTTCAAAAAATAATGTTATTCCACATGATTTGCTTCAATTAGTCTCAGCTATATTAGATCATGACCACAGTTATAGTGGAAGGCTTACAAGAAGGAGGAGGCTAAGGCCCTTGAGCATCAAGATAAAGTCAGAGGTTTTGAGATCTTCCAAGATCAAATTTTGGTGAGGACTGTTATGCTGATCCAGATAGTCAAGCTACATACAATTAACACATCTTGTCCCCATGTCTTGAATGCTTGGGACAGGATTCAAGAACTAAGAAAAAGAATTGAATTGTATACTACGGTTATACAGGGCCCAAGAGAATCCTTTAGTGACCTTTTGCAAAGATTAACTAAAGCTGTACAAAAAGGAGTAGCAGATCCAGAAGCTAGACAAGAACTCATTGAATCTCCGACTTTTGAAAATGCTAACTTAGAATGCAAAAAGGTATTAGGGACCTTAAAGGTCAGATCAGCACCAATGGATGAATGGATCCTACACACAGTCACTGTTGACCCCTTTTAGGCCATCTGAAAAGGAATTGTAGACAGAGCATTCCTAGAAATAATGTTTCTTCTGGGAATAATCAAAATAGAAGTTCCTAACTTTCTGAATTTTGCAGAAGATGCAGCAGAGGCCAACACTGGACCAATGAATGTAGATCAACAAGAGACAAACAAGGCAACAAATTACTACTGGGAAACTCCTTAGGGGGCCTCTCACAGATCCCCAGATCGAACATGCTCCAGTCATTCCCAGTCACTGTGGATGACATACCTCTCCAGGAAAATCAGAAAATCCAGTGGCTTTTGAAAAAAAAAACTTACTGCTCTGGATGATAGAATAACCATGGAGGATGAATCAAAAATTTCAGTAGAAAATAGAAAACATATACTTTGCCAGACTTTTATAAATGATGAAAAACCAAAACTGAGAGTATGAATGAATAACTTATAATTGAAGAATTATTAGACACAGGTGCAGATGTGAATATTATTACTTCAGAATTTTGGCATCTGAATGGGCCTCTACAGGTGGCAGATGTTTAATTCCAAGGAATTGGAACCCTATCTCAGGTAAAACAGAACAAGACATGGGTTGAATGCATAGGGCCAGACGGACCGAGAGGAAGGCTGAGGCCATATGTGGCTAATATAGCAGTGAATCTATGGGGTCATGATCTGTTGTAACAATGGAATACACAGATTAACATGCCTGCAATCTCAGAAATGGATCATAAACCCAGAATAGCCAAAACAATCCTGTGCAATATAGAAACTTCTGGAGACATCACAATCTGTGACATTAAACTCTACTACAGAGCTACAGTACTGAAAATAGCCTGGTATTGGCATAAAAACAGACAGGAGCATCAATGGAATCAAATTGAAGACCAGGATATCAAGCCACACACCTATGAACATCTGATTTTTGACAGAAAAATCAAAAAATACAAAATTGAAAAAAAAGAAAGCATATTCAAAAAATGATATTGGTATAACTGGATATCAACATGTAAAAGAATGAAAATAGATCCATATCTATCACCATGCATAAAACTCAAGCCCAAATGGATCAAAGACCTCAACCTAAAACCAACTACACTGAACCTCATGGAAGAGAAAGTGGGAAGTACACTTGAACACAATGACACAAGAGACTACTTCCTAAATATAACCCCAATAGCACAGACACTGAGAGCAACACTTAATAAATGGGACCTCCTGAAACTGAGAAGCTTTCAGGTAAATGTCTCAGAAACTGAGAAAAGTAAAGACATAGTTAAGAAGACAAAATGGCAGCCTACAAAATGGGAAAAGATCATCACCAATCCCACATCAAACAGGGGACTGATCTCCAAAATGTACAATAAACTCAAGAAATTGGTCATCACAAGAACAAAAAATTAATTTAAAAAAATGGGGGACAGACCGAAACAGAGAAATCTCAATAGAGGAAACTAAAATGATTGAAAGATGTTATAGGAGTTGCTTGGCTGCTCAGCCCCAAAATAATCTCACAGAAACTATATTATTTAGAACACTGTTTGTCCCATTAGCTCTAGATTCTTATTGGCTAACTCTTACATATTAATTTAACCCATCTCCATTAATCTGTGTATCACCATGTGGCAGTGGCTTACTGAGTAAAGTTCCATCTGGCTTCAGTGGGGCTACATGGCTTCTCTTTGACTTGGCTCTTCTTTTTCCCAGTATTCAATTTAGTTTTCCCCGCCTAGCTAAGTTCTGCCCTGCTATAAGTCCAAAGCAGTTTCATTATTCATTATTGGTAATCACAGAATACAGAGAGGACTCCCACATCAGAAAAACACTTAAGAAAATGCTCAACATACCTAGCCATCAGAGAAATGCAAATCAAAACAACTCTGAGATTTCATCATATACCTGTAAGAATGGCCAAGATCAAAAATTCTGATGACAACTTATGCTGGAGAGGTTGTAGGATAAAGATCACACTTCTCCATTGCTGGTGGGAGTGCAAACTGGTATGGCTGTTTGGGATGTCAGTATGATGATTTCTCAGAAAATTAGGAAGCAACCTACCTCAAGACCCAGCAATACCACTCTTGGGTATATACCCAAAGGATGCTCAATCATACTATGAGGACATGTGATCAACTATGTTCATAGAAGCACTGTTTGTCATAGACAGAACCTGGATCAACCCAAATGCCCCTTGACCAAAGAATGGATAAGGAAAATGTGGAACATTTACACAATGGAGTACTATACAACAGAAAAAAATAAGGACATCCTGAAATTTGCGGGCAAATAGATGGATCTAGAAAACATCATATTGAGTGAGGTAACCACACCCAGAAAGACAAATATCATATGTACTCACTCATAAGTGACTTTTATACATAAAGCAAAAAAAAACCCAGCAACCTACAATTCACAAAATGAACCAGAGAACCTAGACAATAATGAGGACCCTAAGAGAGACATATATGGATCTAATCTACATGGGAAATAGAAAAAGTAAAGATCTCCTGAGTAAATTTGGGAGCATGGGGACAATGGGAGAAGGTAGAAGGTGAGGGGAGAGGAAATAGGGAAGCAGAAAAAAAATATAGTTCAATAAAACAATTTTTAAAAAAGAAATGGCAGGTGTTTGTTGACAGTTGTGGGCATTCAAGATCAGACAGAGTTGACATCTGTCTGGCTCTGTTAAAGGCCTAACAGTAAGTGGCATCACGGTGGTGGGAATACATGCAGAATACATCACGCAATAAGATAGGAAGGCAGAGATGTTGTCAAAACAGCTGATCTTGCTTTATAACAACTCATTCTTGGGCAAACTGATCTACTCTGTGAGACAAGTATTCATCCCTTTCAAGGGCAACACCTCAGCACCTGGGCATCTTCTACAAAGTCTCACCTCTGAATGTTCTATTTTTTGGCAACTCTACAGAAGGAAGCAAGTCACATCCAGACCAGAGCAGGAAAGAACAATTTGGACATACTTTTAAGGGGAAATAAAACTCTGTGCTAATGAACCCTCTAAAAAAGCAAAAAACAGTCACTGACCATTCATGCTGTATAAAAACACAGAACAACTGGCAAACTCTCAGAGGTACCAATGGCCCCACCTTTGAAATGGTTAACTAAGAAACCTATATGGATAAGCAATAGCCTTTAACAAAAGAGAAACTACAGGCTTTAAAACATCTGATAAAGGAGCAACTAGATGCTCAACATACAGAAGAATCAACCAGCCATTGGAATTCTCCTGTATTTGATATTAAAAAGAAGTCTGGAAAATGGAAAATGGTAATAGATCTAAGGGCTGTCACCAAGGTAATTCAGCCAACAGGCTCTGTACAATCTGGAATTCCTTTGCCTTCTCTATTGCCTAAAGGATGGCCTCTTAAAGTTATTGATTTAAAAAGTTGTTTCTCCACTATACAAGTGAAGTGTTTCTTCACTTCACAAGAAAAAGACAAAGAAAAAATTTGCCTACACAGTGCCTAATTATAATAATTTTCAGACTGCTAATAGATATCAATGAAAGATTCCCCCACAGGGAATGTTAAATAGTTCCACTCTACACCAATATTTTATAAATCAGCTATTTGACATGATATGTAAGCAGTTTCTGCTTATATAATTTATCATTACATGGATGGCATTTTACTATCTGATTTAAATGGAGACACTTTAGAAAGAATATTTGAAGAAGAAAATTTTGCCCTGTGGGAGATTACAAATTGCTCCTGAGGAGATTCTATTAGTTACTTAGGCTATAAAATAGGTTTACAGAAAATTAGACCCCAAAAGGTGCAAGTTAGGAGAGATGGATTACAGACTCTTTATGACTTCTAAAGATTACTAGAAGACATTTGCCATCTATAGCACACTATTGGGATAAGTCCTGATGAACTGATTAATTCAAACAAAACTTTAGATGGTAACAAGGACTTAAATAATCCCAGGGAATTCTCTGTTGGTTTTTATTGAAAAGAAATTACAGGAGGCACCTGTTGATCATGTGGGTCCAAATCTCAACTACAATCTGGTCATATTACCCTTCAAATATTCCCCCACAGAAATTTTATTGCAGAAGAAAGATATTATCTTAGAACAGATCTTTTACCACATAAACTGAGAAAAGAATTAAAAACTTTTGTGGAAAAGGTCTTTGAGTTAATTATAAAAGAAAATTGAGACTACAGCAATTAACAGGATTAGACCCAGCAGAAATGATAGTACTTTTTAATAATGATGAAATTGAAAAGTTATGGGAAGAACGTGAACCCTGGCAAAGAGCTTGTAGTAATTTTTTTTCAGAGCGATTAACAAACACCCCAAAAGCAAGAGAATTTGACTTATAAAAAGAACTAATTGGATCCTTCCTCTTATTGTATGGGACACGCTAATAACTGGAGCCCCCTACATTCTATAATAATGCAAATAAATCAAGAAAGGCAGTTTACAAGCAAGAAAATTTAAATAAAGTGGATCAAAACCCTTATGATTCTGTCCAAAAGTCAGAATTATATGCTATTGTAATGGTACTAATGGATTTTAAAGAACCTCTCAACATAGTTGCCAATTCACAATATGCAGAAAGAACTGTTTTGCATATTAAAACCATGACTTTATACCAGATGATATAGAATTGATTTTATTGTTTATTCAGGTACAAAACATAATCAGGAATAGGCATCCTTCCAAATACATAACACATATCTGATCTCATACATGTCTGTCAGATCCTCTAGCACAAGATAATACAGAAATCAATAAATTATTGATTGGAAATGTCAGGCCTCAGAATTTCAAAACAATCATGTAAATAGCAAAGGTTTAAAAAAGGACCTTTCCATCAAATGGCAACAAGCTAAGGAGATTATAAGGAAATATCTTACTTGTTCTTTATACAACCAAACACCACTGCCTGGTGGTGTTACCTTTGAGTAACCCAAGTGGTACTCAAAGGAATGAAATCTGGCAGATGGATATATTCCATTTTGTAGAATTTGGAAAACTAAAATAGGTACACCACACCATTGATACATATTCAGGTTTTCAATGGGCAACTGCTTTAAGTTTGGAAAAGGCTGATTTGGTAATCACACATTTACTAGAAGTTATGGCCATCATGATTACATGCACAAATAAAAACAGACAATGCTCCAACATATATCTCTAAGAAACTGAAGCAGTATTTTGCTTATAATAATATAAAGCATATTAGAGGTATACCACACAATCCTACAGGTCAGAAAGTTATAAAAAGATCAAATTGAACTATAAAGGATATGCTAAATAAACAGAAAGGGATGATAAATATCCCCAGAAATAGATTGCATTGGCTTTATTAACCTTGAATTTTCCTAATGCTAATGAGAAAGAAACAACAGCTGCAGAGAGACATTGAACAATAGACAAAACTTCTGAACTAAGTCAGCCAGAGTACTTCAAAGATGTGTTGACCTCAGAATGGAAGTCAGGAGATGTGCCACATTGGGGAATGGTTTTCACTCTTGCTTCCACGGGAGAAGAAAAGCTATTGACATCGTCAAAATTAATCAAGGTTCAGTTTGAAAAAAAGAAACCTCTGGATAAAGAGAAGTGACAGCTCATTCACCAAGGTGACAATCCTACAAGCTGTTAAAAAAAAAGCTTACAATAGTTGGGACAGGGTTTTGTTCTTGTCTTTGCAGGAAAACAGAATAGGGATCTCTTTTGGGAAAGAACAAAAAAGGGAAGAAATGCAATAGATAATAGGTAAATTAGTATAGACTTGTGGACTATTAATTATAGACAATTTATATTGGTATAGGTTCTTGTAGATTGATAGATACATAAAATTATCTCTGCATTCCTAAGATAATTTGTATATTGATAAAAATTCAAATTATATTTGTTATATTGAATATACTCCTATTTCTGTTTACAATAATTGTGCACATATGCAAAGCTTTTTGTCATATTATATGCAAGCATATTTCTACCTATGATTAAGATATTTGTATATTGATGCAATTTTAGTATATATTTACCATATTGTGCTATGCATTTCTATCTCTGATCAATATATATATATATATATATATATATATTGTTTACATTTTGAGGTCATTGTCCTCAACTGCTGCATATCTGTTTAAGGATTTTTTTCTTTTTATAATGTGAAATCTTAGCCTTTAAGCTATATAGGTATTAAGAATTACAAGTCAATAGTCACCCATGTTTGTCATACTTAAGACTAGTCAGATTCTTTAGATGCATAGAATTATATTCCACATATATATGTCATCTTCAAACACTTCAAAGAACTGTAGAATATGGCATTTAAATAACTCAGGATTCTGTTGAGGCAAGACACAACTGCTCCTGGCAGCACCAATCTATTCCCAAAAGAATTTTGGGCACCGAAGACACTCCACTTGGAACTGGTTTTCTTCTTGGCAAAACCAGCCTTTGGGCATGAGAACTTGCCTCAGCTACTGATAATATGCATGCTGTTCAAACTGGACAAGCAGGATACAAGCAAAAATGACTGCCAAACCTTGCCAAAACAGGGTTGGACAGTTTTTTTTTTAATTTTCCTGCCTCTGAAAATGGTCTGTCAGATACTCTAGGCCTTAACCAAAATTGGTTACCCCAATGTTGTAAATGAGACTGGGTGATTGCTCAGGTAGCCAGATGTCTCTGTCATTTCTTATACCTTTTGGAAGTTGCTTGCTCACACTTTCTGCTTATTCAGGTAATATTATTTCCCTTCTCAGATCTTTGATGGAATTGAAGACGAGATAGTCATAGCTATTTTCCTCTCATAACTTAGCTAAGGTATTTTTAATATAAGACTTAGACTGCTCAGGATAGGATAACTATTGAAATAATCTCTGTTATTTACTAATTACCTTAGACTGAACATTTAGCATGAATTTCTTACTTGATGTTGTTCATGTTGGTTGTAGTTCTATTTTTATGTATGCCTTTGTCTTTTCTTTTTCCTGGGCAATACTTGATATTTGTTCTTACTGTATATAGTTTTGTTTTGTGGTTAGAACCCTCTTATTTAGACAAAGGGGAGAGGTGTTGTGGGAATTAATTCAGCCAATAGTCTTTTGGATACAGGCCCATTAGGGTGTGGACTGAGATACTATAAGAGGAGACAGGAAGCATGCTGAGGCTCTCTTAGTTGGTGGTTGGAGTTTGGTTCACAGCTTCAAGTGACCACAGAGGACCATAGTGCTCTACCCTTAATGTGAGTTTTTTCCCAAAATAAATAAATACTTGTTGTCCTTTAATCTTGGCTCTTGTGAACCTCCTTAATTACACCTACAGGACCCATAGCCTGAGTGCCCGCCTAGAGATGAGTCATTCTCAACTAGGGATGCTGTGATTAGAATTTTTTTCTCTTTAGACAAGGTCTATATAGCCATTGCTAACATGGAACTTACTACACAGACCAGGCTGGGGACACAGTGCCCAGTACCACCCAGAGAACAAACTCTTAAAGAAGCCAGAGATTGTATCTAAAGTTCTGTCTAAGTATATGGCCATTTATCAATACTAGTGGCCTGTCTGCTTTTATTTTATTTTTAGTGTATATAATAATCTGTTTCCTATGATCACATTCTCATTCATATGCCATCATTCTTTGCTCTTATTCACTTTTCCCTGTACATCCCTTCTCCCCCAAAGTAATCCCTTCTGTATTCATATCATATAATTACATATATATACATATATATGTCTAGATTCTACATACAAGAAAACATGAATATACTCTTTTTCTCCCTCATTTAACTTTTCTTGTTCACCTCTCCCCACTCCCTTTAGGCTTCTTTCTCCTCCTTTTATGCCACCTATCATATATATATAATATTCTATATTATAATAAATACATATATGATTATTATGTGTGTTGTATAATTATGATTATTATATTTATATTTAAATATAGAAAACCCTACATTTGTTTTTAAAAGTTTTTATTATTTATCTTATATATATGCATGTGTGTGCCCATGTGCCACGGCATGTATGCAGAGGTCAGAGTCAACTTGTAGGAGTTGGTTCTCTCCTTCTACTAGGTGGGTCACAAGCAATAAACTCAAGAAATTGGGCTTGGTAGCTTGCTTCTTTACCAGCTGAGCCGTCTCTACACCCCATAGCCAGTCAAAGCCAGAGCTCATTCGAATGCACTGTCTGGTTGACTTTCTCAAACACATTTACTTTCTATAGGCTGCTCTTCAAAGTGGGCAGAGTGTTTAAGTCACTTTAAAATCTACCAAAATGAGAACAAAAAGAAGATTGATGGTCAAACAGGTAATAGAGGGAACAAGGCCAAGCCCTGACAGAAGAGAATCGGAGTGGTTGGTGAGTCACTGTTGAGTTGTATACTGATGGATATCAGACCAGGTAGTTTCCTTAACACACACTCGTTTCTCATAGGTCTGGTCTCTAGAAGATCAAAGGCAACATGCTGAATGTTTAGATTGTCCTGTGCCTATCCTCATTGGCTCACGGGCAACTAGATGCCACCTTGATGTGTCCCTCCATGTCTGTTCCCTGTGACTGTCCCTGACCTCTCTTAGTATGTCCAAGTCTCCATCCTTTATAAGGTCACTGATCAGAGTGGGTTAGGTTTACCCGAAGGCTCACTTAACTCAGTAGCTTCTTTATAGACCCCGTGCCCTCAAACAGGCCCATTTTGATGTATTGGGGGATATGAGGAATCTTGAGGGGGTAGCATTCAGCCCATAGCAGTGAGCTGAAAACTGGTGGCTACTGGATGATTCTTTTCACAATTCCTTTTGAACTTTTGAAATCATTTATTAATAGGGACACGAAAATTTTTTAAGCAAGTGACTTAGAACAAGATAAAGGTTGAGGCAGGTCAGCCCTGTGTCTTCATTGACCAATCTGAGGGCCCTGAAGTCACACAGAGCTGAAGCCACACAGAGCTGAGGTGTCAATGCTTTGGGGAGTTTGCAGCCACTCATTATGAGGACAAGAAACCTCCCCACCCCACTCCCACATACACGCCATAAAGACACCTTGAGAGGAGCCACAAGGAAGAATAAGAGCCACCTCCTGTCTGTCATTATTTTATCCAAGCCACGTATCAACAGTGCCGCCTTTGCCCACAAGAACAAAAGAAAACAAATCTATTCCCTCTCCTTCCACAAGGGAATTGTTTTGGATTTTATCTAAAGGAAGGCATCTGCTTCTTCAAGTTCATGTTCTAATTTGACCAAATGGCCTGTGGTGGATGGAGAGGGAAGAGGAGACAATGTTATTAGGAAACCAGGGAACATCAAGAAGCCTCCTCGATGCTGGCTGCGCCTTCGCCAGGAATTCGATTACAGCGGCCGGCATCAATCAGCAGGCGCTATTAAATCTTCTGCTCAGCTTGACAGGGAAGGCCAAGTTTGTGGAATTGCTCAGAAGATCTGGCCACAGGTCAGATGCCCTGGGCCTGCAGGGTGAGTTCTTCCCAACACCTGCTGACAGCTGTGGATGGGTGGAAGGACCCTGTGCATCCATGTCTTCATTTTTCCACGGTGACACTTTGCTATAGGAAGTTGAAATACGAAACTACATGGCTCACTTAACTCCTTCCCCTAAATGCCTGTTCCATCTTAGCCTGCTATATAAGCTGTCTGGGGTTCCATAGCAAGTCGGAAAGAAAGAAGCTGGATTCCTGGGAGACCTTGACTGCACAGCGCGCAGACAGGCATCTGACCAACTCACCTGAATCCCTGTATTCCAGAAATTGGGGGACACAAGGGTGCCCCTCTGAACTCTATTGTGCACCAGAGCTTCCACAGAGCAAGTTGCCAAGATGAACCCACAGCTTTCTGTAATCTTTTAATTGCAGAAATCCCCCTGCTTTGGCTTCCTAAGTGCTGGCATCACTGCTGTGTGACATGTCTAGCCCTCTTAGCTCTTTTACACATTATTATTCTGTATTGTAGGAGCCACGGAGGCTCCTGTGCGCACAGATAAACCCTAGGGGAGCCTGGAGTGTTAAACACACATTTTGTTTTCCATCCAGACACAGTTACAAAAATCTGCCAACCTTTCCACCATCTGTGTGGCAAAAACCACGCCAGATTCTTCCTCCAGACCCTTATTGTAAGCTTTTTTTTTTTTCAGTCAATCTATAGAAGCCATCTTTGTGGACTGTACAAAGAGTTTTGATGTAACCAAGTGTGGTCTGTGTTTAGTTTACTTTGTTCCTCAATGAGATTTATATATGCTTTGTTGTGCATGTAGGCTTGAGTTAATTAACACCAGAATAAGTTTTCACCAAATGATGCTGTGCCTAAAATAACCACTTGGGGTCAGACTCCAGATGTTTGAGCCAACAGTGGTGACTGAATTTTGCTGAACCAAACTATCTTCTTGCCTCCCATAGACAGTTACTGTGCCAGCTGTGGTTGTTGCCGAGAGGCCCACTCTGTAGAAAATGCACCTACATTCTTTTATACAGCTTCATAAGATTTCTTCACTCGAAAGAGCAAGAATGTGTCCACTCTGTTCTTTCTGATGTGCAATCGGGTGACTTGCAAACATTCATTAGAGGAAAATGATACCTCAAAATCACCATCTTCTTTGTGTTGTGTGCATTATAGGTGGGTTTCCAGAAACAGAAGTACCAGTCAGGGAGCGTGTTTTACACGTACCATCTGCTTCACTCCACAAGGCCCTCATCAGCCAACTCGTCTTCCTAGGAGCAGGGGATGAAAGTGTCTGTTTGCACACTGCAACAGGCAGTTCACTGCCATAGCTTTGAGGGGAGCGACAGCATCCTCTGTGGTTTTCATTTGCATTTCCCTTATAGTGGGTGGCACCAAGGACATTGTCACCTACTCTCTAGCCTTTACACTTTTCTTCACTGGGCTACTGGAATTACTCTTTCATGATGAGGAGAGTAATACTCCATTATACGGCTTCTCCTCCTCCTCTCCCTTTCTTTTCTCCCAGTTTGTTTAGGCTTCAAATATATTTTATAATGAAGTGGAATTTAATGAATCAGCCTTTTCTTTTTTGGTTTTTGCCCTACCCCACCACCACTTCAGTTATACAAAAAACTCCCAAGCTTTCCTTTAATAATCTTACAGAACCCGTTTCATATTTAAAATATATTTATATTTGTACTTTGTATTATAATATAAGATGTAAGCCTGTTTTCTTTTTCTCAGAAGACAATTTTTCTTTTTATTAATTTTTAAGTTAACATACAAAGTAATGCTTCTATTATATTTTATATATATATATATATATATAATTTATTATACTCATATGTGCCTTCCATTACCATTCCTTTTGTTGGTCTCTCTTCCCCCAAATAGTCTTCCTGCTTATTCTCGTGTGTGTGTGTGTGTGTGTGTGTGTGTTTTATACACGAGAAAACAGAAGACACGTTTTTGTGCCTTAAAGCAGGAAACAGAGTCTATTCCTATAAACTTGGTCAAAGTCCAGGGTGGGGAGGGCACAGGCCCTAGTAAGGAGTCTTGTCCTGTTGTTTTGTACTGAAGACCTGTAGCAAACTACCTGTAAGTATTTGTTTATGTCCATACATTTGGAGAAGCTGCCTTTTGAAGCAATTGATGCAGAGACTCAAAACTTGTCAAAGTTCTGAGATTAAATAACTGTAAGCATTCAGCTGTCAATGAACCATTTGCACCCCCACCCCCAACAAGGCTCAGGGAGAATCATGGAAGAGGAGGGACAGAAACCATGGAAGAGCTGGGAGTGTGGGGGAGATGCTGTAAAATTGACATGGCTGTTGAACTCATAAACTTACTGCAGCCATGCTTATTTGCAAAAAAATTAAGCTGCATATAAATATATGTGAGAGAAATACTATGTTTTTATCAATCTCCCTTATTACCCTCTCTGGATCCCCTCTCTATTTAGGCTATTTCATCCCTCCAAATAGATCCCTTTCTATTTTCATATGGAAACATGCATGTCAATAAATGTTTTTATAATTGTACAAGTATGTATTATCTCTGTGTTTATGAATAGCATCTAGCATCCTTGTATGAGAGAAATGTGAGATTTGTCTGAATCCCCCTTATTTTGTGCAACATGATGATTGCCAGTTGCAGACACCTTTCTGAAAACGGTGCAATTGTGTTCTTTACCGCTGAAGAAAACCCCATTGTGTTTACACGCCCCGTTTTCCTCACCCTTTTATCCGTTGATGGACATCTAACCAGCTTCCCTATCTTGGTTTCTGTGACTAGCCCTGTAATAAACATGAACGTGTGGGAATATCTGAAAAATGCTGATGCAGAGTCTTGGGTATGTTCCCAGGAATGGGATAGCTGGGCTCTACAGAGGCTCTCTCCTCAGCTTTCTGAGGCCCCGCCACGCTGACTTCCATAGTAACCTCACTAGTCTGGCATTCCCACCAGCAGTGTGCAAGGGTTCCTTTCCTCGCCCACACTTGACAGTATTTACTATTGCTTGCTTCCTTTTCCTTTCTGCTTTTCTGGGGTTTTTTTTTGTTTTGTTTTGTTTTGTTTTGTTTTTTTGTTTTGTTTTGTTTTTGGGGGTTTTTTTGTTTTGTTTTGCTTTGTTTTTTGTTTTGTTTTGTTTTTGTTTTTGTTTTTGGTCAGGCCTCAGTCTGTAGCCCCAGTTGGTTTCAAACTCATTTCAGTCCTCCTCCTGCCTCAGCCTCCCTAGTGCTAGACTACACGGGTAGGTACCATGCCCGGATTGTTATCTTGATGACAGTCATTCTGACTGGGATGGGAAAAAAAAAATCAATGTAGCTTTGATTTGCATGTACCTGACGGCTAAGGATGCTGAACATTTTTTTTCACATATTTATTGGTCATTCTCTTTTCTTGTGAGAACTGTCTATTATGACTCTCTTGAGCCATCTTCGGCTTCTACTTCTGCTTTGTACAACATTCCACCAGTGAGGGAGCCTATCACCCAAAGGCAAACCAATGTGGCTTCCACAAGGCCCTGCTGCCTTCTAGACACTGGAGTATTCATCCCTCCAAATACTAAAACTTCATGTTGAGAATTTGGTTTCTGCCTCACCATGGAGGAATTTGGAATCTTCTAGAGACAACTGTGAGGTTTACTCCCAATAAAAATTGGTCTTGGAAAATGTGTTGGCCATCCGAACACAAAGCAGCAGGCCAGCTTCACCCTCTTCTGAGAGTGAGACGCTGCAGGCCCCTCAGATAAGGCACCCATTTGTCACTGGGGTGAACTGGGGTCTCAGCAGGAAGAGAGCATGGCCATTGTCACCCCACCCCCAGCCATTCTGTGTCACTAAAAAGCTCTACACAGTGTCTGAAGCTAAGAAGGCCTGCCTGGTGCATGCATCACTCCCAGAGGGAAGTCCCTGAAGCAAGAGGACAGCTGCTGGGGCTTTCCCAAAGTCTTCAGAGTAGAACAGCTGCAGGGTGGGGGTGGGGCTGGAACAGAAGAGGGTTCAGGGAGGCTGGAAAGGGGGTGGACCTGCGCAAGTCTCATTCAGGTTTCTTCCCTTCCTCTTCAGTCCTCATCCCAGAGAGTTGACTGAGAGACTACACCAGCCACATGCTTCCTCTCAGCTGTCCCCAGCTCCAAAAACAAGCAACTCCCCCGTGTTTTCATTGGTTGCCATGGGGAGATAAGCACAGGTTTGAACGGAGAGTTGCTTGTAGCTCAGCGATGGAAGGGTGTCAGGTTCATTTTTAAAGACATCGGGGAAGACCATGGCCAGGGAAGGAAGGCTTTCTTCCCCCAGTAGCCCAGCGTCTTCCTTCTTTAGGGCCTGCTTGAAAACCGAAAGTGGCAGAAAAACGGAATTTCCTGCTTTAGTTCATTAAGTGTTTTAAGCAAAAAGTTATTTAGGCTTTTGGGGTTTGATGCAATAAACTGCAGGGTGAATCATAACCTTTTGACGTATGTCTACACATGGTGAGATTCTGGAAACACGATAAAAATGTATGTATGTCACAGGTTATGTGACAGGCACTATTCAAAACACTGAAATGTTCATAAGGAGACTCCTCAATTTCAAGACTGTAATTGTGAGTTACATATGTTTAGTGTGATGGATGACAATTTGCCGACGGTCACAAAACTAGAAGAAATATAAAACTTGACCCCAAGGAGCAGAACGCCAGAAGTGCTACTCCCAATACCAATAGGGTATCCTCTGTGATGATCTGGGAAGAAAAATTGGTCCCCAAGATTTGGTTTGTAACTATCCCAGCTCCCTGTCTTCCTGGGGCCCCCACTAGCATTGAAATCCAGTGACTCATGTGGTAACCAGGTCAGGAAGGTACCTTGCTTGCATGGACTTTGAGTTCTACTTTCTTCGCTGCTCCACCAGATAATTCACTGCTTGATTGCACATTCCTGTCTGCTGCATTTAATCTGGTAGCATTTAATCAAAACTTATGAGAAACTTAACAGACTGAATGGCCCCTATCAATATCTAGACCTGAACTGTGGTTCTTGTAAATGCTACATTATATGCGAAAGGGGGCATTGTGGGTATAACTAAGATATTTGAAGGAAGGAGATGATCCTGGGATATCTGAGAGGTCCCTAAATGTGATCACAAGTATCCTTAGAAGAAAGAGGCAGAGGCTGGAAGTGGTAGTCCCGTGTTAGAGTGCTTGCCTAGAATGTGTATGTGTGTGGAGGGCCGGACCACATTCTCCATTGCTTCAAGGAACAAAGGTAGAGATTGACCTCTGTGACCCCAAGGTGTGGCAGTACACGCCTTTAGTCCTGATGCCTGGGCGGCAGAGGCAGATTGACCTCTGTGACCTCAAGGCGTGGTAGTACACGCCTTTGGCCCCTATGCCTGGGAAGCAGAGACAGGCAGATCTCTGTGAGTTCAAGGTGATGTAGCACACGCCTTTAATCCCAGCACACGTGCTTGGTAACTCTCTACCGCTGCGTCCCTGCCTACTCCCGAGGCATCATCTGGGATAATGGGCAGCGGACCAATCCAAGAGTGACACGTCAGAAGCGAGGACTGTTTCCTTTATAAGGGCTGGGTTCCCCTCATTCTGGGTCTCCGCCATGTAAGCTTATGCTCTCCCTCTCAAGACGCATAAAGCTTTACTGCAGAAGAATCCTAAGTGTCCCGCGTCGTTCTTGCGGGCGAGACGGTAGCGCGGGACATATGTGGGTTCACAACACAGCACCACTAACACACACTAGAGACTGAGAAAGGAGATCTGAGAAAGAAGGCCACGTGAAGCAAAGTGTAGCATGGCTGCATATGAACACAGGAAAAAGTTCAGAACACAAAGAATTTGAGAAACACAGCTTCGATCTAGAACAGGTGAGGAAACTAAGTCTTCTTTGGGTCCTTGGCCTCCCCCCCAGTGGAAATTATTTCAGACTTTGGACCTCTAAAACTGTAAGAGAATCGGGGTGTCCTATACCAGTGTTGGAGGTGATCCGTGTCCACGGGAAGGTAATGAGGTAACTACAGTGAGCAGGAGCAGTGGTTTCTGAAGCGTGGACGATGCGCTGGCAGCATCAGAGGCACTACAGTGATGCAGATGCTTGGGTCACTTGAGGACCTCAGATTCAGATGCTTGAGACACTCTAGAACTTCGGGATCAGAACCTCTTGGGATGGGTTCCAAGGATCTGTATTTTAACAAGCCATCACCGTCTCTGATGTTGGCTATCGTGCCGTGGTTAGCTACGGCTAAACCTTCTGATTGCTAGAACTTGATACAATGCCCAGGCCTGATCCATAGCCTACAGATTTGGACCTAATTAGTCTGCTCAGCTTAGATGCTGGGCCTCTGGTGAGCTCCTTAGGCAGCTCTCGCTGGGCCGGGAACCCACACTGTCTTATGAGGCACTGATGTGGAGTGCTCCCTCCAGCACTGTGTTATGAGAGTTACTGATGTGGAGTGCTCCCTCCAGTACTGTGTTATGAGAGTTACTGATGTGGAGTGCTCCCTCCAGTACTGTGTTATGAGAGTTACTGATGTGGAGTGCTCCCTCCAGCACTGTGTTATGAGAGTTACTGATGTGGAGTGCTCCCTCCAGCACTGTGTTACGAGGCACTGATGTGGCTCCCTCCAGACTCAGCAGCACAGAGCTCTGGAAACCTAGAAAGGCAAGCTGGAGGCTAAGAAGAGTGGGAAAGGCAGAGGCCAAGGCAGCAGGGCTTCTGGCTGCCAGGCCTAAAGTCACGTGCCAGAGGGGCTCACAGTGGTAGATATAATTAGAAGAATGGAGCAGGTGTAGGACGGGAGGGTGTGGAGACACTGGGTGAGTGGGAACAGACTCTCCAGACAGCAACATGCCGTCCCAGAAGGAGGGATCAGAACTACCAGGTCAGTCAGTGCTCCAATAGATCTGTTTTTAGGAAATGCCAGAAATATATTAAAGTATAAAATCATCCACTTTTTAAACATTCACAAAGAAAGCAATTGACCCTCCACTCTCTGATCTCTCCATGGTGCCAAGCATGAAGTCAGGCCAGCTAGGACACGTTCTCAGAGATGACTGACAGAAGTTCCCTGTGGGTAGGATAACTATGTGAGCTACAACCCACTTGCTGGCACATGGTTGGCTCTCATTAGAATTTTAGTTGAATGAATGAATACTTCTAGAGTATCTTTGAGATAGAGACTGCTATGCCCATTTTACAGATGATGAACGAACTTGAGGCCACCCCAGTGAAGTGAACTTCATCACTATCCAGCTCACAGCTATCAGTCAGAGTTCAAACACAGGACCTCTTACTGTGGAGGACGCTGTAAAGATCAAGTACTTTATAACTGTCAGAGATCTCTGTAACAGAGAGGTTGGGGCCGTTGGTAACAGTCATGGTCAGTACTCGTAAGCGTCAGGAGCACTTAAGGAAGGCCTGTCACCAGCTTCTTGTACGTCACATGGAAGCCAGAGGCTCTCTGTCTCCGCAGAAACTATGCAGCTTCTGTATGATTATGCATCAGAGGAAGGCAGCCCTGGGTTTACTGAAAGGAAAAGGGGGGGAGGGGTCAGGATGACTAAAGGGAGGGCTTCCTGTCTCTCATACCACTTCTGTTTTATGGAGATGGGGAGTGGGGAGGCCCCTGCTTCTGTAGACGTTTGGGGTTGGGGTGGCAGATGCCTGAGACCCCCTAGAAAGCTGGTAACTTAAGAACCCTCTCTGATTTTATTATCCAGAGGATATATGTGAAACTAAATGAGAGGAGACGGCTGACAAGTGCATTAGGGGACATTAAACAATAGCTGATCAGCATCAGACACAAATAAATGGCCCATGATCCAGTGCCAAGAATCTGGATGGTCCCCAAATGGTGGTCTGGCTGGCTTCCAGTCAGCAGAGTGGGTAGCTGGTCATCATATAGGCCACAGAATGTAGCAAGAGAGGATTCCAGCACCTGACCAGACTCACTCCCTTCCAGGAGACCTCACTCTACTGCATGAGATTTGTGTCCTTTCCCTGACCTGGATTCTGACATTTGGATCCACAAATGCCCTGGAGAGCTCCTATCTCCTTCTTGCCCGCCTGGGAAATCTTGGACAGAAGAGGAGCCCGTGTCCACGTAGGCTAAAGGTAGGATGGTTCACAAGGCCTAAAGAAATTTGCGGAACTGACTTGGTTACAGGGAGGTCCCACCCTGACTCAAACTTGTCTCACTAGCAGGTCGTTTAGGTCTGATTTTTAAGCCCCGCTTAAACTAAAATAGAAATACCAGAGAGCTAAATGGGTAGCTAGGCAACTCACGCACACACAAGTTTATAAAGCAGCAGTAAAGCTGAGCATGGAGGGGTGTGTCTGTAATCCTAGCAGTTGGGAGACAAGATAAGGGTGCTGCTAAGCCACCCTGACCCATCAAGCAAGTTCAAGGCCAAGTGGAAGAGAGAAAAAACAAACCACCAACAACCAAAACCAACATTCAACTGTTAGAACTTTGGGCAGTGACAACCTGAGGACAAGATAGGAAGGCGTGGACAATGAAGAGTTTCCAGGGAGGGTGGGTGGTGAGGGAAGGTGGCCTTGCAGTACTGAATAAGCCACTGGCAGATTTATCCAGGCAGAAGAAGACTTGGCCTACATTGACTTAGAGGCAGGATTCCAGTCTCCAGATCTCCTGCAGCCCAGCTCTGTGGTCTAGGGTACATTGTTTAATTAGCTTCTCTGTGCTTCTTCTTCAGAGAAGGAAGAGCATCGCTCCACACCCACCCAGGGTATGTGAATATCGCACACATCTTATGGGAGGTTTGTTCCTCCGGAAATATTACCTTTAGGCCTTCGCCTTATCCCTCTGTAAACCACAGCCTTTGAGCTCTACCCATCCATGGATACTAGCGCCAAGTCAGTCTATAGACCCAGACAGAGCCCAGGGTTGGCTCAAACCATGCCAGATGAGATGACCCTTGGGTGACCCACAAAACATCAACTTCAGTAATCAACAATTCTAGTTTTAAGCTTCAGATAGTAGCTTATTACCCAGCAAATGGCTAAGGCAGTGCACTCCAGACTCCTGGTATTTGTAACGGAAACGGTTCTGAGCTGTGTTTGTCACTTGCCTGCCTTTGGAAGGAGGCACAATAGAGGGAACACAGTCCTTCTGAGTTCACTGGACCCTCTGCCACCATGATAAAAGCCATGCAGTCGGTGCCATTCCCAGGGCTCATATATCCCCTTCCCTCAACCACTCTGTGGTTTTCAACATCATTCCCCAGCTCTCTATCATTTTTCTTTCCCTCTACTATTTAGCCCAAGTAGCCTTGAACTTGAGCTTCTGCTGCCTTGGGTCACCAGAGTGCTGAGATCACAGGTATGCGCAGTCACACTCAGCCTATTGTAATCGCACTTGCCACCTACCTTTCAGACCAGCTAGATGATGTGGAGGTAAAGGCACTCGGCACTAAGTCTGAAGAACTAAGTTCCATCCTGGACCTTAGAGGAAGGAGAGAACCAACTCCTGTAAGCTGTCCTCTGAACATGTGCACCCCTTACCACCACGCTTTAATCAATGAAAATGCACAACTATATCATCTGCCTGTTGCTGTCCCTGCATCTGCCTTCGGCAGCATGAGCCTGGAGGAATGACGCTCAAGCGCTAGCAGACTGTGACAAGAACCGGAGACAGTAGAGTGTCAAACCCCTGCCGTAAGAGCTGGGATGATATCACAACTTTGGTCTCTTTGGTGTTTTCTCCTCCCTGCCTAGTTCTTCACTGAGGCCCAGTGGAGGCTGTCGGGTAATGCACACCTGGTTCAGAGAGCTGGGGCTATTGTGTAGTTCAGGAGTAGGGTTCTTCCTAAAGAGAAGGAAGGGTGCCCCCAACACAAGGGGGAGTGTTTCCTGCATGAGACCTTCCTCCACCACAGTCCTAGAGAACTCAGGACCAGTGCTCCCACACAGCCCCTAGAACACAGGCTGCTTCCTACCAGCCTCTGAAAAACCCTGAAAACAGCAGAACCTCCTAAGGCAGAGTGGCCGCTGCCGACTGAAATGGTTTTCCTGGCGGCTCTCACTTCAGCGTCCGCCCAGCTTCCAGTCTTCAGAACAGTGAGAATGTATGAAGTTTGGGAGAGAGGATGTCAGGCCAAGTCAGATTGTAGGCGGGGATTTGAAAGGTCTCCTGACAACTGACTCAGGGAACATGTCATTGCAAGACCTGAATTAGTTTCAGGGCGGTACTTTGGGAAGTCACAGCAACTAAAGGAGGGGAACAAAGTGATGTGACTCCTGCAGGTGACAGCAGATACTTGTGCTAGACTGGTACTGCTGTCTCTGGTTGACCAAATGCCTAAAACCTACATTCCCAATCACAAGCTCTAGGGTTAGCAAGGCATCTTGAGGGCGTGTGGGGCCAGGGATGACGCTCAGTGGTAAAGAGCTTGCACGGCTTGCTCAAGGTCCTGAGTTCAAGTCCTAGCACCATGAAAAGGAAAAAAAAAAGTAAAGAGGATGAGGAAGAGGAAAAAGGAAAGGAGGAGAAAAAAGAAAGTGCAGGGCAGATCAGCCTAAGCACGGTGGGCAGGTAAGCCGGGGTTGGCCTTGCCGAAGCCTCGGCCCCTGTATCCCACACATTGACCCCACTGTCTGTGTCAAGGAACTCTGCTCTTAGACCTCTGCTTCGGGTGGGGTTTGGACAATGGTAGGCTTTGTCAAGAGGTGTTTGGGTGGGAGGAGAGAGAGGCGGGAGACTTTGCTCCTCCCTGCTCTGGTTCCCCGCTTATGCATAAGCGGGGCAGCCCCTCCTTCGAGGCTTCAAGGTTTCTGAGCTCCATCTCCTCAGTTCCTTCTCTTGCCTTCTCAAGCACAGGATGGGCAAGCCTTCCTGCAGTCGCAGATCCCCGTGTCCCTCGATGTGCCAGGTATCCTGGACCTGACTTTCCTGAAAGTGAGACCTGTACTCAAGGGTTTTTTTATTATTATTTATTTATTTATTTTCCATCTAAGCTGCATCTTGTCACTGTTGAGTCCTGACCAGGACAACCTTCAGAACACTTCTTTGAGAGATGTCTACACTGTGTAAGTTCTCTCCTAAGTGAGCAGTTCTAAGAAACTATAGGGTCTTTTCTGCCTAGTTTTATGAAGGTCTTAGTGAACTTAGTTTTACATAAATTAAATGATTCAAATATATGGGTGACTCCCTCCCCCCCATTCTACAGATGGGCAGTTTTTTGTTCTTTCACTCAACAAGTAGTTACTGAGCATTCTCAGACCTGGCAGCGTTCTCACCCTGGAAATATGTATAATTACGGATGCACAAACCACACTGTCCCCGCCCCCACACTGTCCCTGCCCCCTGTTCTCTACCCAGTGACTCCCAGCAGGCACACAGCTCCTAAGAGGTGGACTGGAACCAGAGAAGCTAGTACCCTAATTCCTAAACCCTCAGCAGATTCTCAAAGAAATCTATAACCCAAATATAACAAAGAAACAAACACTAGGTCCAACCGAATTAGCTACCAAGTCCTCTTGGGATTCTGGAAACAGGATCTCGCTCTATAACCCAGGCCGGTCTTGAACACACTATCCCTCTGCCTCAGCTTCTCAAGTGCAGTCATCGGGTGTCTCCACACTCAGCTACCAAGCCCCTCAGTGGACGAAAAATGCTGCTCCACAGACCAGACGAACTTGGGAGAGACACGCTGACACACTCTCGCCACACAGCCTCCGGCTTTTCCTGCCCCTCCTCTCCAGCATTCCCTTGGGTCCTCTCTTCCAGTCCCCACTTCTTCTGTTTCGCACACTTTTATAATTAGCCTCACAGCAGTCTCCCTGCCACTCTCTTCGGGCCTGCAGCGTTTGGCAGCACAGCTGGCCCGTGGGCTGTTTTTATGAATGGAGAAAGGCTGGGGGTGGGTCCAGAGGAACACTCGCCTGGCCTTTCACAGGCAAGGACACAGATTCAGCTGTGGCGCTCAGAAGATGAGGCCTGACTAAAAACACCTTGGAGCAGTGGTCGCGGTGAATGAGGGGGCTGTGAGGAGACAAGCAGCAAGTTTCAGGCCCTCTGGAGAGATCCAGATTTCCTTAGAAAGGTTTGAAAAGGCTATGTCAGTAACCCAATACTTCTCCTGAACCAGGTCAGGCAGGGCAAAGACAACAGCTGGTGCCTACAGCAAAGGTCACCAGGCTGGCTGACCAAGCAAGCCCCTTCCCCAGCCCTGCACTCCACAAGACTCATCTGGCTCCATGTTCACTAAGTCTCTGGAAGCCCTCACTCTCCTAGGACCTCTAGGTAGGTTATCAGAGCTGAAAAGAAGAGCCCAGCAGGAGAGCAGCAAGGGCTGAGGAGACAGAAAGCCTAGCCCTGAGCCAACAAGGGAGCAAGGACTCCCTGCTGACAGGGGCCAGGCAGAAGCCCTGCCTTTCACCAAGGTTGTCAGAGAGATGCTTGCTCTCCAGCATCTTGTGGTAAGCCCCACTGGGAGGAGGTCAGAGACAGACTTTTAGAAACACCTGGGACTCACGCCTCTAGAAATTGTACTTTTTCTCTCCCCAGTTCCCAATTTCCTGACCAAAACGAATCACACAGCAAATGGGCAGGAGAGCTAGGACCACAGTAGCAGTGATTTATAGTCTGGCCTTGAGCAGCAGCGGTTGGAGCAAGGACAGAAGGGCCTTTGGAGACAAGCTCGGGTAACAGGAAGACAGGAGACAAGCTGGGTGACCATCTCCCCCCGAGCCTTTTTTCTGCTAAGAGCAGAATGTCAAAAATATCAGGACATATTGCTAGACATTCTTGACCACCCCCGCCCACTCTCCCGTTTCCTGTCTCTGCCAGATGGGAGCAAGGAAAGCCGTGGTCATCAGTTACCTGCTGAGACTGGACGGACACTGTTGATGGAAGCCGGCTGAGACACGATGGAGCGGAAAAAGAGTTGGAGATAAATTCCCAAAGTCATTGGAGTCAGGACAACCATGCTGGCCAGGTCTGCTAAATATCAAGTTAGTGGGCAAGGCTACCGGGAGCTCTCCTAGCTCTGCTTTGACTTGACTGCTGTTTGCCTTTGCCTCTCTCTCTCTCTCTCTCTCTCTCTCTCTCTCTCTCTCTCTCCCTCTCCCTCTCTCTCTCTCTCTCTCCTTGCCTCCCTCCGTGCCTCCCTCCCTCTCCTCTCCCCATGCCTTTATCAAGAAAGAATGCCAACCATTTCCCATTAAACCTTCTCCGTACTACACAGGGTTATATTTATCTCAAGCACTGGGTCAAATGGCCACATTAAAATTAAGATGTCAGAAATTTCTTTTTTTGAGTCTGAGGTAAGTGGCTATTAAAAAGATAATAAAGAAGCAGCCACGTCTCCTGCTCCAGGGCAGATGGGTTTCCTGCTCCGTTACCCACCATCATCTAATACACGTGTGAAACACGGGGACTGCGTTAGCGCTAATCAAGTCTCCTGATGCAAACTGCCTTCTGTGGGAACAAGTTCCTGGCCTGGGATGGTCTTCCCTGCAGGTAGCATATGCCAGCTGAGCTGGGACTTCCAACTGGGGAGCTTGCATTTCCAAACAGTCCTCACTATGAAAAGCCCTCCCATCTCCAAAGTGGCAACCCTTTAACCTCGTGTGAAAAGCAAAGCATAAGAGAACAGCAAAAGGACACAAAAGTGATCTATTGATTATCCAATTGTACTTGGAGCAACAGCATCATCAGCTCAACCTTGCTTAGACAAAGGTTCTTCAAACACAAATAATTACTGGGACTAGAGAGATGTCTCAGGGGTTACAAGCATGTGCACACACAAGGGCCCAAGTTCAGTTCCAGCATCTGTGCCAGGTGGTTCACAACTTCCCATGATTCTGGCTCCAGAGATCTGATGTCTTTGGCCTCCCAGGACACCTGCACTCATATGCACATACCCCCCATATACACATGTGCACATACCCCCCCACACATATGTGCACATACTCCCCCACATGTGGACATACTCCCCCACAAACATGTACATACCCCACATACATGTGTGCATATTTCCACACACACATGTACACACACGTGTGCACATAGCCCCATACACACATGCACAAAACCTCCACACACATGTGCAATACTCCCCACTCATCTGCACATGCCCCCATACAATCTCATGTGCATATACCCACACAGACACATGCAATACCCCCTACACATGTCCACATACCCCCACACATGAGTGCTCCTACCCCACACACATGTAATTTTAAAAATAGATAAAAGAAACAAAGCAAAAAAAAGTCCTTAAAAGAGTTTATAAAAAACTATTACAATGATTCTTAGATTTAAAAAAACAATTAAGGCACCCCTTCCCCTTGGCTCCACACTAGGGCCCACAGCCCCCCACAGCTGTATTGGAGGCCAGAGCGGTCCTAGAGATTTCAGGGAAGACACCACCCACCTCCCACTAAACCCCTTTAAGCCTGTCCAACAATCTCAGACTGCACCCCAACTCCTGGTCCCCATATCCTAGCCTATTACTTTGGAAGAAGTCTTTGGCTTTACCAGAGGCCAAGTAAGATCAAGGAACCCCTGATAAGACACTGCCTACCACCAGCTAATACTCCTTAAAACCTGTCTAATAACCCCAGACTTCACACATGCCCACTCCCTCCCAAGCCCCCACCCCCAGCTCCATACCCTGGTCTACAACTTCAGAAAAAGACTTCAGCTTTACCAGAGGCCAGGTGGAATCTAGAGATGCCAGGCCTACAACTTAAGAATTCAGCTTTACTGGAGCAAGGGTCAGATCTAGGGACCACAGCACTGGCAGCTGTACTGGAGACAAGGATGGTTCTAGGGACCCCAGAGGCCAGACCAGATCTAGGAACCCATAACCCCTCAAAACCCAGAGGGGACATCCTACTGAACCTGAAGACATTCTAGTCACCAGAACTCTTGGCCATTTAGGCCAGGATATCAAAGAGAAAAGAGAAACCAAGGAACAAAATATCCATCTAACAAAGACAAACACAAGAATCAACACCTAGACCTAAAATTATCCCAAATCTGGATGCCTAAACACCAGGGTAAGAACATGATTAATAACAGAAAAGGCAATCTGGCACCACCAGAACCCAGCTATCTCACAACAGCACGACCTGAACAATCCAACAGAGCTGAAGCACAAGAAAATGACCTTAAAATTTACTTATGAAGATGATAGAGGTCTTTAAAGAGGATATGAACAAATCCATTAAAGAAATTGAGGAAAAGACAAACAAAAAATTGGAAGAAATCAATAAATCCCTAAAGAAAACCAAGAAAAAACAAACAGATAAAGGAAACTGTTCAAGACCTGACAATGGAAGTAGAAGCAATAAAGAAAACACAAATGGAGGGAAAATCTAGGTATGGGAACAAGAACTACAGACACAAGCATCACCAATAGAATACAAGAGATGGAAGAGAGAATCTCGAGTATTGAAGACATGAGAGAGGAAATAGATTCATCAGTCAAAAAAAATGTTAAATCTAAAAAAATTCCCAACACAACACATCCAGGAAATGTGAGACACATGAAAAAAACCAAACCTAAGAATAGTAATATGATAGAAGGAAAGAAACCCAGTCCCAAAATCCAGAGAATATATTTAACAAAATCATAGAAGAAAAATTTCTTGACCTAAAAAGGGACATGCCTATAAAGGTACAAGAAGCTTACAGAACACCAAATAAATTGGATCAGAAGAGAAAATCCCCTCCCCACATAACAACTAAAATACTGAACAAACAAACAGAGCAAAAAAGAATATTAAATATGGCAATGGAAAAAGGCCAAGTAACATATAAAGGCAGTCATATTATAATCACACTGAACTTCTCAATGGAGACGCTAAAATACAAAAGGGCTATTGTGGAATAATCTTTTTGTATACTGTGAAGGATCCAGGTGATGGTGACATTCCTTTAATCCCAGTACTCGGAGGCAGAGACAGGCAGATCTCTGTGAGTTTGAGACCAGCCTGGTCTACAGAGTGAGTTCCAGGATAGGCTCCAAAGCCTACACACACACACACAAAAACCCTGTCTCAAGAAAACCAAAATAAATAAATAAACAAATAATAAATAAAAGCTGAACAATCAATAGCTGGCAGGATTTTCAGGGCAAAGAGGATACTGGGAAGAAGAAGGTAGAGATGCCAAGAAAGACAGAGAAGGAGGAGAGGTAGCAGCCAGAAGCCACATCGCAGCACACAGATTGATAGAAATGGGTTAATTTAAGTTATAAGAGCTAGCTAGAGGCAAGCCTAAGCTATTGGTCAAGTTTTCACAATTAATAATAGGTCTCATAATTAATAATAAGTGTCATTATTGGGGAGTCGATGGCACTGACGTTTCACCCAAACACAAAAGAATAGCCTTCTTCTCAGCACCTCACAGAACTTTCTCCAAAATTTACCACATACTCAGTCACAAAGCAAGTCTCAACAGATTTAAAAAAAAAACCAACTTGAAATAGCACCCTGTATCTTATCAAACTATCGTGGATTAAAGCAACAACAAAAACAACAGAAAGCCTACAAACTCATGGAAACTGATTGGCTCTCTACTGAGTTATCACTGGGTCAAGGAAAAAAATAAAGAAGTTAACGACTTCCCAGAATTCAATGAAAATAAATGCACAACATATTCAAACTTATGGGACACTATGAAAGTGGTGCTAAGAGGAAAGTTCAAAGCACTAAGTGCTTTCATGAAGAATTTGGGGAGACCTCATACTAGCGACTTAACAGCACACCTGAAAGCTCTAGAACAAAAGGAAGCAGACACCCCTAAGAGGAGTAGATGACAGGAAATAATAAAACTGAGGGCAGAAATCCATAGAATAGAAACCAAGAGAACAATACAAAGAATCAATGAAACAAAGAATTGGTTCCTTGAGAAATTCAACAATGTAGACAAACCCTTACCCAAACTAACTAAAATGCAGAAAGATCAACAAAATCAGAAGCAAAAGGGGAACAGAACAACAGACTCCAAGGAAATACAGAGAATTATTAGGTTATAGTTCCAAAACCTATACTCCACAAAATTGGAAAATCTAAGAGAGATGGACAAATTTCTTGATAGATACCACTTACCTTAAGTTAAATCAAGACCAGATAAACAATTTAAACAGACTGATAACCCTAAGGATATAGAAACAGTCATTAAAAGTTTCCCAACCAAAAAATCCCAGGGCCATATAGTTTTAGAGCAGAATTCTATCCGACTTTCAAAGAAGATCTAACACCAATACTCTTTAAATTATTTCACAAAATAGAAACAGAAGGAACATGGCCAAATTCTTTCTATGAAGCCATAGTGCCCTGATACCCAAACCACACAAAGGCCCAACAAAGAAATAGAATTACTGACCAATTTCACTCATAAACATAGATGCAAAAAAATAGTCAATAAAATACTGGCAAGCTGAATCCAAGAACATATCAAAAAAGATCATCTGCCATGACCAAGTAACCTTCATCCCAGAGATGCATGCAGGGATGGTCAACATACAAAAATCTGCCAATGTAATCTACCATATAAACAAGCTGAAAGAAAACACACACACACACACACACACAAACACACACACACACACACACACACACACATGACCATCTCATTAGATGCTGAAAATGCCTTTGACAAAATCTAACACCCTTCATGATAAAAGTCTTGAAGAGATACAAGGAACATGTCTAAACATAATAAAAACAATAAAAGCAAACTGATTGTCAACATCAAATTAAAAGGAGAGAAACTCAAAGCAATTCCACTAAATCAGGTACAAGACAAGTTTGGCTACTCTCTCCATATCTACTCAATACAGTACTTGAAGTTCTAGATAGAGCAATAAGACAACTAAAGGGTGCCACCTGACTGAGAAGCTTTATTCCATCAGCCGACTGCCCGATGCTGTAGGTGTAAGAATATACATTGTTCCTCAGACTGGAAACACGGAAACAGGGATCCATAGTATGCTGTCATTCAAAGAAAAAAAACAGGATGGGAGCATATCTCAGTGGGAGAGCAGAGCCTAGCATGGGTTTGAGCCCCTAGCACAGAAAAAATCCAAAAGTTTTGATAACAAGTGAGGTTGGCAAAAATGGAACCTCAACATACAAAAGAGAAATGAAGGTTAACCCTTACCTTGTCTCACTTGTAGTTCTGGACCTGGGGAGGTGCTTGCTGTACAAAGATGAGGACTCCAATGTGGATCCCCAGGACCTAGCCAAAAGTTAGGCAGGGAGGCGTACGTTTGTAGCCCTAATGTGAATCCTCAGGGCTTGCTGGCCAGCCATTTTAGCTGAAGCAGTGAGCTCCAGGTTCAGTGAGAGACTGTCTAAAAAATTAAGACGGAAAAGTAATCGAGGAAGACATGTGGTGCCAACCTCTGGCTTCCACATGTGCACACAGCTGTGCACACCCCTCCACCTCACCCCCACCAGACACATGCACACATACACAGATAATATACACAATGAATGAAAGAATAAATATAATAAAGATAATTTGGTGTGGGAGAATTGTCTGTAATCTGTCAATCATATTTTAAATACGTGATTGGCCAGGCAGGAAGTATAGGCAGGAAAACCAGACAGGAAGTAGAGGTGATGCAATGAGAACAGAGTATTCAGGGAAGCAGGAAGCTCCCTCCGCCATTCCTGCCCAGACCACAGAGAAGCAAGATGTAACCTGCCCTGCTGGAAAAGGTACTGAGCCACATGACTAACACAGACAAGAATTATGGGCTACCGTAAAATGTAAGAATTAGTTAATAAGAAGACTGAGCTAATGGGCCAATCAGTTTATAACCTAATGTAGACTTTGTGTGATTTTCTTTGGGACTTGCCGGTTGTGGGGTACCGGGTGGGACAAAAACCCAAACAAGCCTCGCCCCTCATGTTACAATAATTCATTCAAACCGGGCATGCCTATAATCACAGCTCTTGGGAGGCTGGGACAGAAGGATCACAGGCTGTGTTGCAAGACTTATCTTAAATTATCAATTCAAAATAAAGCATAGACCTAAATATAGAAGCTAAAGTTATTAGCAGAAGAAATCTTAGTGCATTATTTCCTTTGTTGCTGTGACAAATGCCCGATAAAGGAAGACTTATTTGGGCTCAAAGTTTGAGGGTACAGTCCAAGGGGGCAGGATCCTGAGTCAGCTGGTCACATGGCATCAGCAGTCAGGAAGCAGAGAGAGAAGCTGATGCTCTGATGCTGACACTCCACTGGCTTTCTGCTTTTAATTCAGTGCAGGGCCCCAGCCCAAGGATGGTGTGGTGCCACCGTCAGCCAATTTTAAGGTGGCACCATCCAAGGTTTTCAGAACTGTGTGAAGATGTCCAAAACTGCCAGTGAACTATCACTGAGTGTAACAGGAATGCACAAGTACATCTTCCTCTTCTCTACATGTTGCAGTTTTTTTCATTCATTCATTCAACTTCTGAGCAATCAGACAGACTTTACTGATCATTTATATATGCAAACAGAAAGATCTAGAATGCTGCACATCCCAAAGAAGACTTTCCTTTTAATCTTATAAATAGTTGTGTTATGTAAAATGTTGATGAAATTTTTAACTTTCATTTTAAACAATGCAAGGAATTGACTTAGGAGTAAAGAACAACGCTATTTTGTCTGTCTGTTCCAAGTCCAAGCCCTTGCCCACATGCCACAGGGGGCAGACAGAGCTATGGACTGCTGCTGGAAGACACACATGTCTCTGAGGCTAGTCTTTCTGGGCCAGAGTTAATAGTGGTTTAGTTGCGCGGAGGTCCCAGCCACCTCTGTCAGTGCACCAGCAGGTGATAGGCAGAACTGGGCAGCTGAGAAGCCACAGGAAGCTTCAGTCTGTCCTCCGGAAACTTCATTAAATCAAGTCCAGAATTATAGGATGGAGTGTCACAGTGCAAAGGGTAGTTTGGTTAGAAAGCCTGAGAGCCAAGGCTGGTTGAATCTGCAGTTACAGCTCTAGCTCATGTGCTTGATTCTCCTTTCAGGGAAGGGACTCGCAGTACCTGGAGCTCTGTCACAACAGTGCTGCATTTTCACACTGTGCTGGGAGAGAAGCTCGCTCTAAAAGATGCTGGTTAAGAGGCAGCGGAGGGCTGGCAAGATGCTTCAGCAGGTTAAAGCACTTGCTAGACAAACCCAATACCCAGGGAATTTGAGGCAGGCCCTTCTCTAGGGATGAGCAGGAGAGATGGCAGAGCCCAGACCTGGGTGGGCAACAGTTATCTCTGTTTGAATGGCAGTCATTTGATTGATCGGCATTTGTAAAGGTGACTTCTGCCCATGAGCAAAATGACCCAGGCAGTGTTCTGATCAATCAAATGGGTGGTTCTATTTATCCTTGCTGGGAAGATTGGCATAGATTTTGATGGGGTGACGCAGGGTAGATTATGAAGAAAATGTCTGTTCACCAGTGGTATAGGTTTGGAGTATTTTACATGAAATGCCTTACCAAATTCCTACTGTGTGCCACAAGCCATTCAGAAACAAGGATAGAAGAGAGAGAGAGAGAGAGAGAGAGAGAGAGAGAGAGAGAGAGAGAGAGAGAGAGAAGATCTCGTTGATGCCTTCGATCTGGTAACGCACTCCTGTCAGTCTGTGTGGCTCACTATAACACAATACCACAGACTTCGCTGTCAGGGACAGTGTTGACTGAGGTTTTCTGTCCTGCCCAGTCCTGCAGCCATTAAGTCCCAAAGAATTAAACAGAGGTCTACATTAGTGATAAACTGACTGTCCCAGTAGCTCAGGCTGCTTATTAATTCTTACTTATATTAGCCCATAATTCTTGTCTGTGTTAGCCACGTGGCTTGGTACCTTTTTCAACAAAGCCATCACATCTTGCTTCCTCTGAGGCTGGGTCACGACTGCAGACTGAGCCTTCCTCTCCCAGAACTCTCCAGTTCTCATTGTCCTGCCTCTACTTCCTGCCTGGTCGCACCACCTAATTTTCCTGCCTGGCTACTGTCCAATCAGCATTTTATTAAACAGGTACAAGAAACAAATCTTTACAAGGTAAAACCACTGTCCCATAGCAGGACAGGACTTTCTCTCTTACAGGTCTGGAAGCCAGAAGTTGAAGACTGAGGCATAGGCAGGTTCAGTTCATTTCCTGGGTCTTCTTGCTATGTTCTCAATGTGTGGAAAGAGTTGGGAGTCTCCTGGGATGTCTGTTATAAACACACTCATCCCATTTGTTTTGGTTCAATCTTCACAGCATAATTGTCAGTCAAAATCCTGTCTCTAAACACTCACACTGGGCATCAGTTTCTATACTGGAACACATCTTCTGTGTAAGCTGTGGTTAGATACACATTTCTTTTTTAAATATTTATTTATTTATTATGTATACAATATTCTGTCTGTGTGTGTGCCTGCAGGCCAGAAGAGGGCATCAGACCTCAATACAGATGGTTGTGAGACACCATGTGGTTGCTGGAAGTTGAACTCAGGACCTTTGGAAGAACAGGCAATGCTCTTAACCACTAAGCCATCTCTCCAGCCCTAGGCACACATTTCTATATCAGAACCACAGGGACACATTTTCAGTATAAGCTGTGATTAAAACACATGTTTCTATATTGGAAACACAGAGGACACATCTTCAGTATAAGCTGTGGTTAGACACACGTTTCTATATCAGAACCACGGGGGACATATCTTCAGTTTTATTCCTCTGAAAGACTGTTCATCAGTGTGGCAAAGGCCCAACAGCAAGAAAAAAAGCACTAAGTTGTGATAGGGAGTCCCACTGACCAGCAGCAAATATTTCAGAGGAATCCTTTCAGAACAGAGGATATAAAAATATACGAAGATAATAAGATGAAACAAAACAAAAACAAACAAAAGAAACAAAGCCCACTAGAATACTGCACCCAGCAAAACTATTTCTAGATCTGAAAGACAAAAATTTCCCCCAAAGAAGCAGAAATTGAGGGACTTTATCATCACCAGACTAACCCTCAGGGAAATACAAGAGACCTACAGTAGAAACAAAAATTCAGGGACTGAGACGTGACTCAAATATTTTTAAAAAGAAATGTGTGTCTAACCACAGCTTATACTGAAGATGTGTTCCAGTATAGAAACTGATGCCCAGTGTGAGTGTTTAGAGACAGGATTTTGACTGACAATTATGCTGTGAAGATTGAACCAAAACATATGGGATGAGCGTGTTTATAACAGACATCCCAGGAGACTCCCAACTCTTTCCACACATTGAGAACATAGCAAGAAGACCCAGGAAATGAACTGAACCTGCCTATGCCTCAGTCTTCAACTTCTGGCTTCCAGACCTGTAAGAGAGAAAGTCCTGTCCTGCTATGGGACAATTCCCAGCACCTACATGGCAGCTCACAATTGTCTATAACTTCAGTTCCAGAGGACTCAACACCCATGGAAAATATCAATGCACATAAAAGGCAAATAATTTTATTTTAAAAGAAAACTATCTCATTCACAATATCCATGTAAAATGTTTGCCAAGGAAATAAAAAATCTCTGCAATGAAAAGTATAAAACATTATGAGGGACATTATAGAGGACACACCCAAACAAATGGGACAACATTCTCTAGTGCAAAAACAGGAAAAACAAATCAGTACTATTGAAATACCTATACTGTAAGTTGGTGTGGGACAATGGTCTATATTCTGTCAATTATATTTTAAATAAATGCTGATTGGCCAGTAGCCAGGCAGGAAGTATAGGCACACAACCAGACAGGAAGTAGAGGCAGGTCAATGAGAACAGAAGAATTCTGGGAAGAAGGAAGTCCTATTCTGCAGTCCTGACCCAGCCACAGAAGAAGCAAGATGTGACTGCCTCATCAAATAAGGTACTGAGCCACATGGCTAACATAGGCAAGAATAATGGGCTAATATAAGTTATAAGAGTTAATAAGAAGCCTGAATTAATGGACCAATCCATTTATAACTAATATAGACCTCTGTGTGATTTCTTTGGGACTTAACAATTGTGGGAATTGGCCAGGACAGAAAAACCTCAGACAACAAATGGCGTCCACATGGACAACTGCATCAACATAAAGCCTGAGAAAGCTTAGGAAGTAATTCTAAACATAAAATAATACAGTTAAGCATGACTTATTGATAGCAGCACTCTCTCGGGTGGGCTCTGTTGCTAGAGGCAAGCACTCTCATTTAAGAGAGGCTTCTGACTCAG
This sequence comes from Myodes glareolus, assembly GCF_982192425.1. NCBI lineage: Eukaryota > Metazoa > Chordata > Mammalia > Rodentia > Cricetidae > Myodes > Myodes glareolus. The sequence goes on along the minus strand of NC_142030.1, from coordinate 33,177,465 downwards.
CTTTATCTATAAAACCTTGCAGCTTTTTTAAAAGAGGTCCTGCCACAAAACATTTAAACGGTGTTGATGAAAAGCTGACCACATGTTTTTCGGTTTTCAGCCATAGCAGGGAAAAAAAAAAACACACGCTATTTTAAAATGCCGGCTTTCTGGGCTGTCTTGCCAGCTCAAATTCTAACTCTTTCAGGCAGCAGGTCCAGCTACAGAGCATTTGAGTGTGGTTTGTGAGCAGACTGTTGATAGGTTGCTTGGTGGCAGGGACCTTGAAATGCCATAGAGTTGTGGCAATAAACATGGCTCCTGCCATTACCTCTGCCACAAGGCTGGAATCTCAGAAAGCTAAAAAAAAATGGCTGGATCCATTAAAGCCATGGCTTTAATCCTACCCATATTACTTAGTAAATTAGAGACTCATATGGTCAGAAAAAGAAAGAGATATACAGTAAAGACATATTCAAAGACAAAAACAAAAAAAACTCTAAATGGTTTACTGTGTTTAAAAATATATGTAAGCTTGGGAGAAAAAAGGAAAAAAGAGTAGTTGGATGTGGTGGCACATGCCTTTAATCCCAACACTTGGGAGACAGAGGCAGGCAGACCTCTGTGAATTCAAGGTATGGTGGCACACAACTTTAATCCCAGAATTTGGGAGGCAGAGGCAAGTGGATATCTGTGAATTCAAGGATAGCCTGGTCTACAGAGGGAGTTCCAGGACAGCCAAAGATACACAGAAAACCTGTCTCAAAAAGGTCAAAAATTAAAAGTAAAAATAAAAGAAATAGAGGTTAAAAACGTAAAGATGAAAAATACACAGAGAGTCTGGATACTGTATGTTATTATGCTCTCTTTGAATTGTTTGAATGTTGAGGAAGGAACAATAGCTGCTAAAAGATATCTGTTTATAAATGCTGCTGAACTGACCCAAGATAGGTATTTTGAAAATACCTTGACTTCAAAATTGAAGTAAAAAAATGTTACTTTGGAGAAGAGGTTTTGCTTTTGTTTCCACTGAAAATGAGAGACTACAAATTTATTCTGAGTTAAGAAAAATCAGGTTTGATCAAGGAAGACCATCTGAGAAATCTCCGTTAGGAACAGATGGGTCCAGATGTCTGAGTTCTATATCCAGAACAGATTCAAGATGCTGCATGAGACAAATAAGCCTCACAGGACTTGATCATAATTCTAAATTTTCTTTAGGTCCCTTTAAGATTATCAGCACCCCCAACCAGCAGAAAGTATACTGGAAAACTACACCCACATTCCCCTAAAATGGACTATGAGTATTTTCCTTTGTTTAGTATGTTGGTTTTAAGTTGTTATGGCTAATGATCAGGAGGAAAGCTAAACAAAGGATATTAGATTCAGAGTTCTTGTTTTGGTTTTTTTTTTAAAGAGGGGGAAGTGGTGTGGGACAACAACAACAAAAAAAAAACCTCAGACAACAATAAGTCTAGAGTTTCAATGCAATTCTCATCAAAATACCAGCAACAGTTTTCATATAAATCTAAACAATTCCTAGTTAATTGGGAGACATACACACACACACAAAAAAAAAACTGGAATAGACAAACCAATTCTAAGCAGGACCAAAAATAAAGGAAGAGGGGGTGACTGGAGACAGAGAGTTAAGGCAGTAGTTAGTACTTGTTTATCATGCATGAAGTCCTAGGTTCAATCCCCCAACACTGTCAGAAAAGCAAAGAAACAAGAAAAAACACTGGTTTGAGAACCCAGAAGCATTACAATATCTAATTTCAAAACATAATCTAAAGTTATACTTAGCATGACACTAGTACAAGAACAGATGACACAGGACAATGGGACAAAATAGAGGACCAGAAATTAATCCTCATTTATGCAGCTGACTTATTTTTTCCAAAGGCACCAAGAACATATATCTGAGGAAAGACAAGTGATATCATTAAATGGTACTGGCAAAATTGAACCTGCAATATGTAAAAGTTAAAGCTAGATCTCTTTCTCTAGTGACAGTAATAGACATCAACCCCAAGTGGATCACAGACCTACATTTTAAACCTAAAACTGAAATTACTATGAGAAAACACAAAGCAAACACTTATAGGTGTGTTTCCCCCGAGACCTGTGGTCTGCATGCTCCCCAAGATGAACACAAACCAATACAAAAATCATATTTACTTAAAAGATTATGAGATTTCTGTGTGTTTTGTTTTTGTAACTTGATCAGGCAGATCTTGAATATGAACTTGGTAGACGACAATGTCATATTGCAATGTTTAAAGATTGCACAAGGCTGGCTATAGGCAATGATTATTTGGGTAGGACCAGAGGCACAGATAATGGAATTATGTCAGATATTATATAGAAGAAGCTCCTGTTCAGAAAAGGAAATAAAAACAGAACTAAGAGACAAACTACAAGATTGAGAACATATTGGCAAATTATTCATCTTACTGATGGAGGAGGGTCATCTGTGTATGTCTTACTTTCATTGGTTAATAAAGAAATTGCCTTGGCCTTTGATAGGACAGCAACTTAGATATGCAGAGTAGACAGAACAGAATGCTGGGAGAAAGGAGCAGAGTCAGAGAGTCGCCTGCCATGAAGCTGCCAGGTCAGACATGCTGAATCTTTCCTAGTAAGCCACAACTTCGTGGTGATATACAGATTATTAGAAATGGGTTAAATCAATATGTGAAAGTTAGCCAATAAGGGGCTGGAGACAATGGGCCAGGCAGTGTTTAAAAGAATCCAGTTTTTGTGTAATTATTTTGGGGGTAAGCTAGCTGGGATCCAGGCGAGAACGCAGTCCGCTGCTCCTTCTACATATTACAAGAGATAATACCCAGAATTCATAAAGAACACAAAAGATGAATGCCAAAAAAATTAAAATTAGGCTAAATAACTGGGCACTTCTCAAAGAAAACATATGCAAATACTCAGCAACTACATGAAGAAAAACCCAGTTTCACTAATCATGAGAGGAACGCAAATCAGAACCACAGTGAGATGTGCTGGAAGACTCTGTTCTCTGAGCAACCCTGCTGCCATCTTCATGAGATCAGCAATGCCCACTTGGAACAAATGGACATGGGGGCTTCTTTAGAGAAGGAAGTGGTGGGAAACAACCCTGGCTTCTCCCTTGATACTCCAGCCACTCCTCTCAACCATATGTGTGCATGGAACTCGAGGAAGGGTTGGAGTGTGCATACTCAGGAAGACATGGGGATGCTGGGTTAGAACTCTGTACTCCAGCTGTTTTGGGGTCACTCATGCTCCTCTTAGTATCCCCTCATCCATGTTCTATAAGTAAGTCCAGTAAATTGGTTCTCCATTAAGGACTGTGGTAGGATCTTAAGACTTTAGGGGAAAGGGTAGGCGTTGGTCATATCTCTAGGGAAAGAATTTTAACCACAGATATTATCAGATATCCCATAATAATATATATAATATAATGCTAATATACAATACATATTTTATGATAATATATAACTGAATGATCATTACTTGGGAGCTATCTTAGTTGAGAAAGTGCTTGCAGCACAAGCAGGATTCAAGTTTAATCTCCAACAGTCCCATAAAAACCCAGGCATCGTGGTATGTATTTGCAATCACAGCCCTGGAGAAGGAAAACATTGGATACTGATCTGGCTGACCAGCCTCGCCTAATCAGCCAGCCCCAGTCCCAGTGAGAGACCCATCTCTCAAAGCATAGTGCTGGGAAATGGTTTAGTGAGCCAAGTGGTCACTTAGCAATCATTAAGACATGAGTGGGATCCCCAAAACTTACATAAGAGATTGGCAGTACAGTCTGTAACAGCCGTGTTTACTTATGACTACTGGGTAGGAGTCAGCGGAGAACAGAAGACTTCTGGAGTTTGTTTACCAGTAGATCTAGCCAAATAACGAGCTCCAGTTCAGTGATGAGTCCCTGTCTCAAAAACTACAGTGGAGGGAGCTAGAGAGATGGCTTAGCGGTTAAGAGCATTGCCTGCTCTTCCAAAGGTCATGAGTTCAATCTCCAGCAACCACGTGGTGGCTCACAACCATCTGTAATGAGGTCTGGTGCCCTCTTCTGGCCTTCAGGCATACACATAGACAGAATATTGTATACATAATCAGTCAATCAATAAATCAATCAATCAATCAATCAATAAATAAACTATGGTGGATATGCCCTAATAGTGACACAGTTCACATTGTAATGACCAAAGAGTGTACTGTGAAATTACGATGGAGCATTCTGATGTCCATGGCCAAATAAGGCACTGTGATGTCACAAGATAACACTGATTGAATACTGAAGCATTATGATGGCTCAATAGATTATCACAGTATCACAATGAGGCATTAGGTAGTCACAGTGGAACATTGTCCCATCAGAAAGGCGCACTGTGGCATCCTTGCAGGGCATTGTGATGGCACAAATGATCATTATGAAGACATAATGCAGCATTGAGATGAGACAGCGGGACATTCTGATGGAGAGAGGAGAGCTATGATGGGATGCCACAGCTCAGTTCTGAGGACACGGTGAATTCTGACATCGTGATTCAATATGGTGATGCCACAGTGGAGCACTGGATCATCACAGTCTACATTTGACATCACAATAGTAGTGTGATGTCATAATCGAGCATCTCAATGTTACAAAAGGATACTGATGACACAGTGGAGCATTCTGGTGTCGCAACGAGGCATGGCACAATGGAGAATTTGATGTGACATTCACATTGTGATAGAAAAATACTGCAGCAGGTGTCTCCCCTGGTGTCAGGGTGATATGTGCCACTGCCTTACCCCTGCATGAGATCAGCCCCAGAGAAGAAGGAAACAGGGAGAGGTTAAGTCTCTTAAATATTTATTGCTGTGACAAAAACACTCGAGAAAACCAACTTAAGAAAGAAAAATGTATTTCAGGTGCCAACCCTTAGTTGGTAGGATCCGTGCCTTAGGTGGGAGGTGAAGCAAAATACTGTAGCAATGGCACTGTAGTGGGTTATTAGTTTATGACGACAAGGAAGAAGCAGAAAGAGAAGGGAAAGGAGGGGATGTGGAGGAGATGGGAAGAAATAAGGAGAAGAGGTAGGAAGGAAGAACAGAGGGGAAATGCCCTTCAAGACCACATTCTCCATGGCCTACTTTTTCCTAGTCCCTATCACTACCCAATAAACTATCAAATTATGAATCCATCAATGGCTTTACCCACTAAGACAGAGCCCTCGTGATCTGGTCACTTCCCTAAAGCCTCATATCTGAACACGGCATTGGAAATCAAGTCCTAGACATATGGGTCTTTCTGGAACACACCTCAGTCAGTCATAAAACTAAAACAGACTGAGCACTAAAGGAGACTTGAGTTTTGGGGGCCGGAGAGATGGCTCCGCTGTTAGTACTGACTGCTCTTCCAGAGAACCCAGGTTCCCAGGATCTACATGGCGGCTTACAACCATCTGTAATTTCAGTTCCAGGGTTCAAATGCCCTTGTATTAGTCAGGGTTCTCTAAATGGACAGAACTGAGAGAATGAACATACACGCACGCATGCACGCACGACGCGCACACACACAGGTGTGTATGATTTATTAGAAGGGTATTTATTAGAAGGATACTTCCCCTCTCTGTTCATATATACGATGTATTCGATGTCTGTGGTCTGAGCAGTTGCGCAGTGAGTATCTCTAAACAGAAAGGCCAAGCACGTGGAAGTTGTTGAGTCCACAGGACGAGATGTCTCAGCAGGCCCAACCTAGTGCTGGATTCCCAGGGAGTCCTCGAGAGCTGCTGGTCTTCAGCCTGTTGGATCCCAAGGAAGAAGGTTCTAACACCAGAGAAGGACTGTCTCATTCACAGGGTAGATGAACTTTCCAGCAAGAGTGAAGGAAAGCAGGCAAATTAGTTTCTTAGTTACTTTTCTACTGCTTGTTAAAATGCCATGACCAAAGCAATTTTTAAAAGAAAGGATTTAATTTGGCTTATGGTTTCAGAGGGTTGGAGTCCTTGGTGGTGAAGAGAATAGCCAAGAGTTCACATCTTAATCCACAACTCTCAAGAAAGAGAGAGCGAGCAAGCACTTGGAATCACCTGAGTCTTTTGAAACTTTAAAAGTCTGTCCCCAGTGACACACCTCCTCCAACAAGGCCACATCTCCAATCCTTTCCCATAGTTCCACTGACTGGTACCATGTATTCAAATATATGAGCCAATGTGGGCTATTCTCATACATGTAACCACAGCCTGCTTCTGGCCTCCCTGAGTATACCAGACATGCATATGGCCCACAAAATTATGAGGACAAAACTTGCATATACATATTATAAAGTAATTTTTTAAAAAGGAAATAAACCATGCTTTCTTCAAGGCCATTCTGTCCCCATGATTAGAAGTGGAAGCTTTGCAACAACCTTTCACTTAAACTGTGCTGCACACTGGAAACCTATGTGTGGGGACTTTAAACAGTGTGACTGTGTGGGTCATACCTGAAGATTCCAATGTGCTCGATCAAAATTATCTAAAGCCCCTCAGTTGATTGCAGTGTGATGGGTGGGCGGCAGGCTTGCTCCTCGACATGAAAGGGCAGCCCCACGCTAGCAAATGGCTTGCCAAACATCCATTCATCGACTGCAGCCAATTTTCCCTGATGTGCCCTAATAGGAGGAAGCTGTGGCATGGATAATAGCAACCAACAAATAATTTAAAACTAATTTCTACTTGGTTTGGGAATGCAGCATGTGACTTCCTGGCTGCCGACTGCTGGCTAATTCAGTTTGGCTCAGATGAATAGGTCTTTCTGAGCTAACAACACAGCTCAGCCTTGTACTGAGGTGTGTGTGGAAGGAAGCCTGTCAAGGGAAACGTCGCCTGTGGTCGGCTCCCCAGAATGCCAGGCACACAGTCACTGTATGGCTGTGGGGACTTTGCTTACCAAAGGGTTCCTTGATGGGCCAAAGCTAGACTTCTGCTGACCCCTCACTTTGTGGGCTGGGGCCCAACAAAGGAGAAGAGGTAGGGGAGGAGTGTGCACCTCCAGTGGCTGCTGAGCATGTCCGTGAACGGTATATATGTTACACAACTCTAAGTTATGTTTCCTACTCCCTTCACTGGAGAAGAGGAAGCTGAGGGTCTGAGAAGCTGTACAACTACCTAAACAAAGCCTGCATGGACTCATCGTACTCAAAACCTTTCCCCGCTTAGAGACCCGTCTAAAGTGAACCACTGCAGAGAGGTTTGGGTCATACATATCCTTGGATCTGTCTCACAGAATGAACTCTGCCTTCCCAGGTTTTCATTTCAGTCTAAAAGCAGTAGCAAGGAGACCTTCAGAATATGCTTGAGGCAACTGAGGGACTCTCCTTCCAACTGTGGAGGCCTGAGACAAGAGCCCCAAATGCTAATCTCAAATATGCCACACATGTTTGTACTGTGGCCACATCTTCCAGGTTTGTGCTATCCCCCACCAATGAGTCTAGCCAGGGCAGGAAGGTGGCCCTCTCTGGAAGAAGTTTTGTCCCATTTTCTTTGGCTTCCTGAAGCACTGATACCTCCCCTCTCCCTTTCTGCTGGGGTCTGATCTACACCCTCCTCTGGTGGCTCAACCAGCCTTTTCAAAAGTTCCCATGTGTTATCACTGGCCCTTCAAGAGGCCCCGAGGTGACAGTTCTTTACTTGTTCCTCCACCTAAGTGGGAAAAAGAGAGGTCATACTACCACCCTGGCTGACTCACCAAGGGAAAGCTGGGCCACGGTTTTTTAAAGGTTCAGACTATAAAAAAAACAAACAAACAAAAAAATCCAAAACCCAGCTGTTTCAATGGTTGCCTTTATCACTGGCCTCAATGCCTGGAAGGAAGGCAGTTCAGGTAACAAATAATTGATTAGCACTTCATAAGCAATAGCCAAATTTAAAAGTTACTGTAATTATCTAACCTAGAAATGGTAGGTATTTATTTCTGGGGTCATTATATACCATCAAGAGAGACATCTGACGGTCAGCTTTCCACTGATGAGACAAAACACCTGAGGATATCAACGGAAGGCAGGAAATTTTTATTTTGGTTTATGGTTTCTGAGGGCTCAGTCTATATTAGTGGGCCCCACTGATTTGGGGCTTATTGTTTCTGAGGGCTCAGTCTATATTAGTGGGCCCCACTGATTTGGGGCTTATTGTTTCTGAGGGCTCAGTCTATATTAGTGGGCCCCACTGACTTGGGGCTTGTGGCAAGGTAGGACATCATGTTAGGAAGCATATCATAGAGCAAAGCTTCTGGCCTCATAGCAACTAGCAAGCAAAGAGAGAGGAAGGGTCGGGGTTTCAAAACATCCTTCAAGGGTACACACCCAGTGACCTAACTTCCTTCAACGAGGTCCCACCTTTTAAAGGTTCTTACACCTCTCAACTTTCCAACACCACAGGCTGGCAACCACGTATTTAACATATGGGCTTTTGGAAACCACTTAAAATCTGTTCTGGGGAACATTTTAAAATTGCAGCAATATGCTAACACTGCAGCCCTAGAACCCTGTTTTAACATTTTAAACCTTCTGGACTGCTTCACCTCCACATTTAATATTCAAACCAGTTTTTTTTAAGCTTAAAACTACATGGTCAAATGGTTCCACATTGCCCTCACTTCTCAATAGCAGATTTCTGAATTAAGCAGTCTTTTCTCACTGTGACCAACTGAAGGCAGGAACAGTGTTGGTTCGTGGTTTGAGGCCCAGTGTAAGACAAAAGAAAGCATCATGGAGGGAGGACGTGGTGGGGGAAAGCAGCTTGTTTCATGGCAATCAGGGAGAAGAAGAGAGAACAAACCCACGCTAGAAGGCCTCCATATTACTTGAAAAACTTCTTAAAAGATTTTAAAATTCCATTTACTTCTGTGTACACACATGAGCATGCCCGCTACAGTGCATGTGTGGTTAGAGGGAATCTTGTAGGAGTTGGTTATCCCCTTCCACAATGTGGGTTCCAGGGACCAAACTCAAGTCATGAGGTGTGGTCAAAGTGCCTCCATCAGCTGAACCATGGCTCTTTACTCAGCCTAGGCTCCCAGCCTGATGGCTGGTGCCATCCATCGCTAGTCCCTTCGCACCCTGAAACGGGAGACACTGAATTTCTAGGGGTACCTTTCTTTGTTCCCTAACTGGAAGGTTAACACCCCCATCTGAATTTGTTGTGCATTTGTTGACCAGCTATCCCTTTTCCTGGACAGAAAGACCTTGACGAGGAGGCAGTATGGAAGACTGTCCAATGGAAACCTCAGGCAGAGGCAGTTGTGCCTGTGAGAGCTGAATCCACGGTCTTTTACCGTGACTCTACGGGTAGACCGTGGAAGGCCATCAGTTGCTTTCTTGCACACAACTCAGTTTTAGCTTCGCAGCAGCAAATGATACACCCATAACAGCAGGAGGTTCAGCGTTCACCGCATGCTGTACTCCCCACAGCAGTCGAGGCAGGCTGTTCAGGCTTTCTGACAAACCCTTCGGTGGAATCTCACTAGTTTCCAGCCTTCCTAATACAGCCACATGATGCTCTCCTGTATCCAAGTCTGCGATTATGTCAGGCACTTCCTCACGGTGATGCAGTGTTTTCCAACAGTCCCTCTTCAAAACTACCCCACACTTGGGAGGTGGTGGCAGAAGGATTATGAGTTCAAAGCCAACCTGGGTTCCTATGTAGTTCAGTTAACCTCAAACTTTAGATTCTCCTGTCCTGTCCTGAGTTCTTACAGGTGCAGACAACTAGAGAGAATTTCTCAATATTTTATCCTTTTAAGAGGTAACTCCTATGATAAAACTAACTACAAGGTTGTTGTACAAAATAAGCCAGGGGCAGATGATCAGTTAAAGTGGGTTAATCTGGTCTTATACATCAGGACTGACCTCTGCTGGCCAGACCATTAACCAGCCAACATTTTGTTTTCTTCTACTTGAGATAACATGGTCAGAAAATGGGACATTTACCCTTAATTATATGGATTTATATGGTTTTAACTTAAAAATAGTAAGTCCTCCACATCATCTTGTATCAAAACATTGCATTACACTTGGCTGTCAGGCAGGCACTTGTGGGCAGAGGAGACTGATGAAGTTATGTGGGCTACCCAGGCCAAACTCCTCTGTATGTTCTCTCCTATACAGCTCAGGCTGGAGCAGGGGCCTGTCAGGAGTCATACAATGCTCACTGCAAATATCTCCTGGGTTCTCTCTAAAGCTAGAAATTCCTCACTCTGAGGTGGTCTTTTGAGCTCCAACTTAGCCAAAGCAGACAGATCTGGTTTAAGTATTAAGCTGAATATTGATATAAAGTCTTGCGTTTTGATCCACAAAAAATTGCAAAAATAACAGGTATACCCATCTCTAATATCTTACTTCTATCTATTCATTTTTTAAATTTGATGTGAGTGCCTGCATTTATCTGTGAGTATAACATTCATGCCTGGTTTCTGAGAGGCAAGGGAAAGGTATTGAATCCCCTGGAACTGGAGTTATGGCAGTTGTGAGTCTCCACATGAGTGCTGGGACTAAACCTAGGACCTCTGCAAGAGCAGCAAGCTCTGAGCCACCACCCCCGCCCCCATTTCTAATATGTTAAAACACAGCTTCTGATTTTTAAAAAAGTGCTTACTTTTCAGCTGGAGAAATAGCTGAAGTGGTAGAATGTATTCCTAGCAACTGCAAAACCACTTTCAACATATTCTAAAAGACAAAAATGATATTGTAATGATCTGTGCTGACCTTTTAAGAGACAGGCCCTGTCCACTCCCCCCACCCCACCCCCAGGCAGATCTTCCTTCCTGTTTGCAGCCTGACTCTCTTCCTTTTCCAGCTCCCTAAGAGGCAGCTTCTGTCTCTCCCTTCTCTCTCTGCCTCTCTGCTCTTCTCCCCTTTCCCCTCTATAACCCACTAAATAAATATCCAACCTCACTATGCATGGCATGCCTATCTGGCTGTCTCTTGCCTGCCTCAAGGCTCCCTGTCCGGGACCAGCCACCTTCTGAGACCAACAGTGTGGTCTTGTGCATCGTCCCTGCCTGGGACTGGTTGCTTTGGGGCCTGCCCCTGCTCAGTCTCATGGCCTGCCACTCGGGATCCTGTAGCATTTTACTTTTACCATTACAGATATGAAACTATTTTTATCACTAAGTAGTACTAAAACTGTGAAACACAACCAGGCAGTGGTGTTGCACGCCTTTAATCCCAGCATTTTGGGAGGCACAGGCAGGCAGAACTCTGAGTTCCAGAACAGCTAAGGATACACAGAGAAACTATATCTCAAAAACAAACCAAAACACCAAAACAATAACAAAAAAACCTCTGAGAAACATATGTTAAAATCCTGAAATTCTAAACTATGTTGCTTGTCTTCTTTCCCCTTTTTTGTATAAACACAGGTTTGGAAGTGTTGACTTACTTTGCACAATTCCTTATTTTAAAAATCATTATTATTGTGTGGGTGGATACAAGGCATATACGCAGGTGTGTGTGCCACAGCTAATGTGTAAAGGTCAGAGGAAAACTTTGTAGAATTCAGTCTCTCCTTCGACACTGTCTAGGTTCTAGAGATCACTCTGGTCCTGAGACTTGCAAGGCAAGTGGTTTTACAGTCTGAACCGTTTGCCCCATTTTTTTCTGCTTATTTATCTATTATTTCTTGGCCATGCTGATGGTTAAATTCAGGGCTTTGTATATTCTAAGAAAGTGCTCTACTTGTCACATCTCCAGACCTGGTTTTCTGTGACTGTCTTTCCATATGTAAGTTCAGGCTCGCCTTGAGCTCTCAATGTAACCCAGGCTGATAAGAGGAATTTTTCAGCTCCCTTATAATCTTAAGGCACTGCTATCTGACAACAAGCAAAATGCCCTTAAACAGCACAGAACTATATATCATGGATAATTCTGCTGGTCTCAGTGCAGTGTGAACACACAAGGTAGCTAATATACAGTGGTTAGTTTGGAGGTGGTGTGACTTCTCTGCTTCAATAAGTTCTTTCCAAGAGAAACATTCGACTCACCAACAACAGGACAAGCTCTACTACACCTGAGACAAAAAACAAGTAATCAACAGTAAAATACAAACTAAACACACTGACACACAACAACTTTACGCAAAGTGTCTCTATATACATCACTTTTGAAGCTTTCATTTCTTTCTCCACAACACTTTGGAGTTTTTGTTTGCTTTTGTTTTTCTTTTGTTATTATTGTTTTTTCATGACAGGGTTTATCTATGTAATAGCCCTGGTTATCCTGGAACTCACTCTGTAGACCAGGATGACCTCGAACTCACAGAGATTAGCCTGTCTCTGCCTCCTAGTGCTGGGATTAAAGGCGTGTGCCACCATTGTTTGGTCAGAAGGAGTTTTTAAAAGGTAAAGTTTTAATTTGGGAATGGGTTTACATAAAAGGAAGCCGATGAGTAACTTGGCTGTTAGACACTTAAAATGCTGTTATTTAATTATTTAGTGGTAGAATACTGTTAGTCAATTTCCATTCCTTAATAAAAATACTTGAGAAAATCCATTTTATAAAAAGAAGAAGTATCGATTTTGATTCATAGTTTTTTAAGCTTTATTTTTAACCATGCGTACATGTGGATCCATGTGTGAATGTGTGCATGAGTGTAGGTGCCCACAGAAGCTGAAGTCCCAGGAATAGAAATTACAGGGGAATGTGAGCTGCCCAATGTGGCTGGGAGCCGAACTCACTTCTACTGCAAGAGTGGTTTGTACTCTTAAGTGCTGAGTTGTCCCCAGCTCCTGGCTCAGCTGGAAAGGTTCGGTCTGTGGTCAGTTGGCTCTTTTGCTTTTGGACCTGGGGTCCATCACGACAGGGAAGTCATGAGAGGACTTGCTTACGGTGGCATGACGCCCGAGTCCTAATCTTCAGTGACCTCTTTCCACTCCCCATGTCCTGAAGGCTCGACCATCCTCCAGCAGTGCCACGAGCTGCTCACCAAGTCTTTAGCATATAAGCCTTCGGGACCGCGTAAGATCCAAAATCATAACAAATAATGGAAGCCTTTTCTGTTTTTAATCAATTTCTTTAATAAAACATAATTTTAAATGTTTTTGCTATGGAAAGTAAATTCTACCTTGCTGGAAAGAGAAAGTTCCTCAAAACCATCAACTAGTTTATTCACATATTAGAACGGGTCAGCCAGTGAAAGTCCTAAAGGAAGACAAAAAAGGACAACATTCAGTAAGAAGAAATACCTGTAATTGCTTTACGACGTAGAACTAGACAATCATGGTAAAATAAGGTTTGTATTTGGTCTAGTTAAAAGGAGCTAAAAATTAATTAGTGAAACAAGCTGGCTTACACAAAGCAGTCTAGGAAACTTACTTTTTCTGAATCTTCTTCCACTATCCATGATCAGAACACAGAAAAGCAGAGTTAGAAAGAAACAGACATTTACTTGGCAGAGAAGGGGCAAGACCACGATCTCAGGCCTGAGATGCACAAACAGGAAGAACTATGGAGCGTTTGGCAGTGTCCTCCCCACTTGGCCAAGACACAGGTTACCATAGAGCAGTTAGTTGTCCTTTGGCAAACCTCTTCCTCCAAAAAAATTTACATTATGATACATATCAGTAGCAAAATTACAGTTATGAAGTAGCAATAAAAAAATGCATGGTTGGGGGTCAGCACAATGTGAGAAACTGGATTAAAGGGTCGCAACATTAGGAAGGTCGAGAACCACTGCCACAGAGAGAGATTCCTCAACAAAGCAGGAAGCAGCCAGCCTGCATTGTGAGTCAATGGCAAATGGTGAAAGACAAACATTCAACTAAAAGAGAAGAGCTTGGAAATGAAACTATGTCAGGATTCCACCGGAATGATGGTTAAAACTATATTAAAGCGTTTAATACAAGGATAATCCTACAGAATTACTAATGTGGATGATAATTTATACTTCTTCAGAAATACCCAAATGATGTTCAGAAGAAAATTGCAGAATAGATTTAAAGCAGATCCTTAAAAGAATTAGAAAGATTCCTGCCAATGCCACCTGCCTGCTTCCCCAGCTAACCTAGGTGTGTTCATCTGCCTAGTCAGCAGGCTCTGTTCTTGAAATCCTTTCTCTCAGCTCAAAGGTAAATTCTCAAGTCTCTGATGTCTATTTTCACACAAATAGAATTTCAGCAGAATTCTATATATCTGACAGTTTCCAAGCTAGTTGCTGTGTATTTATTGATTGTTCAGGTATCTGACCATTTGTGCCCCATCTTAAGCAAAGAAGAAAGAGACTGGCAGCAGATCTTTGTCTGAGAACCAAGAGAGGGACACTAGCTATGCGTCACTATGCACCAGAGGTCACATAACTGAGCAGAAGGCAACCGCGCAGATCCATGATTACAGGCTCATCTACGCTGTGCTCACTTTTCTTTCAGATCCTCTATCTGAGCCTGCTCCTCTTGACATAGAGCCTCTGCCTTTCCATCTCCTCTGCTAACTCATTCTGATCTCAGTTTAAGCGCTACCGCCAATGAGCTTTGCCTGTAGCACCAATGTATTTCTTCACTTAGACTTGCTTAGAACAGCAAGTCGATTCCTTCCAGTCATGTCCTTGCTCTGTCATGTTTTGCTTACTTGTTACTCCAACAAGCACACATAACAATATCTCAACAACTACTTGTTGAACAAGCAAATGAAACTTCCAAATTCAGAAAGAAACTTAAAAGGACTTCTAAATCCCTGAGAGTATGCCTCTCAGGGAGGAATCAGGAGAAAGCTTGTGTTTCTTCCTTTCTGCTCAGTAGCTGAACTTGCCTGGGCCTTCCGTGTGCTCTGTGGTTCAATCATGATGTTGATAAGACAGGGCTTGCTTGTGTCTTCCAGTGCCTGCCTCAGGGAGTTTTGGAGTTCTTCTGGTGTTTGTACAAAATACCCTTTGCCTCCAAATGCAGTCATGACCTGCTCATAATGCGAGTTTGGCAAGAGACACATCGGAGGGACGCTGAAAAGCAAGTTGTAAGTCAATAAAATTTAAATCTTTCAGCTTCTAGAAAAAGTAATGTCCCCAAATTATCTGTGAAAAACATAAGCTGACCCACAGGGCATACTTTTTTCCAGAACAGCTCTCGATAACAGCAATATACAGAACACATGTGATCCCTTATCCTTCCTTTATTCCATCTCATATTCCCATGCCCCCTTGGTGAGCTAGCCAAACTCCAGGCCTTCATTGCTAGAAGAACCTGTAGCTTTTTCTACCAGTGGCGGCATCCTTAAAATTTAATGCAACCATAACTGGTAGGCTACTGGCTGGCTGTTGTAGGATTTTGGGTTAGGTTTTGTTTTTTTTTTTTAAATCTCCTTTGTTCATTTGCTTTTGAGACAGAATCTATATAACCTTGATTGGCCTAGAATTTGCCTAAACCAGACTGTCTTGAACTCTCAGAGACCTGACCATTGCTGCCTCCTGAGTACTGGGATTAAAGGTGTGTGTCACCATGCTTGGCTCCTCATCCCTTTTTAATTCTCTGATGGATTTTTTTTAAGCCTAGTTCATTTTCCCTTTAGAGCAAAACAACAACAACAAAAACAACAACCTAAACAAAAACAAAAAGCAATCAGTTAAGCATTGGATCCAAGCCTAAGGACGATACCCAGCAATCCCTCTGACAGCACTTTAAACTGTCCCCTGCACTCTAATTGTTGGGTGGAACATACCCTTCAATCTGATGTCTTCAACTTTGAAGCCATCAACTATCTCAACTTTTTGAAGATTTTCATCCTTGGTTCTTGTTGATACTGAATTCTCAATAGTTCAATGTGATTCAGGTAAATATGCATTTCCCAAAGCATGTACAAAGTCGCCTGGTGCAGGCTGTGATGTGTGTGGTCATGTAGGTATCAGGGTGCTAACTGGCAATGTTACAGAGCAGAGCAGTCTGGCCCATGTTGCTTGTCCTCTGGTACAGCTGTCTGTTCACCGCACAGAACCAGCAGAGGGCATGGTACAGAGGCTGAGATGTCAGTACAGGAAACTGCAACTTCCTCTTTGTTTTTGCTTGTTTTGAGACAGGACCTTGCTGTGCGGTAGAGTCTGGTCTAGAACTCAGTATGTAGCCCATGCTGGTAACCTCACTCTAAATCCTCTTGCGTCAGCCTCCCAAGGGCTTGAATTACAGTTTTCCCTTATTTTCCACTGAGTCTTTTTTGTGGATGACGGAGTCTTGATATGTCTTGGGCTCATCAGCTCAATGATCTCCTCTTCCCGTCTCCAGACTAGTGAACGACAAGTGTGCGTCACTACACCTGGCTCCCTGTACTTTTTATTGTTTATATAGCAATGTCCTGTAGAACTTTCTATAATGATAAAAATGTTTTACATACAGTATGGTGGTCACATCACTGCCTGTTACTATGGGTAATTGAAATGTAACTAAACTGAGAAATTGAATTTTTAAGACTTATTTATTTATTTATTTATTTATTTTTGAGACAGGGTTTCTCTGTGTAGTTCTGGATGCCCCAGAACTCACTTTGCTGACCAGGCAGGCCTGATCTCAAACTCAGTGATCTGCCTGCCGCTGCTTGTCAAATGCTAGGCTTGTTGTGTGTGCCACCATGCCAAGCAACAAAATATTTTTATTTTATATGAATGGGTGTTTTGCTGGCATGTACATCTATGTACCTACCACATGTGTGCAGTGCCCAAGGAAGCCAGAGAGGTTTTACCTACTGTCAACAACTTCTCAGTCAAAGGGGAAAAGGTACTGATTTTTTCTTTTAATGAGACAGGGTTTTATGTAACTCAAACTGGCCTAGACTTGCTATATAGTCAAGGATGTCCTTGAACTGCTGATCTTCTTGTATCTACCTTCTGATTGATAGGTATGCTCCAGCATACCCAACTGGTATGAAATGCTGGGGATCAAACTTAGGGCTTTGTGAATAAGAAGCAAGTATTCTACCAACTGAAGCCTAGAAACTAAACTTTTCACTTTATTTATTTTTAACTAAGTTTACGTAGTAACATGTGATTCAGAGCTTCTTCGCCAGATAGCACAGTCTATATTATCAACTAAAATGAAGCTAAAAGTCAAGGCATGGTGGTTTGAATGAGAATGGCCCCCACAGGTTCCTACATTTGAATATGTGGTCCCCAGTTAGTGGAACTATTTGGGAAGGATTATGAGGTGTGGCCTTATTCGAGGAGGTGTGTCCCTGGGGATAGGCTCTGAGGTTTCAAAAGACTATGTTATTCCCAATGTGTTCTCTGTCTCCTGCTTGTGGATCAAGATGTGAGTTCTCAGCTGCTGCTCCAGGGCCAGGCTTCCACTCCACCATCATTAACTTAACCCTCTAAAACTATAAGCCTAATTAAACTTTTTTAAAAATACTTTTTGCTTAGGTTGTATTTTATCACAGCAAATGAAAAGTAACTAGTACAAATGGCTATGGAAAAACAACAGTGTGCTGAAAACACTGGCACTCTACTCAGAACGTCTCAGAAAGCTTTGTCAATGTCCACGGCAGTTCTGACAGTCTTAGCTTGACTTTGCCATCAGATGGTAAAGGCTTAGCTTTGTGGTAAACGTAAGGAAGATCTTTAAATCACAAATAGTATGCCAACTATTTGTGATGGCTAACCTTGGCTGTCAGCTTGACTACATAGACTAAAACCCAAGCATCTGGGCATGCCTGTGGGATTTTTTCTTGACTGGATCATTTAAGGTCAGAAGACCCACTCTACACCCAAGCCACACCTCATGGCAGTCCAGATGAAAGGACATGGAAGAAGGAAGCTTGCTTTTTGTTCACTTGCCCTCAGCCTTGGTGGCATGTTCCTCTATTCTGCTGCCAGGTGTTCCTTTACTGGTGTTAGAGACTACTTTCTCAGGGTTCCAGTGAATAATACAGATAAGCTAAAACATCAGATTCGTGGACTAAACAGCTACTGGACTCTTGGCCATTCACCGGAAAGCAGCTATGGTTGAGTGGCCAGACCACAGTCTGTGAAGCACTCTAATACATTCCCTTTTCATATATGCAGATTCACATCTACATTCATGAGCTCTGTTCCTTGAGAGAACCTTGACTAATACGGCATTAACAGTTCTCCCTGGCGTAAACACCAGCACTGCTATTACCCTACGGTAGACATCACAAATCTTGACCTGAGTCCTCAGTGTCCCTGATTGTAAACAAAGACAGTTGTACAGAAAAGATCCAAGAAGAAGTAGCTTCTGCCACTTTAAAAAGGCTGACAAACTAACCAAGTTTATAGTATGTAGGCATATTCCAATACAGCAAACTTTTAAAACACATGACACAACCTAACTGTGCATTTGTTGTGAGTTACTCACACTGCAGCAGCTTCTTGAAAATTTGACATTTTTCCCCAAGTGTCTGCATCAACACCTTGGTAGATTCCATTATTGTTTACTACCAAGATTATAATTGGCAAGTTGTACCTAAAAGTGAAAGTAAACTATTAAGAGATCATTCTTTCTAAAGCAATTTCTTTTTCTTAAAACTGAAATTTTTACTTAAAAGTAGACAATTTCAATAAATTCTTTTTCAATAGGGAAAACCAAGCATTAGTTATCCTAATAAAAAAATATAAAACCATTGATAGAAACGTTGCAGCTGTAGGATGTACTCAAGGCTGACAGTCTGCTTAGCTATGGATCTTAAATAACTAAACTTTTCCAGGCAGCTACAAGAAAAACACCTTCTCCATTCCCTTCCTTCCTAGGCATATTTCTACATGGTTCTAGGAACACTGTCTGAAAAGTCCCATTATATTGTTGAAAGTGTCAATGGCAACCGGCTCATGCTGGATGTTGTGAAAGACACACCGGCAACTAACACCCACTCTGCGTTTCTAATGAAAGCCAGCATGGCGAGATCAGTACAGAAGACAGGCGTCCAAATGTCTCAAACAGTGCAGAAAGATGAAAAGCCTAAAAATACTAAAAAAGAATGTGGGTTTGCTTTTATAGATTGCTGTATGATATTTTGATTGTGTTCTGACAAATACAGTTTGCTTGGCACCAGAGGGCAGGGTCAGCCACTATCTGACCAAAATGTACCACAAAGGTTTGGAGGATTGTGGAGAGAGGAGACAGGAAGTCGTAAGGTGGGGCAGAGAGCAGATCTCGGCCCTTTCGGACAGAGGAACTGAAGAGGTAGAAAGCAACCGGCAGTTGCTCCCTGTTCTCTGATTTTTCAGGTTCTTACCCTAATATTTGACTCCCAGTTTTTTATTGATTAAAATTAATTAGATTAATGCTTCATTATATTTTTCCCTGAAGGCTTATGGTAATGACACAACTAAGTAACATGACTGTGGAAGCCACTTGCTCTCTGCGCTGGAAAGGAATTACCACCCTCAAAAGGCTAGATTCTTTTCATACATCACCTTTTTGGCATATGTCAATTTTCAGTATAGACCTCTAATAGGCCAACCTTTCCCCTAAACCGCAATAATTCTGATTATGAAAAACATTTGAGAATTGAACATGTCTAGTGTATAATAACATTTTTCATTAGTGTATTTTAAAATTTTCTTTAGATTTATTTAGTTTATGTGTGTATTTTGCTTACACACACACACACATAGATAGATGGATGGATGGATGGATAGATAGATAGATAGATAGATAGATAGATAGATAGATAGATAGAGATAGATAGAGATATATAGATATATATGTGCCTGCCTGGTGCCCTCAGAGGTCAGAGGTCAGAAGAGGGCTTTTGAGTCCCCTGAAACTGGAGTTACAGACAGTTGTAAGCCTCTGTGTGGGTATTAGGAATCAAATTTAGAACTTCTGTGAGAGCAACAAGTGCTCCTAATCTCTGAGCCATCTCCAGCCCCACAGAAGTATATTCTTTTTTCTTTGTTTTGTTGTTATTTTTAGGTTTTTTTTCTGTTTTTTGTTTTGTTTTGTCTTTTTGAGAAAGGGTTTCTCTGTATAGCCCTAGTTGTCCTGGAACTCACTCTGTAGACCAGGCTGGCCTCAAACTCAAGAGAGATCCACCTGCCTCTGTCTCCTGAGTGCTGGGATTAAAGGCGCGCGCCACCACCGCCTATCTCAAGTGTACTCTTGGGTGAGATTTTATAGCTTATAGAATCAGCAGCGTGAAAGGAAAAGCCAGTCCTGCAGCCCAGGCTGACCCTGAACTAACTATGCAGCGGAGGATAACCTTGACCTCCAGACCCTTCTGCTTACACTGTCACCTCTATTCCCAAATGCTGGGATTAGTGGAGTGCATTGCCAAACCTGGTTTGATCTTGATAGTTTTTTATACCAAAGTACTGAAAGTCCCAAAACATGTTTCACAAAAAAACTACTACCCTAGTAGAACAGTCTTATTATAGTTTGAATACAGCTGGGGTAAGAGGTCGGGAGAGTTCCCATGCTGATGCAATGGAAGTTTCTACATGAAATTTATAACTAGGAACCTCAAAGCACAATGCTGTCCATGACTCCTGTTGTGAAGCAAATGAGTATTGTATGTTTTCATATTATGAGAATGAAATGCTATGATTTAGGGCTCTGTTTACCTGCAGATGGTTTCTACTTCCATGCCAGAAAACCCAAAGGCACTGTCACCTTCCACACAGATGACCCGCTGCCTGGGACTTCTATCTTTAGCCACTAGAGCAGCTGCAATAGCAAATCCCAAACCGACTCCCATTGTTCCAAAGGTGCCAGCATCAAGCCTGTTGAGAACAAAGCTAAAATCAAACTCTCTTGCACATGTCATGTAGGGTGGAGGTGGCACAAACCTTTCAATCTATATTTATATGGTTTATGGAAAAAGTTAAGAAATAGGCATTTTTTCTTTAATATTAAATTTTTGGAATATAAGGAAGCAACTTGTCAAGGATAAGTGGCATGAAAGGAAAATTCCACGCATGATTGCTTGGATGAATGTAAAAAACTGAGTACATGGGCCGGGCGGTGGTGGTGCACGCCTTTAATCCCAGCACTCGGGAGGTAGAGGCAGGCGGATCTCTGTGAGTTCAAGACCAGCCTGATCTACAGAGTGAGTTCCAGGACAGGCTCCAAAGCCACAGAGAAATCCTGTCTCGGAAAAAAAAAAAAAAAAAAGACAAAACAAAACAAAGAAACTGAGTAGACAAACCATCACATTATATCAAGATTTATGAACCACAAAAACAATAAAACTATAAAATCTCACCTGAGAGTACACTTGAGCTGAGCAGTAGAGGCGCACGCCTTTAATCCCAGCACTCAGGAGGCAGAGGCAGGTGGATCTCTCTTGAGTTCAAGGCCAGCCTGGTCCTGGCATGTACAATTCTAAAATATTTTTCTTAATCAGTATTACTGTGGTTTCAGATTAAACACATTGTCATTATTTTCTTGGAGTCTTACCTGTGGCGAGGAAGGTAGTTCTGAAGCACAGTACGGCCAATGTCCATAGTATTAGCTCCCTCACTTACTATAAAACAGTCTCTGGGTAACTGTTCTTGAACATGGTAGAATACTGTGTAATAATTCATAGGGAGGGATCTTTTGGAAGCTAATTCCTAAAAACAGAGTTAGGTATACACTAAATTACATTGGGACATAATGATAACAACAGTGTCAGTAAGCTATTACCAAAGTCATTTTGGAACAGTTCAATACCACCAGTCAGCTACAAGATTCCCAAATGACTGACCACTGGCTATTCTTTGAACTGTGAACAATCCAGAACCATGCTAAGAACAATGTGCCCTACAGTCCCTGTTTGGGACACAATACATAAGCTGGGGAATCCCCACGACCTGGTGAGTGGATGAACCTTACCTATTAAACACCTGGAGAAGTCTTATAGTAAAGATGGCTGAGCAACACTGGGTTAAGCAAACAGAATGGTCATACCTGTGCACTCTTAGAAAAACACTGTCTTAACTATTTTTCAGAACAGTTTTATCTGAAGTATGGTCCTAAATTTAACACTAAAACGTTAGGATTACAGCAGATGATCTGAAAATCTGGTTCTTCTCTCACACAGTGTAGAGAAGCTATTATATCTACTCTTTAAAAAGTCCCTGATTGACAGAGCTGTAGCAAGGTCTTCAAACAGCCTCACGGCCACGAGTGCTGAGAGGAGCCACTGGTATTTCATCAGTTAACAGTCCTGTCCCGGCACTCCAGCATCACCAGTGCTAGCCTGCTCTGCTGGAGGTTACATTCCCCATGCAGGAAAGACGCCCCACACCCCTAGCGCTAACAAAGGAGCAAACCCTAAGGGGCTCCTAGGGAAAGACGCATTACTAACAACAGCGGAGAAACTAGAACTGAGACTGGTTCTTGGCAGTAGAAACAGTCACTGACTAAGATTCCCCTGCACAGTGGACTCAGCCTCATCAGTTCTGCTAGGACGTTTGTTTCAAAGTACAAACTTACTCTATGATGACAGATAAATTAGGAAACACAAGTGCCTAACTCGAATTGCAGATTTGTAAATGTATCATTCTATCAGGAGGAAATCCTAGGGCGGGCTGGAGAGACTGCTCAGTGGTCAAGGGCATTTGTTGCTCTTATGTAGGACCCAGGTTGGGTTCCCTGTACATGCACGGTAGTTCACAACTATCCATAACCAGTTCCATCTCACCTCCAAGGGTTCTAGACACAAATGGCGCACATACATACAAGCTCACACGAAATGAAATCAATAACTTAAAAAGAAGAAACCCTAATGTATACTGAACACTGCACCCAGCTGAACCAAGACACACCCGAATACACAAAACAGTAAAAGAAAACCTACCACCCCATCTGACAATCAAAGAGAAAGTGCTGTATTTACAATCACTTTGAATAGAAAAGAGCAACACTGCTGAAGAGACTCACTGTAGTACTCACTGGGAAGGATTAGTGGTGACCTCAAAATTCAAGAGAATCTCCAAACCCTCACTATGAGGCAAAGCCACAAGGGCAGATGTGAAAGCCACAAGAGTTTCCAGCAGTGACATGAAAGCTAAATGGCAGTGTGTGGAAGGGGTGGACTGAACACTCATGTGCCTTGAAGGAAAAATATCTTAAGGGCAGATAGCCAAGTCCTAACACACCCTTAGGACTTAAGGGACATTCTTGCATCAATCCTTAAATGTCATAGGATTTCATTATGCTATTATGTAATCTAACTGACAGCTTTCCAGGGTCAGATTGCTTTCCTTCCACCAGCTCACAGTGACTCAAGAACCATATCCTTTGGATGCTCAATTATGCAAGGAGCTTAAGGCCCTTTCAAGGTAAAGCAAAAGCAAGCACATGGGCTGCATACGCTTTTTCTTAACTATTTACATGGTTGAAACTTTACTATCCACCACCCCCCACACACACACAGGGTTTCTCTATAGACCAGGCTGGCTATGAACTCTGAGATCAGCCTGCCTCAGCCTCCCCAGTGCTGGGATTAAAGACGTGCGTTGCCATGCCAGGCTTCACTACCATTTTCTATTAGGTTCTTATCTGACTTTCTGGTTTGTGGACCTTTTGAGAGCTGTGCCCCAGCAGCACCATTTTTGATCCCCAAGCTTACACAATGCAGTACTTCCTAGGACTGTCTATGCCCCCTTATGAGAGGCCAAAGCAACTCATCAACCTGAAGGGATCTTGAAACACAACTGGTCCCACATTACCTTGGATGCAGCTTCATTGGTCCTCATTTTTCCCCTCAGAGTCTCCCACCATTTGCTGTCTATGGGGTACTGCCATGGGGTTTTATCAAACTGTTCCAAAAGCTAAAAATAAACAAACAAACAAACAAACACACACATAAACTTCCTTAAAGTAGGCAATGGCAAACTGCTCTGCCCTTCACATTGCTCACACTTGCTTCTCTTCCTGAAGAGCAACTGATGGCAGACCAGTGGTGAGCCACACGCACAGACCAAATGCTGCAGAATGACTGCACATGTGACATGGACTGCATCTGCATCTCAAATGCTGTGTACTCAAGATAACGAATATTGTACAAAATCGAGTGATAAATGTGACCATATTTTACCTCCGGTCACAATGAAATGCATAGATTACATATAAATAGGAAGTCAGACAAGTCCTTGATTATAGTTTAAAGAGTAAAAATTCCTTTACTACCTAAAAATATACTGTTATATTTCCACTGTGTAAGTCAAGTTAAACTAACGCTGTATTGTAATTTTCTCAGAAAGCCGAATTCTACCTACTGAATTCTGGTTTGAATAACCTTAAATTTTCATGACATCAAATTAGTTGTCTAAACGCTTAACTTCCACAAATATGAGCAGTGTACAATGAGTTGACTTTACCAAGTTCCAAACTTACAGTTAAAGCTAGTTTCCCATCATGAACTTGTCACCAAGCCAAACAAGACTAACATTATCAAGAATAACTGTCCACAGAGAACAGTCTACAGGAATTAAAATCCAGAGAAAGGAATTACCTGCTTAGAAACAGCATTTATGTCTCCTAGCAAAGTCACGGAAGGCCTTACATTATTCCCCAATTCTTCTGCACAGATATCAATCTAAAAAAGAGAAAAACCTGAAGAACAAGCCATGTTTGGTCTTTTTTGTTTTGAACAAACTGAGAAATTATTTTTATTTTCTGTGTATGAGTGTTTTGTCTGTATGTCTGTCTGTATCACATGTGTGCCTGGTGCCCAAAGAAGAGACAAGAGAGCATTAAATACTCTTGAACGGAATTACACATGGTTGTGGGCTGCCATGTGAGTGCTGGGAATTGAACCCTGAACCTCTGGAAGAGCACCCAGCTCTTAAAAACCTATTGTGCCAGTGGTGGGGTGCATGCCTTTAATCCCAGCACCCTGAGCTTGAAGCCAGCCTGGTCTACAGAGTGAGTTCCAGGACAGCCAGGACTAAACAGAGAAACTATTGTTTACAAAAAACAAACAAACAAAAAACAAAAAAACCCAGCCAAATAAAAACAACAACAAAAAACTTTAAGAAGAACAGAGAGGTGACTCAGAAGTTAAGACCCCTGGCGGCTCTTCTAGAGGACCTCAGTTTGAGTCCCAGCACTGGCTTCAGTTCCCTGGTATGTGGTGCCCTCTGCTGACCTCAGCGGGCACCAGAAACACATACGTAGAGTTACCAGGAGAGGGTGGAGTACTTTCCAGACATTCAGTTTAGGGGCAGGTGAGTTTAAGGTAGAGTCATCTAGAGGTTTCCAGAGGCAGTTTTGGCATCTAAAAGGACAATTCACCTCCTTACAGGGCCGAGGGGTCCCTCCAGTACCATCCTACTTAAGCCTCTCTGTCTTTAAATGCACTCCAGCTGCAAGGAAGAGGCAAATTATGCTTTTCAAATTGTTTCAGACTCGACTTTGAGAGCTTTTCTCCTTAAAATTAGCACATGATGCTTTGTAGGCTTGAAAAGGCAGCTGACTTTGGTACCTGTAATTACATCAGATAATTTGTAAAATCTATTTCTGTAAGAGAAAAGGTTCTTTACAAAAGAGGGCGAACAAAAAAGCACAGAGCTTATCAGAGTCTTTCCCGCCCCCATGCCCAGTACCTGAATAAACTTCACATCTGCCTGGTATCTTGGAGGCAATCCAAAATGTAATATCCAGTTCAGTCTCGCACCAAATAACACAATCACATCAGCAAACTGCAAAGCCCTGTTTTAAAAAAAAATTAACAACAACAGCAAACAAACTAATGATTTTCCTAAAATATTTTCGAAGTCTAGATAATTTGGAGCTTCTAGAGTAAACTGATCTTTCTAATTGAGTTTTGAAAGACTGGGAGGACGGCTCAGTGGGAAGATACCTGCTGTGCGAGCATGGGAGCCTGGTCTGGACCCTCGGCGCCCACATAAGGGTGACTGCTATGGTGCTGTCCCCACCTGAGCGCTGGGGGTGGGGACAGGTGCAAGCCAGGCGCCTAGTCAAACTGGCAAGTTTCAGGCTCAGTTAGAGACCCTGTCTCAAAACTAAGGGGAAATGTGACTGAGAAGAAACCTAAGAAATCTTTGACATCCACACCTGCATGTATGCACTCTACCCCTCAACACATGGAAAAACATAATCTGTCATTTTGTTTTGTTTTGAAGATGGGATATTGCTTTTTTAAACTAAAGTTGGCCTCAAACGTGTGGTTCTTGTCCCTCAGCCTTCAAATGCTGAGGCTACAGGCATGCACCACTATGCCTGAATAGCTTTTGGTTTGTAGGTGTTTCTGAGGCTGAAACCAGGACCTCAAGCATGCTAGTCAAGCACCTTAGTGAATCACCCCAGCTCCCAGACCCTATGTTTGCAACTCAATGCATTCTTCACACTGATTTCCAGGAGCAGATTCTCCTTGGTGATGGGATTAAAGACATGTGCCACCATGCCCAACTTACACAATGCAGGGCTTCATGCCTGCTAGATAAGTACTCTCCCAACTGAGCTACACCTTCAGTCTGGAATTGCTTTAGAAAATATACTATATGCATTTTCACCTAATGTGCAAATAATCAAGACCAGGTTGTGCTTTCATAAATTTTCAGTAACTTCATCATCTAAATTTGGGTCTTTTGCTTTGTGAAAATTCCAAAGATTCTACCAACGGTACTGTAAACACATCACTCTGCAGGTGGCAGAAGGCAGATATTATACTAGTGCGTTTCCAACTAAAGAATTTTTACAGATATAGAAAAAAAGTGGAAATTGGGTAAGAGTCCAAACAACTACCAGGCAGTGATAGCACACGCCTTTAATCCCAGCACTCAGGAGACAGAGGCAAGAGGGTCTCTCTGAGTTTGAGACCAGCCTGGTCTACAGAGTAAGTTCCAGGACAACCAGGACTACAAAGAGAAAACCTGTCTTAAAAACAAACAATCAAAAAAGAAACAAACAGCCTGGAATGCCACACACCTGGATCTGGCTGCACCTACACAGTTTGGATGATTGTCAGGGACAACACCCTTCCCCATAGGGGTGGGCAAAAATGGCAAATTGCACTGCTCCACCAGCTTCCGGAGACTGTCCTCTGCACGGGAATAAGCGGCACCTACAAGAAATGCAAATCACTGGATGATCAGTCACACTGCACAGTGGGAACCTCCAACGAATCATGTGATCATCTACTGCATAAACATCAGCTTTAAAGCAAAATGAACTGTGATGAATATTCTGAAGAACTGCCTCTAAACAAAAAGTTGTATCTCCTGCTGCCCTCACTTTCCTGCTTTACACAATTCCCTGGGTGTAAATGGGCAGGGAAGACCTTTGCCCTGAAAGACAAAGACTATTTTCACTATATTCCTTTGCCCTCTATTATCTGTAAGCCTCTTCTGCAGTACACTGTATCTGAGTTATGAGGGTTGCTACAATGTTGTGGCTGTAACAGAACCAGCCTAAGTGAGCACATATCTGTTTTACAACTGTGTGTTGCAGAATAAAACATGCCCTCAAGGACACTGAAAACTACTTACTGTTTTGACATATAGGAATAATTTCATTTCTGAAGTCATCATGACTGCTATTATTTTATTTAATTACACACACACAGAGAGAGAGAGAGAGAGAGAGAGAGAGAGAGAGAGAGAGAGAGAGAGAGAGAGTGTTGTTTTTATTTTTCAAGATAGGTTTTTCTGGCTGTTCTGGAACTTGCTTTGTAGAGCAGGATGGCCTCAAACTCACAGAGATCCTCCTGCCTCTGCCTCTTGAGTGCTGAGATTAAAGGCATGTGCTACCACTGCCCTGCTTTAATTTTATATTCTTTAGAGTTAATAGCATATTATCCATTTCTCTATGGAATTCTACTAAATAGTACAGTTACATTCATATTCAGTATCATGTTCTGCACTAAAAGGTCATCTTAGAATTCTTTATTATGAATATGCAAGAAAAATAGTGCTTTTAGTTCAGCCAGAAAGTTTTCCTACTTTTTCTTGTCTGGATGTATTTGTATACTCAGGTCTTGCTTCTTAGATGCCTTTGTCCCCCTTGTCTACTTGGGGAACTACTGTTTCTTTATGGTACAGCTGTGGATGTCATATCCTCTAGATCTTTTTTTCACAACACCCACATAAAATACTCCCCCCTTTTTTTTACGTAAATTAACCTATTTATTTAGCTGTCTGTGCATTACTGAATAACACTTCAAACGGTAGCACTTCTACTGGTCTTTCAGCTCCTTCAGTCTTCTGATGGCAGACTTCACTGCGACGGCAGAAGTCGTGTTGTAGGTCCAGGCCCTGCCAGCCACTGTTTTCATGCAGGAACCACAGTGCCAGATTTCGACGGCTCGTCTCTTCATCTTGGTCTTGCCACAGAAGGAGCACGTGTACTTGGCGTGCTGGCTGATTTCAATTTTCTTCACCATTTTCCGGAGGGAGGCACTATAGCGGGTCCCATATTTCCTGACGATCCCGACCTTCTTGGTGCGTTTAGCCATGTCACCGGAACCTAAGCCAAGCACGGAGAGCAATACTCCCTTTCTTATAACTCCATCTCACCTTCCCAGGGCACACAGCATAAGAGTATTTATATAACAGTGAGGGTGTAGCTCAGTAGATAAGGTGCATGAGGACCTGAATATGGATCCAGATGTGGTGGTGCACATCTGTAACCCTAACCCCAAAGAGTCTGGATCCAGCTGTGGTGGTGCACATCTGTAACCCTAACACTGGAGAGTCTGGATCCAGCTGTGGTGGTGCACATCTGTAACCCTAACACTGGAGAGTCTGGATCCAGACGGGGTGGTGCACATCTGCAATCCTAGCACTGGAGGAGTGCAGACAGGTAGATCGCAGCAATCACTGACCAGATATTCTAGCCAAATCAGTGAGTTTTGGATTCAGTAAAAGACCCTGTGGACAGCTACAGAAAGACTTTTGGTATTCACACATGCACATGCATGAAAATGTACACACATATACCATACATAGAATTAAAAAGAATTGTAAAGTGCACTTGTTTAATCCCAGCACTTGGGAGGCAGAGGCAGGCAGAGCTCTATGAGTTTGAGGCCAGCCTGGTCTACAGAGCAAGTGCCAGGATAGGCTCCAAAGCTACATAGATAAACCCTATCTTGAAAAACCAAACTAACTAGCTAACTAAATAAATAATCAATCTACAAAATAAAATAATAATAATAAATTGCTAACAGGAATATAAATTGTTTCTGTGATACCTAAGGAGTAAGCAATTTATCAGTTCCAAATGTCTTTCAGATACCCATACTTTTTAATTTAGTTAGTTCTCTTTTTGGAGCACTACCATAAATTCTAACTATGGAAAAACTTTTCATACAAATGTTTACCACAGCTACTATAAACAAACAAACATTTGACAACAAGCGTCAATGTATACAATTCAACATTAAAATTGTGTTTAGGAAGTAATTTTAAGAAAAATAGTTATTATAAGTAGCTTATCAAATATAGAACTGTCTATATGGCATCATCACAGTATGTAAACTAGACATAAAAAATAAACTATTGGCTGGGCAGTGGTGGTGTACACCTTTAATCCCAGCACTCGGGGAGGCAAAGGCAGAAGGATGTCTGTGAGTTCGAGGTCAGCCTGATATACAGAACTAGTTCCAGGACAGCTAGGACTGTTACACAGAGAAATCCTGTCTCAAAACACCAAATTAATTAATCAATCAATCAATTAATTAATTTTAAAAATGAAGTAAATAAAGTACTGAAGGCCAAAACTGATTTCCTTGGATGGAGTGATTTCTTTCTTTCTAAAACTTTTCTAGATTTTTCTGAAATATTTGTACTAGAAAAAACTTATTTGTAGGAGGGAGGGATTGCTTGTTGGTTCCCGGCTGCACGGCTAGCTCAGACCCTAAGGAATCCCTCAGAAACCATATTATTTAAATCAGTGTTTGGTCCATTAGCTCTAGCTTCTTATTGTCTAACTCTTACATATTAATTTAACCCATCTCCATTAATCTGTGTATCGCCATGTGGCAGTGGCTTACTAGAAAAATCTCAGCACGTCTGACTCTGGCAGTGGCTCCATGGTATCTCTCTGATTCTGCCCCTTCCTTCTCTCAACATACAGCCTAGTTATTTTCCCCCACCTAATTCTGTTCTTCCCAGACATTAATTTTAAAATTAATGTCTCATTAATCAATAAAAGCAACACACAGACAGAAGACCTCCCACACCACTTATTTACTTCTAAGTTAAGAAATAAAATTATTCTTTGTAAAAGTGAGGTCTCCAGGCCACTAAAGATGAGTTCTGTGATTTGAAAATGGATGAAAAGACCACTTACTCCAATTACAAACACCAGAGCACATAAAAACAAACAATGAAGACAGTGTCAACATTCCCACAGTCTGTGACTTAGGAGTTCTTGTGCTACCTTTCCCGATGATGAGCAGGGGCCGTTTGGCATTTCTAATAACAGATGCTGCCATACACACAGCAGGGGTTTCGGCCATGCTAACTGGAGATGGCATGCAGCACTCCTTGTACCTAGAAATAAAAATGATGCTGTAATAAAGAAAAGAGGCTAGGGGCTGGGAGATAGCTCAGCAAGTAAAGGCACTTGCCACCAAGTCCAAAGACCTGAGAACTCAGTTCAGTCCCTGGACTGGTGGAAGGAAATAGCTGACTCCATCAAACTGTCCTCTGACCACTAAAGCATGCATATGCACACACACAGATAAATGCTTTAGGCTGAGAGTGGTGGTGCATACCTCTAATCCCAGCACTCAGGAGGCAGAGGCAGGTGGATCTCTTGTGAGTTTGAGACCAGCCTGGTCTACAGAGCAAGTTCCATGACTGGCTCTATAGCTATTGGGAAATCCTGTCTCAAAAAATTTTTTTAAAAATTGAGATCTATATTATCCAACTATCTAGACCCACAATAAAATAGGGCATCAACCTCTACACAAGTTTAAAGGAAGGCTGCATTTTCAACTCACCTAAGGCATACTGTTCTTCATTCCTCAGTATTATTTTGATAGTCATACACACACACACACACACATACACACACACACACAGACACACACACTACATGTCATCATGTCTGATTCTAACAAATAGAAACTACCCCAGTATACTGAATATACTGACCACTGTCTGTAGCCACTAGAGAACCATTTCCATAATAGCAAGGTCCACAAACATTGCATTTAAGAAATAACAATGAAACACGCTGGGCAGTGTTGGCACATGCTTTAATCCAGCACTTAGGAGGCAGAGGCAGGCGGATCTCTGAGTTTGAGGCCAGCCTGATCTACAGAGAGTTCCAGCCAAGGCTCTGTAGTGAGACACTGTTTCAACACACATATACACACTTAAAACAATGAATGTTCAGTGTTATGGATGTTCAACAAATAAACTACAGGAGGAATGTAACCTATATAATGTGTATGAAGGCTCAGGACAGTAGTGCACACCAGTAAACCCAGTACTTGGGAAGTGAAGGCAAAAGGATTGGCTTTGAAACCAGGGTGGACTACACAGTGAAATCAGTCTTAAATCTTCTAACTATAAATTCAACATGTTGATTAAATATGCATGACAAAAAGGAAAGGGACTAAATGTTAAAAATGTCAGGTCTTGGATAAAGGGATTTCTTTTGGGCTGGAGAGAAGGCTCAGTGGTCAACAGCTGCTCTTCCCCGACCTGCTGTGTATTTCCAGCACCCACAGCAGGTGGCTTACAATTGCTTGTAACTTCAGCTCCAGGAGATCGGATACCTTCTTCTGACCTCCACAGATACCTGTACACATGGGCAAGCACTCACAGAGATACACACATACATGCCATTGGTCACGCCAGAGGAGTAGCAAGTTGCAGTTGAAGTTCCAGGTGTCGGCCCAGCAGAAGGGAACCCCTTGATGGGCCAATCTCATTCAGGCAAGGCCACGGGACTGCAGACCCTGGGATGTCTTTTGCTTCCTCTGCGCCTTTACATGTTTGCTGCGGCTCCCTTTCTCTGGTATCTAGCATGGTGTGAGTGGACGTGAGGAGATTCCCACTGCCTGTAAGTGTGTTTATCTCTTGGAAACATCCTGTTCTACTGGGCATTTTTACCTGTGGATTGTCAAGATGATGACCTCTCCCTAAGCTGTACTGTCTACTTTGATAATAATAACAATGGCTTATACAGAGTTTTGATGAATAAAAATAAATACAAGGATGTTTCACAGCCAAGGTCTGTGAGTCTCATCTAAGGAGCTGCATGGATTGGACCTCAAGTTTATGACAATTAACAATCAAATCCCAATAGCTAGTTTAAATTCTTTTAACCTAAATGTTGGGAGATGTGTTCATGGGTCTCGGAGTGCATCACAGCTGAAACAAAGCTGTGGAAATAGCAAAGTTAAACTTAAATGTTTTTGTTAAGTAACTTTGAGGTAAAAAATCCAAGAAGACAATCTAAAGTCTTAGAAAGGAACACAGTTGAATGTGAAACTCTTTAAGTTCAGGGAACAAGAACAAAGCAGTCCAATTATAACTGGCTGATGTACTTTTATTGCTAGATTTGGATGATGACCAAAGGTGATGATTACTCCTTTATACCCATTTATGTCCTCAATCTCCTGATGTTAAAAAAAAACAAAACTATTAATGAATGGATATGTACCCTAAAGATTTAAAGGAGAGCTGACCAATTCTTTTTCAAATATCAAAGTTTATGTTTGTGATTTCTTTAAGAGAAGTAATAAAGTAATCGGCCCTCTTTGTAACTGCAGAATGCAGCCTGCCAGTGAAAGACCTGACAAGAACACCTTGCTTGCCACGTGGTTAATCTACAACAAGTTGCTAGGGTATGAATGCATGTGGGATCTTGGGATAATTTATTTTTCACCTGTAATATATAAAATGTTTAATCATATGAGAGAGATAAAAAACATGTTTTTACCAATAATAATTCACTTGAGAAATGGAATGCAACTGTTTTGACTCTTGCGCTGCCTGGAAGATTCTGCTTGGGGATAAAAGCTGTGAAACAGCATGAGAGGAGAGAGAATAAATAAAGAAATCACAAAGAGAGTTTGTGAGTGCCATTCCCCCTAACCCCCGCCGATGGCAAAGATGAGCTTCGCCACTCTGTGGACTCCTGCCAAAGCCCTGTGCTGCTGGAGGCTGCCCCCCCAGACAGTGGTATAACAATTGAATAAATCCTTTTTAAAAAGAATGATTTCTACATTTCTGGATTTCTCTAAAAATGTTGTAATAGAAAAGGCATATTTTATTCCCAAGATTAAAGAAATACCTACCACTTAGGGGGTTGACAGACTACGGTAGCATATTTATCAAGGTAAATGACAATCAAGTGTGACTTTTTTGTACTTCTTTTCACTCAAGGTTTATTTAAGAAATCAAAGTGAAGGACAAATCACAGAAACACACTTCAGAACATTTTAAGTTATAGGAATGTTAGACAAACACTTTTTATACTAAATCCTAATACGTTTTCACCAATCATCTATCTTATCTCTTGGCTTACAGTCAAATGCTTGTCGAAGTGGAATATTCCTCTACACCGTGTGAATATATGTTACTGTAACTGATTTAATAACAAAACTGACTGGCCAATAGCTGAACAGTATAAGGTTAGGGTGTGAACCAAACTAAGGACACTGGGAAAAAGAAGGGTGGAATCAGAGGCTTCTCGAGCAGATGCAGAGAAGCAAGATGAAAGCGCCATATTAAAAGAAGTTACAATGACGTGACAGAGGGTAGATAAGAAACATGGGTTAATTTAAATGTAAGAGTTAGCTAGGACCAGCCTGAGCTATTGGCCTATCATTTAAAATTAATAATAAGTCTCTGAATGGTTATTTGGGAGCAGATGGTGAAACATAGAGAAATTCAACCTACATGTTAATAACGCATACGTTAATGGAGATATATATATCTAAGGTTATTAACTGGGTGAATAACTTTGAATAAGAATCAGGAAGTTGAAAGTATTAGATTAGTAATTAAATCGATAGACAGTTACTAAGTAATACCATTTAAATGAAGAGAACCAAGCCTTTTGGCTAGGATTCAGTTTAATTACAAAATCATCAAAAATATTGAGACTCTTGGAGATTAACAAACTGCTAGATAAATTCTTTTTGAAGAGCAACTATGATAACACAAAATTAAGGAAGAATCTAAATAATTCTTACTTTATAGAATTCACATTCTCCTGGAGGATCACGAGATCTGCAGGAATGTCAACGTAACAAGCACCTGGTCGACCATAGATACTGCTTCTCACTGCCTGTGTTTATGACAAACAAAATGTCTCAATTATCATATTCTTCTTCAAGTTAATCTAAAAGTGTGAAATGAACACTAAGTTTTCTTGAGGTATTCTTAGTTGGATAAAAGTTATAATTAAACTGGGCAGTGGTGGCGCATGCCTTTAATCCCAGCACTTGGGGGCAGAGGTAGGCAGATCTCTGTGAGTTTGAGGCCAGCCTGATCTACAAAAGCTAGTTACAGGACAGGTTCCAAAGCTACAGAGAAACCCTGTGTTGAAAAACAAACAAACAAACAAACAAACAAAAGTTATTATTAAAATTGAAATGTCCTCCATTAACTCTTATTTTTGAAAGATATTTTCATCTAAAGGGGAATAAAGAGTTCCTGTAAGGCCCTGAAATTCATGCTCTATTGCACTTGAAGAGCATCCATTAGTCTCTGCTTGCTGTTTACGCTGAATCATAAACTTTCACCCACTTCTTAACCTTAACCATTTGGCAGCGGTTTCAGAAACTGTGACAATTTACGATGTATCAAATTGATTCTGTAATGCATGGTTTTGAAATAGCTCAATTATAATTTCACATAAAACTCTTGCTAGCTAACATTAATTTACAACATGTTATTTAATTAAGTAAAAAAATATTATATGCAATATTCCCAAAATTTTTTGCAAATGCTTAAGAGATCATTACCCAGGGTCTTAATATATATATTTATCTTTACTTTGGTTCAAATAAAAAGATAATCTAAGGAACTAACATACAGGAGAAACTTTGTTCCAAAAATAGCTTACTTTCCCTCTGTTTCAATAGTTAAATATAATGGCAGTGAACAATAGAATGCAAATAGCTTTTTAACAATGTCATTTTATAGTCTGGGGATATTATCGTTCCATTATGAATAAAAATAGCAGTGCTGAAGGTGTTGCTCTGCAGAGGAGTATGTGCTTGGCACATTACATGAGACACTGGGTCCAATCTCCAGAGAGCTTTTCAGTAAATACTGTACCTTTTCAATAACAGAAGGAATATGTTCTATGCTGACTGGCCGGGCAGAGAACTTGCTATATAATCTGCAAGCTTCAACCTATACAGAAAATGAAAATCATTTAAATTCAGATCACAATCATATTGTTCTCATAAGGGAAGATAAAATGTTCAAGTCATTACTGCTTATTACATTTAGAGGCAAGATAGAAAAAAATGTGGCTTTTATTTATTTTTTTTTGAGGTTATCTCAAAAAAAACATTCAAATCACAATCAAACTCCTTTCTCAGGATGATTCTGGAATCAACACATTATTTTCCTTTCTCAGATTAGCAAAAATGAAGATAATATACACCATGTGCCATAAAACAGGCAAATGGGCACTCTTATAAACTGCTGGGGGAGGTTAACTGACAGGGAAGCTGGCCAGACCTATTAAAGCAAGTGCCCAGCAAGACTATGAAAATTCACCTGATGCATCTTACATCGTCTTCCATTTCTGCTGCTCTTCTTCTCATGTACTTTTTGCTATGCTCTGGGAACATGGGAACTGGAGGTGCTACGTCTACATTGTCTACTGCACTTTTCAGGATGAAATTATGGAGAAGAGGCCAGCCTCAGTCACACAGGCTTGAGGGGCCAAGACATTCGTCAGGTTTTCAGAATCTTATGTTCGTGGCCCTCAGTTTTAAGAACTTCCAATAAGAAAAGGATATTTGAATTTTAAATCAAACTGTGTTTTAATTTACAATCTAATAAACTTACTATTTTAGGAAATATATTTTAATGGTTGACATCAATGCTCTACTCCATGCTTCATATGAATATAATTTTTAAAGGAACTTCAAATTTTTTTTAAATATTTTACACATTTATCTCCTCTCTGTATGTGGTGGTTTGAATGAAAATGGCCCCCACAGGCCCATAGGGAGTGGTACTATTTATTGGGACGTGTGCCCTGTTGGAGGAAGTGTGTCAATGGGAGTAGGCTTTGAGTTTTCAAATGCTCAAGCCAGGCCAGTGTCATTCTCTCTTCCTACTGTCTGCAGACCCAGACATGGACTCTCGGCTCCAACACCGGGACTGTCTGCCGGGGCACTGCCTTGCTTCCTGCCATGATAACAAGGGACTAAACCTCTGAACCTGTAATCGGTTCCAATGAAATGTTTTGCTTTCTACGAGTTGTCATGGTCATTCTGTCTCCTCACAGCAAAAGACACCTAACTAAGACACTACGTGTGTGGACTGTGAAGGTGGGAGCTGAGTATCCTATCATGTCTGTTCTGAGGACTAAACTCAGGTTGTCAGGCTTGAGGGCAAGTACCCTTTCCCACTGTGCTTTCTCACCTGCCCTAAATTTTATTTTCGTTTTTGCTCTAAATCAGGGTCTTGTTAGCCTAAGATAGTCTTAAATGCACAATCTTCCTGCCTCAGCTTCATATCTGTTGGAAATATTGGTGTGTGGCACCATATCCAAGACGATACCTAAATATCCTTTCAATTATTTATCAGTTCTACTGTTCTGGATACATTAGCATCATTTGAAAACTTTTGTTACTGTTAGATTAACAAATAAAACTTTGTATTCAAGAGTATAAGGACTTGGACTGAGGGTAGCATTGTATATTAATGCAGTATAATTCTGTATGCAACTTTGAGCACGGTTCAGTGGTAGAGAACCTATAGCATGTATAGCTCCAGTGCATTCCTGTTACAGTCAACCATTCACCCTCAGCTGTTGCATTCTCTCACTATTTTTCTTTAGATTTAATTCTGTGTGTATGAGTGTTTGCCTGCATATATGTATGTGCACCATATATGTGCAGAGTATATGTGGAGGTCAGATCCCTTGGGACTGAAATTATGGACAGCTGTAGTCCACCATGTGGACCTGGTAGCCTAGGTCCTCAGCAAGAACAAGTGCTCTTAACTGCTGAGCCATCTCTTTAACATTCTGCAAATTATTGTTGAAGCTGTAACATTTTGCTGACAATTTGTTCAACTTTTGAAATACTTTCTTTTCTCCTAAAACAAAAATAAATGTATACCAAGTCTGATAATTTTGATAAGAATTTTTTTCTTTTTAGCTATTTCTGTAGTGTCCATTTTTATTCATATATCTATTTATTTATTTAGGTTCCTCAAGACAGGGTTTCTCTGTGTAGGCCTGGCTGTCCCGGAACTCGCTCTATAGAACAGGATGGTCTAGAACTCAAGAGATCTGCCTGCCTTTGCCTCCTAATGATCAAAGGCAGGCATCACCACCATCCAGTTTTTTTTTCTTACATCTTTAATACTATGTTAAGGACTTAATTTCAGTTTAAAAATTCAGTTTTGGGGGGGCTGGAGAGTTAAAAGCACCTACTGCTCTTCCAGAGGACCTGAGTTTGGGTCCTAACACCCATATCTGGTAGCCCACAACTGTCTGTAATGCCAGCTCTGTAATTAAAGTATTACATCTTTAATACTATGTTAAGGACTTAATTTCAGTTTAAAAAGTCAGTTTTGGGGGGCTGGAGAGTTAAAAGCACCTACTGCTCTTCCTGAGGACCTGAGTTTGGGTCCTAACACCCATATCTGGTAGCCCACAACTATCTGTAATGCCAGCCCCAGGGGTCTGATACCTCTGGTCTCTGTGGGCACCTGCACACACACACACACACACACACACACACACACACACACACACACACACAGATTAGATTCCCATCACCCACATGGTAGACACAGCCATCTGAAACTCCAGTTCTAGGGGATCTGACATCCTCTTCTGGCCTTCACAACCTCTATACACACACTGCACAGATATACATATGGCAAGGCATCCAGACAAATAAATAAAATAATAAAAAAATTAAGTCATGTCAGTTTTGGTATAGATCAGCAGTTTCTCAAACTGTGTGTCATGACCCTTTGGAGATCAAATGACCCTTTCATAGGGGTCACCTAAAGACCATCAGAAAACCCACATATTTACATTTTGGTCCATAATAGCAGCAAAATTACAGTTATGAAGCAGCAATGAAAATATTTGTATGGTTTGGAGTCACCACAACATGAGGAACTGTACTAAGGGGTCACAGAATTAGGAAGATTAAGAATCACTGCTTTAGATCTTTTTAATTCTATATATGCACATATATCTGAGTGCAGTACCCACATGAGCCAGAAGAGGGCATTAGGTTCCCCTAGAGCTGAACAGCCTGTGGTTGTGAACCACCCAAAGTGGGTGCTGGGAACTCTCACCTCTGCAAGAAGTGTGTGTCACCACTGCCTGGCTTCTAGGGCTAACTAATGGCTTGGCTCTTCACTCACTCTTCAGGTGAGCTTTACTTGTTAGATCACAAACAAAATTCCACTACATTTCATATTTTTAACAGACGTTATAAATTGTGTTTGTGAGAGGTTTTTGGTTAATGTGACCCAAACGAGGGTTATCTGGAGAGAAGAATCTTAACTGACAAAATATCCCCATTTGATTGCCTGTAGGCAAGCCTGTAAGGCATTTTCTTGAAGTGGGTGGGCACAGTATACAAGGCCACCCCTGGGCAGGTGCTCCTGAGTTGTATAAGGAAACAGGCTGCTGAGTGAGCCCTGAGGAGCAAGCCTTGCTGACCTGCTGTTCCTCTGTGGCCTCTGCATCAGTCCCTGCCTGACTTCCCAGGACGAGGAAAAAAACTCTCTCATCCTACTTGGTTTTGGCCACAGTGTTTCATCAAGCATCAGAAACCCCAGCCAAGACAGTGTTTTTACTTCAGTAGTATTTAATCATTGCTCAGATGGTAGAGCTGTGTACCTGAGGAAACTCCTGAAAGGCTCCCATTGTTTCTTGATTTCTTTCAGAAGAACCACCAATCACAATCAAGGGCCTGAAATAGCAATTTTTTAAAAAGATAGTTACAAATGAGAATATAGAAAACATTCATCAAGTGTCCAATGCATGACAATTATGAGTGACTAAGACAGAGAACAGACAAACAAAACTACATCTTTCTTGAAAACCTAGAGATTAAAAAAAAAATTAAGATGTAATCTGATGGGCGAGATCCCATTCTCAAAAATCACAAAAATGGAAAACGTACAGTAAATGCTTTTCTTACATCAGCTCCCTCCTTCCATGGTAACATTAAGTTTCCAGGTACAGTGACAAAATCAACTTTATGCCTTACTATTCCTGAGATGGAGAGAAGAAATTTATACGTTCTTGAGTAAACCTATTTGGAAATGGAAAAATGAGCAATAGTTCTCAATTTTCATTTCTCAAGGTTAAAAGAGTTCTCCATGTTTTATTTCTCAAGGTTAAAAAATACATCAAACTTAAAGGGTTTTTTTTTAAGATTTATTATGTAGTGTTCTGCATGCATGTGCGCTTGCATGCCAGAAGAGGGCACCAGATCTCATTCTAGATAGGTATTGGGAATTGAACTCAGGACCTCTGGAAGGGCAGACAGTGCTCTTTTTTTTTTAATTTATTTATTATATACACAGTATTCTGCCTGCATGTATGCCTGCAGGCAAGAAGAGAGCACCGGATCTTAATCCCTGAGGCATCTCTCCAGGCCCCAGACTTAACTATCAATTTCTAAGGTAGATATGGAAGAGGAAGACAAGGAAGGAAGACGGGAAGAAAGAAACACAGTGAAGCTCAGACAGACGACTCTGTGGGTGAGGGCAATTGTTAGCAATCCTAATGAGGTGAGTTCAGTTCCTGGAGCCCATAACACAGGAAACAGCCAACCTCTGTGGGTTGTCTCCACATGCTAGGTTCTGTGTGAGCATGCACAAACACACACACGCACACACTCACAGAAAGTGCAAAGAAGAAAAAGTCCTTCACATTAAAAAAGAC